>NC_084772.1:5616547-5966547 GCF_028858725.1 Colius striatus
AGAAAAAAATCTATGAGACTATTTACTTTGTATTATTTAACCTTTTAACCCTGATTCTCATTTGGATTTTCTTTTTACTAATGTTGATAATTGTCAAGCTCACTTCCCAGATTCCTGAGGGGCACTATTTCAGTGATAGATTAGCTTTCTATAAATAATGTTTGTAAGATGATTGCATTAAAAGGCGATATGTATACTTCTGAAATTGGGGAAAATGGTGCTAAAAATCAAAGGCAATTAATAGGATCATTAAGACTGATAGATTTTATGGCTGCCTATAAAGATGAAATATAAAACAAAATTAGTAGCCTTTTGAGTTTTAAAGTGCTCTGGTAGGTGAAGATGAAGCAAAATTGAAACATCTGTTACCTGCAGGTAAGGTTAAAATAATCAACATTTCACCTTCACACTGAAACAAAAAATTACTTTCACCAGTTGTCATTTTGACACTCCAAATCTGCCACTTTATGTTCCTTCTTAAATCTTTTTTCCTTCCATGCACTTTGAGAGTAGAAAGATACACCCTTAAATGGGAGTTAAAGAACCAGATGATGCAACTGCACTTAGGGTGAATAAATGCACTTTTGCATCGAGGTGCTCAAGAGGAAGGATTTATATCAAAATAGGAGGAGGAGTTTCTGCAGTCTCTGTGGGTGAAATTCACTCCTGGAGATAGGACAACGTGTGATGTGCATCCCTCATAATCCTGTCTGGAGACACTTGGATTTGTGCTTGCATTTCAAGAAAAGTCTAATATTGACCTCACCAAATAAAATGCTGCTTAAATCTGTCCATATACAGTCAAGGTGCTGATACGTGAATCTCACAAAGCAAAGTAATTTCTAGCTTTTAGAAGTAGAAACAGAATAAAAGTTTGACCTATTTTGAAAAGATTAAATGAAAATAAAACCAGTTGTTGTATCAAATACGATTAGAGTATGGAATGACGGAATTAAGGGACTGAGGAGTTTTGCTTCTTCCCAACATTGATTTCTCCAGTTGTTTTGCTAGGATTTCAGGAGGCAAATGCAGACAGGAAGCATGTGAGGTTTGGGGAAGATTGCAGGGCAGTGTGACTGGGGAGACCACAATTTCTGATCCCTACAAAAGCGAGTTGTGCATGGAGAGGACAACAATAGCAAAGGGTCCTGTGCCATCCACCTTCAATGGGGCTGTCATTTTGATCTGCCCGCCTGCCTTGTGTAATGCTCATCATCTCCAGGCACTTTATGTCTCAGCCACACAGAAAACCCCATCTGCTCCATTTAATGATTTCTGTTTGATGAATTTTTCTGTATTCATAAAGGGAGATGCTGTCACAAGGGACAGCCTCAAGCACACCCACCCCTACAATCTTTATCAAGCTCCCAGCCATAATCATTCAGGCTCTGCTCCTAATATAGCACAGGCCCTGCAGAATCGGGGTTTTGCTGGCAGCAGGCTTCTGATTCCTTCATAAACTGTAATTCTGATGCTGCAGGTTTAATTAAGTACGTGGCAGTTAATCAGCCACTGAAAACAGGGGCCTCCACTGGGGAATTACCTGAGTGAAAACAGACCAAACATGAAGGGGCTCCCTTGAAACTCTAGCACTCATGCTTCAGCAGTGAAATGGAAAGAAAGTTATCAAATAAAATCTGTTTGCTTGTGGCTGTACTGTGACAGCTTTGTTAGTCCTAACAGATGACAAGGATTATTCAATCAATATAGATTTACCCTGAGAGTTTTGCTGTTTTCAGGCACCTCCAGGAAAATGACAGCCATTAAATATGTACAAAGGCCAGTCCAGGGCCTATGGCCTCTAGCCTTAAGCTGCTGCCTTTTCTGAGTTATGTCAGGATCAATTTTTTCTAATAGATATCACTTATCCTACATGATAATCAGCCTATCATAGTCCATTGATTACATGACAGCCTGATTTAGGTCTGGTCCAGAAGATAAGAAACACAGGGAAATCTCTTGACTGGATTGCCAGAGAATTAAAATCCTCTTTCATAACTTCTTGTTGAAGTTATTTTATATGCACAGAAGCCAAGTTCCCCTCTCTTGTACATCACCCTCGCTCCTGTGTAGGACCCTGGGAGATCAGGGAGCCAAGCTGAAGGTGTGGGTCCACCATCTTTACGTCATCTCATTTATGCAAAGGTTGACTGAGGCTGGTTGCTGTTGGTTAGTAATGATAGTTGTTCTAGCAAGAGCTGTTGTTTCATTTTGAAGGCTCCAGTAGGTTTGATCACGTCATATTTAGTAAGATCCAGTTAGGAATCCAGTGAGGTGTGCGACTCTAAATAGCATATTTTTAATTCTACTAAGAATGGTTTTTAAAGCTATCTTGCTGTTGATGTTACTATGCTTATTGTAGTGCTGGGGTCGAGTTCTCTGTTTTTCATTCTATTCAAAGAAGACATTTGTGTCTTGAATATCTAGAAAGCCATTCCAGGAGTACAAATCATGCTGGTGAAAGCTGAGAAAATTCCCTTCTTAGTTTGTACAAGGAACTATCATAACGGATCCTTTAAACTGTCATCTATCATTTACACACAGGCTTTTCTTTCTCATCAGGGTTGGAATTATCTTGTATATCTTCTATAGAACAGTCTCCTTTAGTTCTGTGGCTTCAACTGAAAGTCTTAAAAAGACTTGGCAGAGTTCTTCATATAGATATGACATAGATTTGGCTAAACATATTATAGCGTTTTGCTTGTTACATTCTGCAAAGCATAGGCAGACATCAGAAACTACACCAAGTGGCCTAACATTGCTTTTTGCAGTTAGTAATTGCTATGGTTGCCACATGGCAGGGATACAAGTCCCAAATGAGAGGCAAAGTGTATGTACTCATTAAAAAACATGCTTTGCTCTGTGAAACTTACTGACAAAGATGTAACATAAACATGCTTCAGCTCATGAACATATATGGATTTTGAAGTTTTCTTGGTCAATTATACAATTCCAACACCCAGTAATGTTTTGTTTCTAGCTTGCATAACATGAAATATTTAGAATGGATAAACAGCAGTAGACACAAAGTACAAATACAGTGGTTTAACTCATGTCTTTTCTGTTTCATTTAGAGCATGATATGCTGCAGTTGTCCTTCAATGTATTAGAAAATCTTGATTTTCCTATGTAGGGCTTTGTATTCTTGACTTTATAAAGGCAACTACAAAAGCAGTACCATGTGCATTTCAGATATTTCTGGCCACCAAGTCTTGAGACACTGAGACAGTATAACAATTTTCTAACAGTCTTCTTGACAATCCCTGACCTGGTCCAAAAAAAGAGAGGGAGACAAAAAAAAAATCTATCTACTTTGCTTATATTTTAGTATGCTTCTGTTAAGGTTTTTAGCTCATTCCTCCTTCAGATTCCAAATTGACAGTATGGTAATTTTCAGAGCAAAGTAAAAAGCTTTATATCCAGATGTGTAGCTGGAATAGATACCAGATCCATTTGTCATTATTGCTTTTTGCATACAGTCTGGTCTTATGATTCCTTCATCTTTCAATCTGTGCTTCTAACCCAGAGTATAATAATTCTCAGCCTTACTGACAATTTTATTATGACTATAGATCAAATATATATGGGAGTTTTGGGGGTTTTTAAGTAGTTTGTTTTCACCACAAAACAATTTGTAAACATAGCAGAGCTCTGATTTCAAAAAAGAAGAGGGTGAGAAATTGATTTTACTACGTTAAAGAGCATACTGGGGCTCACTGGGGAACCTCTGGTTTCTCTTTTAAGGCCCGGTTAACTTTATTTTCTGTAGCTTTTACCATCTTTGTCATGTTTATTTGGAAATTTTAAAAAATACCAAGGTGTTGTAGATCACATCAGTGTATGGGAATAGGCAAAAGTGTACTACATCAAACTGTTAATATGTAAGTGGAAAAAACTAAATAAAATTATGCTACTATATGTTCCAACTATCAAACAAATCAAATCTATGTTTCATGCAAGAAAATACAATGAAGTCCAAATATTATGGGGAAAAAAGGCATTTTTGTTTCACTAAGGTGTACATGTTAAATAATCAAAGGATTCAACATGACAATATGGTTTTAGATAGTTATCTTAAGTGCCTTCTGTGGTGAGGAACTGAAATTAAGAACTTGAACAAAACATGATACATGAAAGTGCAGGTTCTACAAACACTGGGTTGCTTATTAAAACTACTTTGATCCCTCGTTTCTTTGATATCCTAGGTCTTATAAAGAATTCACTTTCAGGGGTAAATATAGGTAGTTCAGAGAGACTTTATGACATACTGCTCTTCCAGAGACACTTTTTAATTACTTACAGGGAAAAAAAAAAATCCAGCAAGAAAAAAATGCTGATAGAGTCACTATCAACTGATGTTTGTTTCCAACTGCTGATTATTTTGGTGTAACCTATTTGAATAATGCTCTTCTCAGAAGCAGGTCAGGTTTGGAAAACTGAACAGGTCACTAACATTCCAGATTAGAGGATGAGACATGGGTTCATGCAGCAGATGGGATCTTATGCTTGTCCCTAAAGGGATCACGTATTTGCTTGCTTCTCTGAATATTACTTGGGCACCAGCTAGAAAAGCTGGATTTTTTTCTGCTGTTCACCACCTTAGTTCCTTCAGCAGTACTGAAGGGAGTTCTCAGAGAAGAGAAGAATCAATATTAATAATGTTTACTGTCTTTTTCAAATCATTTTGAGATCTGTTTTCTAGTCACTGAGACCTTCATGAGATTGGAGGTAGTTTGGATTAAAATATATAATGCTATTTTCAAATGTGCTGCTCCAGTTTTTACCTTTATTCTTTAAAACTACTGTCAGCAAATCCAGGGCAATAATACAGATCCTGCACAGATTCTTGCATGTCAAAAATATGCATTTGTATCATGACTTTTCTGTTGAGGCTTTTCTGCATAACAGGTAGATACTAAATCTGGTGCTGACATGTGAGATTGAGCAGCGGGAAAGATCAAGATCAGATAGTAGACTATGTTTTCTTTGTAATAGATAACTGCATTGTAGACCAAACCTTTATTTTATAAACTTCAGTAGGACTGTCTTCTAGCAGCTTAAAGGGTTGAATGTGCATTTTTAAACCAAAGAATGTGAAAGGATTGATTCTAATAAACCTCTTTTCCAGAATTTGAGTGCTATGTGGACAAACAGGTATGGCTTACAGGTGGAGAGTCTAGTGATTATCAGGCAACGTATAATTGAGATTTGAAATGAACCAGTGAAATTCAATGTTGATGTCTTAGAATCATAGAGTCACAACACGGTAGGGTTTGGAAGGGACCTTTAGAGATCATCTAGTCCAACCCCCCTGCCAAAGCAGGTTCACCTAGATCAGGTCGCATAAGAACATGTACAGGAGGGTTTTGAAAACCTCCATGGAGGGAGCCTCCACACCCTCCCTGGGCAGCCTGGGCCACTGCTCCATCACCCTCACAGTAAAATAGTTTTTTCTTATGTTTAAATGGAACTGTTTGTGTTCCAGCTTCATCTCATTACCCCTTGTCCTGTCACTGGATACAACAGAGAAAAGGGATGCCTCAACATCCTGATATCCAACACTTAGATTATAAATATTAATGAGATCCTCCCTCAGTCTCTTCTTCTCCAGACTGAATAGTACCAGATTCTACAGCCTTTCCTCATAAGGAAGATGCTCCAGTCCCTTCATCATCTTTGTAGTCCTGCACTGGCCTCTCTCCAGCAGTTCCCTGTCTCTCTTGAGCTGGGTAGCCCAGAACTGGACACAGGACTCCAGATGAGGCCTCAGCAGGGCAGAGTAGAGGGCGAGGAGAACCTCCCTTGACCTGCTGCCCACGCTCTTCTTGATGCCCCCAGGATGCCATTGGCATTTTTGCCCACGAGGGCATGTTGTTGGTCATGTTTATTTTATTGTCAGCCAGCACTCCTAGATCTTTCTCTGCAGAGCTGCTCTCCAGCAAGTCAATCCCCAGCCTGTACTGGTGCATAGGGTTGTTCCTCCTGAGATGCAGGACTCTTGTCCTTGCACTTGTCCTTGTTGAACCTCATGAGGTGGTTCTTATCTCCACATTAATTGATATTCCCTGGGTATTTAGGGAAACATGGTTCTTGGGGCATTTTGGTCAAACATGATCTAAACACAAATAAAATATGTGACCTGAAGCTGGGTGTTGAAAATATATTGCTGTCAGACACAGACTCTGATACAAAGTGCACCAATATTTTGACCTGTGTGATTTTTGCTTTGAAATATGTCTGGGATGTTGACTGTTTTCTTGAGTCAAAATAAAAGTAGCAACCAAAAGAAAACTAGGAATTTCGAGAATAGAAGCAAGTGAAAATCCTTAAGCAATTTTGTAATGTCTCTTTTATTTTAACAAGACACTTAAAGAGGAAAACTTAAAGTAACTTCAGATGCCAGGCAAAAACATTTATTAATGACAAAAATGAGTTTTCACTGTCAGACAGACTGTTACTGTCATAAAACTGCCACATTACCAGACCAAATTCATTCTGAAAATGGGACTATTGTACTTCTGAATGCTTTTTTCCTCCTCTCAATTTAGGGACCTTAATAACCTAGTCTTTTTTCTAACACTTATGATAAATTTAATGTTTTTTGATTACAAAAAGTTAATGAACAGATATTGAGCAGTCTGGAGGCATTTCCATGTTTCAAAAAGCCAAATAAACTCCTTAGTACAGGTTCACTTGTGATTTCTTTACAAGGCAGAGCTCTGGCTCCTGTGCTGTAAATGCCATTTTACCTCTTTGAGATGAAAAGTCTCTGGCAGTAGCAGAACACCTATGACACCCAATTATCTCTAATTCAATCCATCCATGTGCACCAATTACACACGGATGTGTTTGGTGAGAGTGCAGATCTCCACAGAAACACTTGGCAAGACCAGGTGTCTATATTTCAAATACCAGCTCTTGGAGACTGCAACATCTTTGTTAAATGTCCATACATGCCAGTGCATCTCTGTAGTGGACAGGTTTATCCTTAACCTCAATCAGTGCTTGAAAAATATTGTAGAAATTTCCCCTCTTTCCTGAGTCTCCTTGTGTTCCTATTCAGTAGATCATGATGTCTTTCATTAATGAGTTACTTGTCCAGTAAACAGCTACACTTTAATTGATCTATTAATCCAAAGGATGAATATGACTCACTAATATTTTGAAATCTGTGGTAAGATATTTGTCAAACTTTTGTGAACCTGCAAATCGCTTCTGTGTTATCTAATGCCGTTTCTATAATTAAGTTTATAATTTCCAAATTCAAGGTCTTTAAAACTAGCTAATTAAACTCCTTTGGGAGGTGATTTTTACTTAGATCTATGTAATTTTTTGTTAAAATTCTTAGAACAATGCTATTAAACAGGTGTCTGCGTTCCCTCAAATTCTCCATTGCTTTGGTGGAAAGCAAATGATGTACAGCTAGGAAAAGAAGAGACTTTTAAACCTAGAAAAAGATTAATTTTTTAAAAAATTATAGACTCTACTTTCTGTCTTTAATATCTCATTGTGATCAAGAATTTAAGATCTCCCTTTGAAATACTTTTATATTAATAAACCATTTCAGACATGTTTAACCACCTCACATATAATAGAATTCCATCAGACGCAGAAGACATAAAAGTAATGTAATTTTTCCTGAGTTATTATAACATCGTTTGGGTGTGCAAGCTCCACATTAAATGATATTTGAAAACACACATAATTTGTCATTTCCAGATAGAAGGGAGCCAAAACAACCCGCCTGTAAATGCAGTCCTGTTTAGGGTAGGTCTTTGGAATGTGCTTCAGTCTTTTTCTCTCTTTTATTTAAGTGACTTAGATCAAACATTCAAGCACTGTCTGTAACTAATATTGTTTCCTGGCCTAAACAGATAATTGCCCTTCTGGATGTATAAAAGATGTCTCACAGAGCAAAGTGAAATATCATTAATAAAGGAGAATGATTTACTCACGAATTCTTCAAGAAGTAAGATTAATAAGCCATCCCCTGGTGTTAGATATAATCTTCAGATCTCTCTTCACTGCATGACTTATTTTTGCAACAACTGCACTATTCAATCATCAATCATTACACCCAGTGAGCAGTTTATCTGTGCTAATGTGCATGCTATACACAAACAACAACTCTCTTCTACATTTGTTGAAGGAGAAGAAGGGAAATGTATACTCTACAATGTGATGCGAATGAAATGAAATGAGGCTGCCATATGATACATACATTTTCATTTCAGATATAGCAGCTTCACTTAGAAGCCATCTCTTTCCTAATGAAAGCAAGATCGCATTTCAATGTGGAGTAATGGTTGCAAGGGCGATAGCATGTGTGTGGGCCTCAAAAATACATCTGCTGTCTTACCTGTTCTTGTGAAAGTAGAAAATAGGAGAGACAGCTTTGGCTTTTACTTGTGTGCTTGTAAAGTAACCCGCATTACTCAAAGCAGTTTAGCTATGCTAACACAGAACTCTAGGGGGGCTAATTTACCTTGATTTAAAGCTATTTTTCCATGGTGCAAGGCTGAGCATAGACCACACCAGAGACAAGCCAGAGAGAGGATGAGAGAAATGCTTTGTTTAGCAATTGTTGGTTGATTTTGGAGCCTGCATAAATCCTGTAGGTGTTGGCAATCTGTGTGAGGTGGGGTGCACAGCAGGTCCCCCCTTGTTTTTATTACTAAAAATGATATGGCAGTAAATTGAGTGTTTGACATACCAGAGGGTTTTGTCATAAAGTAGTAGAGCTCAAGTCCATCAGCAGTAACAGAACAGTGCGTAATTCTCAGTCCAGTGCAGAGTTTGTCTTCCAGCAAATTCCTCTCACTTTCACATCTTTGGAAAACTAATTTCCTAGACAACTAATGAACTAAAGTAGTAAAACTGTCATCAAAGAGGATACTCGTGAGCTCAGGATATAATACTTCGGAGAGACCCGGACCTATAATTATAATAAAAGAATCAAGTTTATTAGCTTCTTACAACCTGACCTAAACATGGAATTAATTTCTTGGTTTAAAATTCAGTTGCTTTTTGTATGCAGACATCCACCACTACCCCCAGATACACAAATCCATTCTGTTTCATTTATTTCTTCTAAGGACTAGCAATAAAGATTTCTAATATTTTGCTACTTTTCTTATTGTGGATGCTGACAGACCTCCAACAATTCAGTTGCAGTTGTATGCTTGTGTAGATTAATAAAGTGCTCACAATTAGGAGTTCATTGTCTATTCCCCTAGAGTTCTCTAACAAAAAAGGAACTGAGAGAGAATGAAGCGGGGAAGCCCGAATCCAGTCTCTAGAGTAAGTCAGCTATTCTGCATCTGTACTGAATTGAGAGGAGTGTGGTATGAGATGAATCTTTTGCTGGCAGGGCCAGTGGATTAAATAAAAAAACAATGGAGGAAATGTCAAGTTGTTTGGCTTTCCTTTGCCCCTACATAAGCCTTTTGGTGAGGAAAAGAGCTCAAGACTTCTGTAATGGAGAAAGATGGTCTGATGGTGACCTTAAGAGATGGAGGGAAAGTGAAAACACACGTTTTTAAGTGATTGTAAGCATTTTAGAGATAGTATGAAACAGAGTGGAGGAAAATGAAACATGGGAAATAGCTGTTGTATTTTCACAATACATCTTTTTGAAGTAATTGAAATTATTGCATTGATCTTGTTTTTTTCCAGTAGAGAACTTGGTTTTAAAAACCATTTCTGTTCAAACCAGTATCTGCATTTGGGGAATCTTTCTTAAGAACTGAATATTTTTTAGTAAATGGAAAGGAAATTTTGTAGTAGTTGTTGCCAGGCTCACCTTTCATGAAGGCTCTCCAAGTGCTTTATAAATATTAATTAATGTAGTAGTAGAGTAGTGCTCTCATTGTGCAGTTAAAAGCAAGTAAGTAAATCTGAACTGGCTCTGGGGAAAACCTTCTATTATATGCTAAGGTTCCACAGATGAGGGGTTTTTTATCCTTTGATTTTTTGAGGAGGCCCAGTAGTTTGGAGGGCTGTTCAGTCACCTGCAAATCCTTCACAGCCAGCTTGTTTTCTGCACAAAGCCAGTGCTTTGTGGTATGGCAGAAGGGGTCTGTGAGCCAAAAACTTCTGCAGAACTGCTGCTCTCAGCAGGACACTTCTGGTCCCAGCTGTCACTAGAGGGACAGGGCAAGAGACTAAGCTTAGGTATCTAACATAGTTTGCCAGGTTGCTGCAGTTTTTAGTTGGATAATAATGTATTTATTTCAGCCTTTTCCATCTCTTCTGCTAATTTAATTGAGAGAGTATCCTTCCTCTCTTTCCTTAATTTTTTAAATTGAAATTATTTCTGAAGGTTTTTGTTACTGACAAATGCCTGAGAAAACTTTAACTGAGCATGCTTAATTATTTTGGAAAGATCTGACTCCTTCCTGGTGAGGTGCCTGATCCCAATAGCAAGGTACTCATCAAAGAGAAAAATGGTCACAGCATCTCCATTTTCAGTGGGAGTTTGCTGGTTGTGATTGTTGTATAAGTGTCATATAATGTGATTCTCCAGCTTCTACTGACACCCACCCAAAAAGTGTCATAGTTAAATGTGTACTTCAGCTATTGTATATCTTCCCCATCACAGAGAAATGTGTCTTTTTTGGATCAAGGGCCTCATTCAGATCCATAAGGTAATCTTATGGTGCATTAATACTAAATCCCTGTTTTTGAATGAGAAAATCCTAATTTGGTTCATATTTGCAAACCACAGTGCCATTGCCACTGATGCAGTATCAGCTATGATAATTATCACTGTGCCTTCAGCTTCAACAGAGCAGACATTTGTCTGATCCATGTGGAGGGTTGCCAAGTTGGCTTGCGGTATACTTGCTGAAATTAGATGGCTTTTTTCAGCTTGGATTGCACCAACACTCACTCATGTTAACTGTGAAGGAATTAGTGTGGTTAAAATGACATTTCTGATGTTGTCTTATGAAACTTGAGTTCTGAATTATGAATTACAGTAATACGACTTCAGTTCCATTTAGTGACTCGCTGGAATGTAACGTTAAGATATTTTGACCTTTTTGGCAGTTGCAACTTGGAGAAGGTGGTAGGTGTAGATAAAATTAGAGGATATTCTCATGTTAACAAACTGCAAGTTACAAAGTTTGGTTTCACAAAGTAAACTTTCACTCTTCCAAGCTGCCTGGTGGTCTGTTTCGGTTTGTGGGCTTTTTTCCAATATCCTAGCTAATAATCCTTTTCCTTAATTTGCCTTGAGAAAGCCTTCTTCACAAAGAATTTTTCTATGGTTTCATTTTTAGTCAGTTGCAGAAAATAAAACTAATCTACCTGATAGTCAGAAGAGGACTGTTCTCTAATAAAATTAGTTTGTGTACTTGTGTGTCAATAATAAGGCTTTTGAAAGCCTTTAGCACTGTCCTCTTTTTTTTCCAGCTACAGATTCATGGGTGTTTTTATCAGTGGCTTTAGTGGGAGGATGATTAAGCCAATGCTTTTGAAATTCCCAGCTGAGACATTTTGCCATGTAATAGCCCAGGACTGAGCCACATGGAGAAATCAAGGAGCCTGGTTTCTCTGTATAATTGAGAATACATCTCAGGAGCCACAGATTCGGACCTGGAAAAAAAAATCCTGGTTGTGTGCAATCCAGTAAATTAGGTTTGATGGTCAATAATTCTGGAAAGATAGTTTTGTTTTTCTAAATCAAGTCAGAACACAGATGAAAGGTGCTGCCTCTCCCGATCCAATCACTGGATCTGGGTTTACATCTCTCTGCTAGAGTGTTGAATCTCTGGTAGGGTAAACAAATGCACTGGCTTGACCTCATGAGTTCCTTTTATGGTTCATTTTCATCACTGTCCTTTATGCAGGTCTCTGTGGGATCATGGAGCAGATCTAGCCTAAGCAGCAGAGGAAGGGCAGAATTTCCCTTGTGGGGCTGTTATGGCTGCATCTGAGCAAAGCCCCTTAATGATTCAGAGGAAAATTCACCCTGCAAGTAAAGAGCCGTGACTGGTGTAGCTCACAGGAATACACCGAGCAACTTAATCATGTTGAGCACAAGTTCAAGCAGTGTCTGTAGGTATCATGACTTCAGAGCTGGAGGTTCTGAAAAGTGGTTTCTGTATTTTGGTAGACTGTAAACTAGCAGATGATAGCAGGCATTAATCTAGTTAACACGAAAAGCAAATTCATCAGTTATCCCATGGAAAACAGCATTGTGTCCTACAGTTGACATCAATCACTGGAACAGATCAATGTTTTTCCAGAAGAAAATGAACAAAGGTATCATTTATTGCCAAAAGGATGTTTCTGCTGGAAATAAGAGTTACTGGTAACATTTTTGTTTTCATTGAAAACCCCAAGACTGAAAATTCTTGATTTCCAACGTGTCAGTTAAAACACACAAACTTTTATAGAAAACCTTTTATGAAGGCATTGTTCTCATGAAGATGTTTTGTGAGAACAAAAACCATATCCTGCTCAACCTAGCAGTTTTTAATTAAGAATTTTTACCTGGATTTCACTTCCAGGTAGGTTGTGCCCTGCTGTTCCTGAGACCATTGTGATACCGATGCTGCCTCAGATTGCCAACACAATGTTTTGAAAGTGCAGGATGACAGTTTCAGATTGTTGTGTGAAACTTCAGTGACTTCACTGTTGTTTCTCTGGAATCATGAAGTGTAACAGGCCATGAATCAGTAATTTTCATTCACAAAAGAACTTCTTGTATATATTCAGGTCTTCCTAATAGTGCTGTAAGAATTAATGCCTATTGAACTTTCTGAACTTGTTAATCTAGGTCAGAGTGAGGGAAAAACCGTACCAACATTATGATTAAAAGGCACCAGTATAATGATTCTAGATAGCATTGTCATCTTTGTTCCCATGAGTCACTGCCTAACAATATGGTTATTTTAGCACACTGACTTAAAAAAATACTTTGTCCACATCTTTGCAAAAAAATGGTCAGCCCTCTCTTACCCCTTTCCTACTAGATGATACACCACTGCTGGATTGCTGGAAAATAATTGTGCATGCTTTAATTTTATTCTGTCTCTTTTGTCCCTTATTTGAATTACTAATGTCCCTCCCATTTCCTTCTAAGGGTCTATGTGTCGACTGGTAGGGACTGCATCCTTACCAAATGTAAAATAGGAGCTCCCCTGAAATGTTGCCAGGAAAATGTTTGCCAGATTTGGGTTTTTTTCATTGGTTTGATTTTTTTTTTCCCCTCTTTTCTGGTGGGGGATTGGAGTAAATGAAGCACCCAGGATTTTATGGTTGGCCCTGATTAGTTTTCATAACAATCAAAGAGTCCCTATTGCATTAATATTAAATGTTGATGAAGCTTCTTTTTTTGAGGCTGTAGATTTAGACAGCTTGGTTACCAGAACTCCTCTACTCTGTGTCAGCTCTCTGTGAGACATTGCATGCTATAATTTCTATATTTGCTGCTCAAATGTCATTTAATATTAATATGCAAAATACTCATTCCCTTTAAAAATAATGTTCTTATTGTATGATTTATTTGATGTGAATCTTGGAGTTTTGTCTTTTCTCACATAAGATAAAGCACCTTTCAGAGGGAGATGATCTGTTTCTTCCTGTATGTGTGGCACAAAATGTCAACATTCTTCCTGTCATTCTCAAACTCAGTGAACAGTGAAGCAAACATCAGGCACTGCGTGTGTTGAGAGCAGTGGGGAACTATTGGGTTTTTGTTTTCAGAAATGTGCACCACGAATCTGAAATGTTCAAAGATTTGCAGCCACTGCAAAAAATCTCTTATTCATCCTCCTGTGACTCCTGAATTCTTAAACTTTGGACTGTAATTTTTGCCCTTCAAATTTGGATCTTACAGCTGTAATCCTTGCAAAAAAATACAGGGTCAAACTGCTGGTATTATTCCTGCATTTGGCTCTCCATTTTTCATGTAGTGACTGTAGACAGAACTTTCTTTTTATATGCTCACAATCTCAGAGTCTCTTCCTATAAAAACTTATACACTACATTTCTTAATTACAATCTTTGACATAATTCCATGATTGATTTGATGAAACTGGTTACATAACAAACATTGGCATATATATATAAAAATGTTAATGTTGTGTGTTATCCTGCTCTACTAAAATTAGTGCAAAAAGCTCAGCTACTTCACTAAGAAACAAGTTTTTATCCAAAAAGCTGTGTGCAATTTAAGTGTGCCTGGGAATGGATTTAATCTGTATCACTACTTTCTAGCAGGGGCTAACTGAAACACACTGAAACCTGCTGAGGATCTGGCAGGCATGAATATCTCTTGACTAACTTTGAGTGTTTGGTAAAAGCAGGTTTATGGAGGAATGTGAACGACAAGATTGTAACAAAACATAAAAGCATCATCAATTAGAAGAATTTAAATCTAGTGAAATGACCTGAATTGCAGCAGTGCTAGAGGGAGCATATGGGCTTAGTGAAAGGTCAAATAGCTGACTGTTCCCTCAGTCATCTGCTTCCCAAAACTGGGGATTATTTGGACAATTCTCCATGTCTTTGAAATCCAGAACTTGTCATCCATTGATAATAGTGTTAACCATATGTCATATTCATGTACATTTTGGAGGGTTTCCACGTTCTTCTTGAAGTTTGGAAACCATAACTGGACAGCTTTTCCCAATAATTCCTAATCAATGACATGCATAGGTGGATTATTTCAAACACACTTTTTTAATCCTCAATTCCTCTTGCAGAATTTAAAGGAAATTGCATCACTGTGCAAGGGAGACTTGTAGTGTTTGACTTTGTGACTATTACTGCTCTTATTCATATAAGTCGCTTTAAGATTTGTAGGTTAGTTACCTGAAACTGCTGCCATTTTCCCTCATGTTGGGAGTCAGACTCTCTTTTTTAAAGAAGTCAATGCTAAGGCTTCAGAACAGGATTTTAAGATTTTAAATATTCTTCTAGACTATTATGAACTTAACATTTACATCCAAAATCTTCAATGACATCTACAAGTGTTATGTGTGTTTATTTCAAGCCAAAGTAGGATTTCTTGTAGTACAACAGCCAGTGGCTTTTCTTTTCCTTACTTGGGTATGTTTTTGCAGTCATTTCCTTTTAAAGATGTCATTATGCATAGAAACGTAAAACAGTTCTTAACACAGAATGCAAACCCTAAATTGTTTGGGAAGGGTGTTATTGTTATTTTTTTGAAACCATGCAAAAATTATGTATTGGTTAACAATACAAATCCCACACTTGGGGAAGGGGTCATGATTCACTGTAGGAAGAATTCAGAATTCTTACACTGTTGCTGTGCACCTCTCCATGGGTAAGGGGAATAAATAAAAGAAATTAATGTTGGTTTTGTGCTTGGTTTGCTAGTAATCTGCTTCCAAAGCAAGCTCATGGCTCAGTAGTGTGAATGGACAGCTAGCTGGACAATTAAGATCCAGTGTGTCACATCAAGGTTTTGTCAAAGCCTCAGCCAGCTAAAGCAGTTTTGATTTTGTTGTTTTACTCTGATGTACCCTCTTATGAGGCTTTATGGGAAGGCTGTCAACCAGTGATGTTACATTCTGAAGGAGATGATAGGAGCAAGTTAGTGAGAAATAAAATTGGCAAGCAGTGAGCAATGTGATAGAGCTGTCATGAGAAGCTCCTTTTTCTTGGGGAGGTAGAGAGTTTGACTTAGGAGATAAAGAGAGATAAAGGGAAAGAAATAAAGAAGAACTGAGTTGCAAGGGAAGAAAGAGGAAAAGAGAAGGAAAGCAGGCCTGATATGAAGTCCAGATGAAGAGTATTGGTACACTTGACACAGTTGTCTGCAAGTTGTGGTTGACAGAATCCAACCTGGAAGCATTTTATTTAAAGCAACGAGGTGTTGTGGCTGGGTAGGTCCTGCTGAAGGACCAGACTTATTCTAGCAGATTTACTGGAAGAAAAGCAAGGTTTTAGCTCTTCTTCCTCTCCTATCTGTGATTGAGACTGCTCATTGTGGTGCATGTTCCCTCTGTGTGTGGTCAGGCTGCATAGCTGTGTAACCATCCTATATTTAGAACAGTTTTATGTCTGGTCCCTTTAGCTTGTAATAACTGTAATACCCAAAGTGCCAACTCCAACCAATACCGTACCAACTCCTTTGTCACCATCCCCAGATCTACTCACCATTAGGGGTATATAGAGAAGGGAGAAAGTTGATGGGTGCAACAGCAGGTGTAGGAAAGCCCTGTGGTTGACTGAAAGTCCTTGCTGAGGCTCATGGGCCTTTTTTATCATAATGTGAAATAGTTTCCCATGAATTGCTTTGGACTGCAAATACAGCAGGGGGTAAAAGTGAACATGATTCTCTGTATTTGCGATCTAGCAGCAGAGCTCCAGGAAGATTAACATCCATGATCTCAGGAAATTTGTGGCAAATTCAAGAATTGAACACAAGTACTAAGTTCTCAGTTGCTACCTTACCCACAAGAATCCTGTTGTTCTATAGATGGACTCTAAACACATAGTGATAGGATGTTTATTTTAAAGACATTACAAAGCATCCTTCATTGAGACACCTCACTTTCCTTGTCAAATAGCTGAGGATCCTAAATACTCCTGTAAATCTAGTGTCCAAATCACAGATTCTTAAATTTTTTTAGCCCATCAGAAGACTTACAAATACATGACTGTGTGAAACCTTTTAGATTTGTGTGTCTGATCCTGGTAGCTGACTACATTGATTAGGTGTGCATGACTGCACACTGAAAGTGCATTCAAAATCACCTCCACTCCTTTCTTCAACCCTACAAAGCAAGCTACTAGTTAAGTAACATACTTCAGTTTCCTTCAAGTGAAATCAATGAGATAAGGATCTGTAAAAGCGAAGGTTTTTTTCTCATGCTACACAGTGACACAAATTAAAAGCCATTGAAAATCACATTCACTTCCATTTGTTGAGACATACTATCGAACTACAGAGTGACACCAAAAAACTCTGGCCTTTGGTTCTGAGTTTGCCCCCATAAATGGAATAAATCTGCTCTTCCTAGATGCTAGTTCCCATAGTGGAAGGATTCTTCCAAACTGTGCTCTATGAAGAGCTGAGTAAAGAGCAGTTAATTGTTTTGTTCCCAGAAGATACAGACATGTTCTGTTTATGTTCCAGATGAAGCTGAGGTATGAGGCTTTACTTTACACTGATGAGGCTGCACCTGGAATAGTGAGTCCAGTAAGTTCATGTTCTGTCTCATCATCCCATCCTTGTTCAGGAATGATTTAGAGGAACTGTAGAGGACTACCATGACAGTCCAGGGTCCCAGAGTACCTGACCTGCAAAAAATTGGTCTTGTTCTAGATAAGAGGCCAAAAGTATCTAATGGTTTCCAGCTACTTAAAGGGTACTTACAAAGATGACAGAGCCAACTATTCTTCTCAGTAGCTGCAGAAAACATAGCAAGGGACAATAGCTGAAAACAGCACAAGTTGGGATGTTCTAGTTGAATATTAAGAAAAATATTTCTCTAGGAACGTAGAGCCACAGGGGACCAAAGCCATGGCCAGCTTGCTCTAGCTTTGGTGGTGGTGGTCATACTTTGAATGGGAGGTTGGACTTGAGACTTCCAGGGGTCTGCTCCACCAAACATTTCTTTGATTTTATTGCAAAGAATGGATATCATTAACTGTTTTTCCTAATTTGTATTCTGAGACTTTAGTGGGATTTGGCTCAAGGCCAGATTCTGCTGCTTCTATGTGAAGAAGTAATTTTAATCCCCTGTTATCAATTGGACTATTTTTTTGGCACAAAATTCTGGGTTGGAAAATCCACAGATACCTGTATTGCAAATCCTAAAGGGATATCTCTCCTTTTGTTTTTGTTTTCTTTTTGTAAAGCACCTGACATGCTTAATGAATGAGCATAAAAGAAAATTATGAAAGGTAAAGGAGCTTGGTGGCACCCGAATGCACCTCGTCTTTGAAAATTCATATACTACTTTCTTTTCTTTGAACACACAGTGTGTTTCTCTAAGAAAGTGATAGTTGTGTGTATATGCAGTTTATCATCTCTTAACCTTTTCTTGTGACCTTTTATTAAGTAACCTGATTGAAATCTCACTTTAACTTTAATTGACATTGAAAGAAAATTTATTTTTCCAGAAGCCAGGCAGATCAATACAAATTTACACTCTGCCAAGTTTACTTCCTTCAGTTGCCTTGAAAAACTGTAAGAAAGCTCCACACATGATGGAAAACATCGAGTCTCTGTTAATACTCTACATTTGTTGTATTATGTGAGTTACCAAAAACATGTCAAAATAAACTGAGAAATGATAGTACAGCCATTAGAGATGAGACCAGCCCTTTAAAGTACTTCAGTTTGCACTGAAAACATGAATGTGCTCCTCCTTTTGTGCTTTATTCAGAATTAAAAAGGATAATCAAGTTTGGACTGTGCCTATTACTCCAAACATTTTAGACTGTCCAATAAAACCATTGCTCTAATTAAACTAGAGAATAAACTACAGCTTTCAAGCACCTGGATCCCCTAATATATAAGGTGGCATTAAGTGCACCTTCAAAATCAGAAATAAAGTTAATAGCAAATCTAAAGGGATCAGTTCTATCATGGTTTAATTACAGAGCAGGAGTGATGGCCAGAAAGAGCACCGTGTTTTTCAAAGTAGCAAGGTTTGGGTTTTTTTCTGAATGGGTAACATTTGGCTAATAGTGTGGCCTGACACTAAGTTTCATTAGGTGTAAATGACGTTGCAGAGTCTCAGGCTTTAAAGTGGCTTGAGGAGGTACAGGAAGAGTATTTTTCTTTCACCTGTCACCACTTATTTTCCTGAGCTACTGGCCAGTAGCCTGGCATTTTCAGTTAATGGGAATTAAATAATACAGCTGTAATATAAATGTTGTTTCTTGTTGCTTGATCTTATGTGGTAGTCATTAAAGTTTAAATAAAAATCTGGAAAGAGAGACATATTTAAAATGGCTAAGAACCCTCATCTAACTTTGGATTTTTATGACCTTCTCATTATAGCTATTATACACTAACACAACCACTAATGAAAGGCTTGGAAACTTTGCGTGGGATGAGGCTCATTTCAGGCAGGAGGAGGAAGTGACCGTCTGCTCGGAAATAGCTGCGTGTGCCAACCCAGCCCAGCCCCCGCCTCTGTGGCTGCTTGCTTTTCTAAATTAATTTACAGCTACATCCCCCTGGACTTTGCCTTGGGCTGCTGAGGAGGGCACCCTTGTTACAAGGGGGAGCCCTGTCCAGCTGGCCCTCTAGGAGCTGTTGCAGTCTTTGCTCACAAGTCCCACCCTGCAGAGTACTCGCCTCTTCCTGGGGCAGGGTTTGGTCTGTGGATGGGTATTACTGAAGCAAAAGGCCTGAGGAATCAGTAGTTACATCTTTCCTAGCAAGAGACTCTGGTTTTATGCTAACGTTCTCAATTACACTTTCAATATAATTTCTGTGTTAGTTTTTAGTGTTTCTTCCCTGCAAAAATAATTTGGTGAGTGTAATACTTTTCAGTTCTCCTACTTCAATTAATTTACTCACTTTATGAAAATCGTGCATCCCAGAGATAACAAGTGTTGCTATTCTTGGTGACAAATTGTCTGTATTCCCCAAAATAAAGTGTTGCTCAACCTGTTTCTCACTGCAGTACTAGGAAAATAAATAAGTAAATAAAAAGTGAGGGGACATTTTTAGCATCTCTTTCTGGGAACCTTTGTTCTGTGCACCGGGGGGTACTCTCTGAGGCTTACACTGCTTCTTTCCACTGGCCTGCAAGAAGCCATACTGCTGCTTTGTGCCTCCATCTTCTCATCTGTCAAAGATGCCTACCTCCCCAGTTAAGTACTTTAGAGATTATTGATGTTGCAGGAAAGCTTTTATATGAGCATTTGATTCTAATATTTCTTCCTTCCATAGTATGTTTTATTCAGGCCAAACTCCTGCTCGCTTTCCTTGCAGCTAATGGAGCAGAGAATCCTTTATTGTGGCTGTTCCCTATTGCGGTCTGAGAGGTCTGTTTTGATATGTCAGCACAAGAAGCTTTTCTTTTTATAATTACAGATTTTGTCAACCATTTTGACTACTAATCGAGCTGCAATATGGATTATTGCCTTATTAGTAACACAAGCAGTTCTCCAAAACACACAGCCTGAGGCAGAGCCTCATTATAGAAGACTTCAGGCCAGTTTATTTAGCAAAGCTGTAAGAAACTGGAAATAAGATCTTATACTGGGAAACACTGAGTAACCTTAACTGTAAGTGTAGAGCCCTGCTTCCCTTAGGGACACACCCTATCCATAGGTATTTTGCTCTTCATATTACTAGTTATATGCTAGAAGAGAATCTGCTAACTGCTATTACAGCAATGAACAAGGCAGCCCTAGGGTCAGCCAGAGCATTTAGGAAAAGGACGATGAGGTGTCTGTCCTAAAACCTGCCTTCTGAGGAAGACACTTGCCACAAGAGGAAAGAGAAAAGTGGTCAGTGACATAATTTGAATGGAAAATTAAAGACTACTGCTGAACATTAAAATATTTCTCCTGGTTCCCCTGAGATTTTGCATGGAATTCACTGTGTTCAGTGTGAATGGCAGAGGGACTATATTTATACTTGGTAAATTGGCTGGATGGTCTCCTGAGATTTGAATTGTTTAACACAGAAAGCTCTTGATTTGGGGATATTTTGTAGCATCGAGTGGCAAGATCCACCCACAATCCCTCAAGGGACATATTCAAAAGAATATGTCTAATTTTGCATCATGAGTAGCTGGAGAAGAAGACAAGCCAGACATCCAAGCTACGTGATTTAAAGAGCAATAAAAAAATATAAGACATGAATAAAAAAATAATCAGAAAGTCTCATCTTAAGAGCAAACAGAATTGGACTACATATTTTGATTGGTACTTTCTTCCTTCCATCCTGAAATGATTCTTTTTAGGTCAAATGAAGCATTTCTTAAATTACGTTGATTTTAGTAAACAGTTTCAGAGGGAAGAAAAACTGAACACCATTCCCTCCCTCCCAAATTAAATATTTTTGCTTCTTCAAAATGGCATAATTCAATGGCATTTTTTCCTCATGATTATTGCTACCTAAAATATTTTAAATGATACCTATGTTTTACACATAGAAGTATAAAATTATTATATATATATTAAGACATAAAATGAAACATTTTGATAAATCCAAAATGGTTGTATATTTGCTGCAAATGCTTCATTTTAATCAAGTAAAAGTAGAAAGATTTTTGATTCTTCTCTTCATAGTAAACTCGTGTAACTGATATAGCTTTGACCCCCATCACTAATGTGCTCAGTTTGACTCCCCAAATTTAGCAGTCTTCAAATTGCTTTAATAGCACCATGACATACTTATATTTCAGACTTCCTCAGCACTGGGAGGAAGCACATCTACCTTTAAATGTCTTACTCTGAATTTAGCCAGAAGTCTTATTTTTGTGTATTTATTTAACTACCAGGGCAGGTTTGGGGTTTTTTTCACCTTAAAATGTTGCTGTAACTAAGGCACAAACAAACACTAAGCCACTTTGTTGTTTGTCTACTTTAAATGAAAAAGTTGTGTTGGTACATAATCACTCCTGAAGTATTCTTTCTCTTCTGAAAATGTTTCCAAGCAGAAATACTTCAAAAAGCACATTTTCCATCCACTAAAAAGAACATGTTCACAAAATGAAGCACTTCTAAACACCTGTGGTAGCAGGTAAAGGAAACAACCATCTTAAAAGAACTAATGAGAAAATAACCCAGCTTATTCTATTAGACTTAATAATTTGCTGTGAAGTAGGCTGAGTTTTGAACATCTGAAACCTTTTTTAGTTCTTTGCTTTCATTGCTGTCAATGTTGACTTTCTGGTCCACAGTTGTATGGTTGTGTTCTCACTTCTGCTTACTGTCAGACTTTCCACAGCAGCATTTTGGTTTTGACCATGTCCAGTAGCCAATCCACAGGAAGAAGCTAAGGCATAGGACACGTACACAGCAATGCTTCTGTCATGTTCTGTGGGTTTCAGATCATAGTGGTTAGTGATCATCCACTGGTGGACCTTTACCCTGCATGGATTTGCTTAATCCTACTTTGACCCTCAGGCAACACATATCTCATGTTAATTGTTTATAGTGTAGTGTTTGAACTGTGAAGAAGTGTGTATTTAGAGCTTAAAGTAGGTCCAGACTGTCTTTTTAAGATTGATGGCATGATTCATCTTTGTAACCAGAAGACCTGAACCTAATAAAAGAAATTAAGCCCTTTTTGAATTTCAGCCCTGAGCAAAAGATCCTGTCCTACTTGCATAAAACATGTGGAAGCTCAGAGGATATACACAGTTATAATGCTGACTTCTATGAATTAGGAAGGTTCAGTCACCAAATTTGATCTGAAAACTAGTTAGTGTTGGCCTTCACAGAGGGAAGCTGGGTAATTCAAATGATGAAACTTCTGTGCCTTTTTTGTGCTTCTCTATTTGCCAATATTTGCTAGCATCAGGCGGAGTAGATCTTGTGGAGTGTTTGGCAGCATTTGTAGGAAGGTGATTAGGAAAAGATAATGTTTTTAACTGCTCCAACTTTCTTCTCAGATTCACTGTTTCAAGTGTCATTTGTCAATTCCTCAGATTATCTCAGAGAATCAGGAAAAAGATGCCTTATTTCAATCTGGATCAAGCTAAGATTATGGATAGTTCTGTTTCTTTGTGCTCTGACCATCAGTCAAGGTTTGTAGAGAGATATCTCTGTTGTAGCTTCAGTGACTGCTTCATAATAAAGTGAAAACAAAAGCTATTGGCATAAAACTGTGTTATCCAGGGAATCTTGTTCCTTATTTGATTATTTGTTTCTGTACATAGGTTTTTCATTTCATGTCTCTCTATTCCTCTTTATGTACCTGTACACTGGACTCTTGCATCTGAGCACCCGTCATCCCTGAGTGCTGGGGGACACACCCTAAGGAAAAATTCTAGATTAGGATTTCAGCATGAGTACTGAGTAGAGGCTTTCCTCTGTACCGGTATTGGTTCAGGGTAGATCTTGTGGAGAGAGACAATTTGGTTTTCCTAAGCAAATACAAAACCATCTCAAAGGGATCTAAATCCTGCCAGAGGGGTTTATCCTCACTCTTTCTGTGTTGCTATCTACAGCCAAAGATGCAGCAGACACAGTGGGCTGTACACTGGTTGCAAGCCTCATGTAGCACATACAGAGCATTGCAGAGATATACTAGTGCTAGCACTGAATCAGGTATTGCAGTGACCATAAGTAATGGCTTCACATTAAAAGTTGAGCAGTGCAGATGTACTCTAAGACAGTAGTACCTCTACATCTGTCATGTTGACATTAGGCTGCTTTTAGTAAGCAGCTGAGCAGGAAGATGATGGCTTTTTGGCCCCAGCAGAGACTGAAATGAGAGTTACTTTTGTACCTTGGTCCTTTTAGCTGTGGAGAACCTAATTTTAGCACAGTAGATATTATATATATATGTACATACACATATGTATATATACACATTCAAGTAAAATTGTAAATCGTTGAAAAACCACAATGTCTTGAATTAGAAGAGAGGTCAAGGGAAAGTTCATGAACTCCAGCTAGTCCTTCAAACACAAGTGGCAGTTGATTCATCTCTCCCAATGTCTGTCAGCATGGTGTGGCTCAGCAGAGCCTTCAGCGTAACCATAATGACAGGCTTCTGCTGATGCAGCTTAATCTCACACATACCCTTGGTGTGCACTGTCCAGGGACAGGCACTCTCACCCTGGCAGAGGTGTCATGTTTTACTCAAAAGAGTACTTTTTCAATTAAAGAATTTTAAATTGCAATTTATTAGCAGCTTCCTTCCTGAGTAGTGTCTAATGCAGCTGCACTTGATGCCATTACTGTACTATAGCTGGAGGTATGTGGCTTGTCTCAGCCTCTAAGCTGCTAAGGCAATATTTTCATAGGATAAGTAAGGGAACTATGGTTTTCTACATCTTATAGGATCTCTAAATAATTCTTAACATTTGTCTCTGATCACTCCCACCAACTAGATGAAATTTCTTTCACCTAGTGTCAGCATCTCATCGGGTCAACCCATAAATATTTGTGCTTTTCTCTTACTGTAACTAATTCTTAGGAAAACAGGACAAATGTTTGCAATTAATGTTAGTGTCTGATGGCAAGGCAATTATTTCACAGTTCAGGTTTCAAAGGAATAACTTAATAGCAGATTGTTTTTGTCTTGAGAATTTCAAGGCCTTTTAATTTTATTTTTCTTCATTCTCCTGAAGTATAGTATCATTGTTTAGAAAAAAAGTGTCATGGCAACTAGCTCTTACACAGAGGCTACAGAACATCTCTTTATAAAAAAAACACCTTTTTGAAGGCAATATTACAATCATCATAGTATATGTGTAGAAACTGAAGCCCACAGAGGTGAAAAGACCTCCCTACCTTTGTACAGGGAGCCACTGAAAAAGTTGGCCTAGAAGGAGATTCTGGATAAAGGTAACATTGTGCCAAGGTCTGCAATTGTTGCTTCTTCAGCCAACTGTTGCTATCAGGTTTGTCTTCAGGTGCCTCTAGTTGAAGTGTCTTAGAAGGTGTTCTAGCAGAGGTATGGTAACAAAACCAGGATGGAGTTGGAGATCAGGCTGAGACGGGGGTGTTTTGAGAGAAATGTTGGTAAACTTGCTCAAGTCTGAGAATAGAAGAGATTTGAGGTGAATTCTCCGTTTCAAAGCCCATATGAAATGGCTGCATTTGTTACTACCATATACTTTATAAATGCTGTACGTTTTTTCTTCTGGAGATTTGCAGAACTGCTTTAACCTGGCCCTTGTAAGATTAACATGGTATCCTTTCAATTACCTTGAACAAAACATGCCAGTTTTCTATTGCCTATTTTTAGGCTTCCAGCTGGGCCTAAGAATTGAAAAGTTATTAAAGAAAGCCAAGATCTGAGCAAATGTGCCTGTTATAAATTGTAGTATAAACCACTTATAAGTATAGGTTTTATCATCTTAGAGTTATTTCTTAATGTAAATGTTTCATGTGCATATCTTGGAGATTGGGATGTATTTGGGTGAGGAACGTGATTATAAAAGCTATTTCTTTCTGTGCCAGACTGTGATTATTCCAGACTGTAAAAATAGAAGTATTACACATCTGTGAAATACCTGACAAACTTCTCTGACAAACCAGATGTTAGACCATCTAATACTTATGTTTAAAGATATACACACAAATCAAAAAGTACATTCAAACTTACTCTGATAATATTATTGTTGTAACATCAATTTGTTTTGCTTTTCATGTCTCTGGCATCAAGAGTGGTGTGAGCATCTGAGTCTGGTTCCCATTTGGTTTGCTTGGAATGTGTTGGGCTGTCTTGAATATCTTCCATTGTTATATGGACATGTGCAATAGCTCTCTCAATATAGGGCACAGAGACATACTGTAGGTATATAGTGTAATTAACTGTGCAGCTATTCAAGAGCAGCTGTTCCCTATTGTTGTTGCTTAATGTTGTGCAGCACAACAAAGCCTTAAGGCACCACTTGTTAGTATTTATGGAAACCCATTAGCCAGTCTGTGAATGAGCCTGTGAAAGAAGAGGAAATTCTGATAATAATAAACACAGGTTCTTGTTAAAGCTGGGGAACTCCAGCCATCCCTATCCCTTGGTGCTGGTAAAAGCTCTTGTCCCTTTGATTTTTATCACAAAGTAGATCCGAACTCTTTCTCTGAATCAGCAATTGATAACCCAAACGAGTGAGCTCCCTTCCATGGAAATGCTTTGCTCTTCCCAGCCCAGTGCATTTTCTAAAGGAAATCAGAAACTATTCCTACTGCAGAGTAGTTTTGGTGCCAGGATGTGCATGGGAAATACTACTTCCTGCCTGTGCTGGCAAATGTAGTTATTAAACCACTTCCTCCAAAAGCCAAAGTTCTTTGAAGAAGAAATAAAGTTCAAAGCCTTTTTAAGAGACCATTTGTTCTTCTTATGTGCCTAACCTGAATGTTACACTCTGTGCCATATAAATAAAAAGAGCTTAATCTCTTGAAGATGGACTGGCTGTTGTTCTAAGTTGGGAGCAGAAAGAACAGGTTACAACTGCACTTTTAGGAAGCTCCTTTTTGAAGTTGAAGGATTTTCTTGTGTTGCTACTAGAGAGCAGAGCACCACTGAGCAGACACAGGATCATTGAGCAGCTTCTTGCAGTTTGGGCAGTGGCTCTGTGCTGCTCAGAGAGACAAGGAAGTTTGTGCTGCTATGTGTGTTTATTAGGAAATTGGGTAGCACTGGGTCTAAATCGATGGAGCTAATGTAGGACAGAACCTCAAAGAACTTTCTCATTTCTAGTAAAGTCACCACATTTACTACATCCCAGGTTTAGGTTTTAACTGACAATACAGGGTGTGTGGTGCTGAGAGTTACACATCCTGTTATGGAGCAAAAATGATGGTGCGTGACTGGTGGTTGGTCAAAACCAAGGAGTGAAACTGAGATAATAATCACCAAGCAACCTACAGGTCAAAAATCATTCAGAAGCTGAAATGTTTATAGAAGACTTTTACTGTTTCTGCTTGTGCCTTGGCTTTGCCTTAAATGCTGTAGAGACTAGTAGTTGAGAAAAAAGCTTCGAGTAAAAAGTTCCTCATTCCAAAACTGATAGAAGTAATTAAGGGAGGTTTGCGAAGTTGCATTTACCAACCTTGGAACGTGTTAGCAGTAGGGTACGTTTGTGGGAACGACACCAGTGAAATGTTTATTATTGTGCGTCTCCATCCTTTTTGTGAGTATTATTCTGTGAGGATGGGGCCGCTTTTCATCTGATCTGTGCTGCCAAGGTGGATAAGAGAGGTTTATATGATGTCAGATCTGAAACCAAGAAACCTGAAGACAGGTTCTGAGCAGTGATGCCTCTGGCAACTGGTTTCAAGGCAGAGCTTATGTAGAGTGCCTGAGGTTTTAATAAGCGTATAGATGTCTGAGCAGCACATAAAGAGCATGGGAGGTGACAGGCTGACCCAGTCACTTTCATTAATTGGGATCAAGTTACTTTCTTACATTTAGGCAGAATACTGTGCTGGAGATTTAGGAAGCAAACAATACATTGCCATTGTCTCTGCACACCGAGTCCTCAGTAACTAGTAAACTGGGACACAAAAAGTAAGTTCATAGTAACAGAGGATGTTCATGGCTGAGAGCACATCAGACTACAAAAGAGCAAGCATAAATCATCAGGAGATCTTTAGTTCTACACACACCAAATCAAATATTGCATCATAGCTTTTAATAGTGGACAAAGTTTAAGGCTAAATCTTCAGGCAGCTCTCTCAGGTACTTTAGTATTTGATTTGATCAGATTGAAAAGTATATAGGGGTCATATATGGAATTATCATCTTAAATGTAAGGACACTGAGTTCACTTTAGAATTATTAAAAATCAAAAGTGAAATAGCAAAAGAACCTGTAGCTTGGCTGCTTGATATGTGAAAAGCCAAACTAAAACCAAAAAGACTGATTTTGCGTAAGGTAAAAAAATATTTATTTCACTTCCTTATCTGGCCTTTCAGATATTTGTGTCAGTGCAATGAGTGTCCTGCAGGAAGAATGATATATGCTAAAGTAGTTTACCAGAACAGGTAATTTGTTTTAATATAAACAGAGCCTAAAACTTTAGCATTGTAGAGAACAGAAAGCATAAAACTATGGGCCAGGGAAAGAGCCTTGGAGGAAACAGTGACCTAAAACTCCAAATTCTTTTGGAGAAAAACAATGTTGATATTTGAATACATTTTGTTGTCAACAATGTCCCTGAGTGACTCTTGAGATAACCCAAACATTTAAAAATCATAACCTAGGACCCAGAGGACTGACTAAATGTGCACATAAAGGCGTATCTTCAACATAGAAACTTCTTGTAACATTTTGACAAAACATTTCTAGAAGTGAATAGAACTGACTGATACAAGAACAGAAAGTCAGGCTTGGTTTTGGGAATTCTGAAGAGTTTACATTTTGAAAAATATTAGTTATTTCACTGCACTACAAAATCCAATTGCAGTTCCTTACAAAGATATTTCAGAAATTGGTGTTTTCTGGGCAGCTTTCTGTAACGTTTATTAAGGTTGAATTTATTTTAATACACTTTCTGAGATGCATTTTGATCATTTGAGCCTTTTGCATAAGCATAAAGCTAGAAGTCTATATGATAGCTGACTCTCCTCTGATCTCAAACATTTAAGGAGTAAAGGTTTAAAATAAAGGCATTCAGTGTTGCAAGATTTTAAACAATTTTTTTACAGTTGGCAACACTGCAGATCTGACTTTTCCATCTTTGCTACTTTTAACAGTATCTAGTTCAATCACTGGCAGAGTAAGACCATGTCTTGTTAACATGAACTGAGTCCTGCAAAACTGAATTCATGCAGTTAAACAGAATGAAGTATAGGTGTGCTTGGGGTCTGCCTCTGGGACTGTTACAATTTGTGGCAGAGGGGTCTGCCAAGTTTGGTCAATTAAACCTAAAACATGTTAGCATTGTTTCTGCAAAATACACACTGAGGTATCACTAATGAACACACATATGTATTAGATATGTGTATGTACTGTCCCATGCATATGTTGTGGGTCAGGCAGTGAGTAGACAAACATCCATGTACCAGGTAGAACCAGGAAGACGCCTTCTTTCTATTGTCTGTTTGTGCTCCCTGCCAGTAGCCACTGCCCTGGTCCCTGTACTGCCCTCCTGGATGTATTCAGAGTGTATGAATACCCTGATCCCTGAGCAGGTAAAAAACATCAGCTGCCAACTCTCTGCATGGCATCTAACAGTCTGCAGCTTTCCCCAGGAATATTTGCTTCAGCTTCTCTAGCTGATTGAAAAAGTCTGTTCATTCCCTCTGCAGTGGGAATTTGAATCTTCCCAGGTTAGTGAGCACTGGCTGGTGCCAGTCTGGCCAGCGTCTCCCCTCACAAGCAACAACGCAGCAAAACCCTTCAACTTCAGAAAGCAGCTTCCTAAAAGTGCAGTTGTTGTAACCTGTTCCTGTAGTTCCCAACCCAGTGACCTCGAACAATGGTCAGTCCTTCCTCAAGACATTAAGCTCTTTTCTCTTTATTTATATGGCACACAGTGTAACATGAGTAAGTCCAGCCTTATTCAAAGCTCCTGGGCTTAAGTATATTGCTGCTGCATTGTCTTACTCCTAAACAGCATCTCAAAACTCTGCTACAGATGCAACTGCAATCTTTACAGGAAACTCTTTTTGAAATTATATGTCAGACAAAAAACATGAGTTTTATATGATATGAAAGAGTCTGGGGAAATTCTTTTAACTAGTGTCCCTGTTTTCACTCATTTCATTCTAAAATGGTGATATCTACTCATTTTATTCAAGTGAATCCAGTCTGGGTTAAAACTAATGAAATGCAGACTGCATTAAATTCCACATATATATTTTAAAAGTTCAATGTAAGTATACTTATCTTTTGTTCCTATTTATTACTTTTTATTGCTGCAGAACCTGGGGGGTTCTGCATGGGAATGGGACCCCATTGTGCAAGTTGTGAACAGGAACAGAAAATACAATCCCTGCCCTAATGAGAGTCTGAATTTTTGTACATCACAGCATCTGAGGACAGATCTAAGTCTCTGTTCAATCTCTCAGTACTATATTCCACTTAAAGAAATTACCAACCCATACTCTTTGAGAATTTCAGGCCTGATTCAAAACGAGAACCCCTGTGTTGTCTCTGCCACTCTGAATTGTTTTTCTAAAGACAAGAAATCTTGTACTTAGGCAATAGAAAGAAGTTCCTGTGAAAGATGGCTTATCACTGGGGAGTTTTTGTTTTGTACACATTAAACAAAATATTTAATGTTTAACTTAATCTGCTACTTGTAGAAACATATTGACAGTTGGTCCAGTCATGATCTTACTGAAATCAGTGATATAAGTAGTAGATCTAACAATCTCACTGTTTTTAATGTAAGATATAGGTAAAGGTTTACTGGATGTTTGGATTTTACTGGTGATTTCAGTACTACTTAATGGAATGAGAATACCTTATGTTTTCAGATATCATTAACTGCTCTAATTTCATGATTCCTCTTTCCTGGACTACAGTTTCATTGCTTTAGTCACAGGAAAAAAAGGGCTTATAGACTGTGTGAAATCTATATTTACACAATTGTAGCTGCCATAGGAAAATGTGATTAGATATTTCAGGTGGTATTAAAACATGTCTTGAAACCACAGTTGGAGGTGTTTATGTGGGTTTTGTTTGTTTTTATCTGGATTCTGTGTTAGCTTTTTCATCTGAAAGCAGGTAACATTGATTGGCCTGACCAATGTATTATACAGTCCCAGGAAGGCAAAATTTTAGAGAAGGTGAAATCTGCTATAGACTGTCTTGTCTATTGGCTGTTGTCAGCTTCTAGTTCTCTTGCCTACTGTACTAATTTTTTTCTGAGTTCTTTTGTTCATATATGTGTAACAAAAGGTGTCTCACAGTACTAAGTCTTGCTATAATGAGAGCAAAAATGTAAAAAAGAAAACTCCATATTGAATGTTAAAGTGACATTTGTATTCAAACTACCAGGGTGGGTGATTTGCGATGTCTTTGCCACATTCTGTAACACAGGGAAATGAAGAAAACAAAACAAGGGCTAGTTCTTAAAATTACATGAGCAAAAAAAATGAAAATGGAAATTAACAGACTACTGATTTTTTCATTTGCAGAGCTTGAGAGATATTAGTTAGCATCAGAAAAAAAGAAAAAAGCACAAAGTTTTAAGTAGAGCTTTTTGCTGCAATGGTACGTATCTTCCTTTGGCAGTCATTGATCTATTTTTCACATATAAGCTATAGAGTGTATTAGCTGTATATATTAGCTAAGAGAGTATGAGTTCTCGAAGGAACAGATGGTTATTCCCAGCCTGGACAGCACTTTTTAAACATTAAGAAATCTATACAACTGTTCAAGTGAATTACCTGGGTTTTGCTACTGCAATTTTAAAGTGCAGCGTAGACTTAAACAGTCCTTAGCACTAGCATCCCCCCAAAAATTAGAAGTTTCCTTTCTTATGCCCTCTTCATTTGCCATGCACTTTAAAAATGACAGTTGTCGTCCCTATGAAGATTAGAAGATCCATGTTGAGTATGTCACATGCTTTGATGGTAGTATTGCCTCAGGCATTTGTCATCCAGCCTACAGGGATAACAATGTATAATGGTAGTGCTTTTCTCAGAACACTGTAAGTATACAGATATTATTAAATTTTACAATTACCACAGGGAATGAGTCAAAGCCTCCAATAAGCAAATGCACTATATATTCCTCCCCTGCCTTCATAATTTTTATTCACTACTATCTGATTGCATTCTTGTTATCACTTAGTTGTTTCCCTGCATGTAGTTTTATCTAATTTCTCTTTATTTCAGTCACTTGCAAAGGAGATAAATGGATTACTTCAGACTAATTGCTATTTATTTAAAAAACCATCAGCCTTCTGTAAGAGTTTCAAATCAGTGGTGTAAGCTAGCTTTTGCTATCTGTGGTATTTATCTTGAAGCATTTCATCACTGTAGAGTCTGTTAATAAGTTGTTTTTCTAAAGCTGCTTTCAATTTGACCTTACCTGGCATGCCAAAATTTTTAGCACAAACAGATTATCATGGTTAAGTAGATAATGAGATACTTACTTCTGTCAGTGTCTATGTGGATTGGAAATACCACTGAGAGTCCTTGGGACTGCGTGGCTTTCCGTGTAACACGTCTGACAGAGAGCTAGAAACAAAATAAATATTGCATTATCTTGATTTCTTTATCCTTATATGATGGAGGAAGCAGATGCATTATTTATCTAATTGAAGGACTATTATGAGTATGTTTAATTAAATGTAAGAGTAGTTAGTAGTACTGGAAAAGTAAAGGATAAACGACAAAATGAGCTCTAAGATGATTTAATTCACAAGGATCGTACCCTTTCGTATAATTATTGCAGTATGTGTCTGTACATCAGAATCAATGTATCCAATCTATATTCTACAGCATATCAATTTCTCATCCCCCTTAGCAAGCTTTCTTCTTTTCCCAGTGCAGTTAGATAGTGAGTTCATGGATCCTAATTCTCACATATCCACTTGCCCTAATTTTCAGTGGGATTCATCTGTTCTTCCGTCGGTGCAAAAGCAAAATCCAGCCTCCTATTGCAGTTATGTAAAATGTTTGAAGTTGTTATGGTTATAAAACACATTTTAATCCCAAAGCATTGAGTGATGCTTGGGTAGGAAATGGGGTTGTTGTAGGCCACCTGAAATTAAGCTTCAGCAACACAAACTGCATAGTTGAATTTTCTCACTCATTCTAATCGATGCTTCCAGCAATAGATGCAGCATGGTAGCCTCAGATGAACACAGTCCTGATTATTGTTGATATCACGGGAAAAAGCACAGCACAGGAGTTAAAATATTTACAAGTCTTAGACTCTCTGATGGAGCAGTTGACATTTCACAGCTAAAATAGGGTTTTCCAAGGATAGACCCTTTATTTGTTGGCTGAAGGTTTCTACAGAAGCGAACAGAACAGAAAGATCCTGCAGGATCTAGGATGTGGATTCTGATGGAAAACACACTGCTTGTGAAAAAGTCCGTATCTTTACAACCAGCTACCTCAAAAGCTCAGTGAAAGCAATAAGACATAATTAGATCATGGAGTTTGATCCCTGCCAAATTCATAATTTAAGTCAATGCTTAAGTCACATCTCTAGCAACAACAACATAAAGGAACTGCCATTAGTGCATGAAACTGATGCTTTCATGTGCTAATACGCTGATCACTCCAATTTTCTGTTAAAATCAAGACTTGAGAAGTCCTGACTTAATCCTCAATCTTTATTAATTCTCTTGGAGATGTTTTTTTTTTCCTTAATTATTTCAGTTTCTTAAAGAATTTTTGAAATATCCATTAACATATATTTTGAAATCTATGAAGTGTCTTATGCAAAAGTAAACTTTAGAAGAGTATATTTTGCCTCAGATTAAGCAATTCTTTGTTCAAGACTTATTTCAGTAGATCAAGCTTTCCAGCATTTCCATTCTTCTAGACTCTCCTCATCTTTCACAAATATAGCAAAATAAACATGAAGGAATATCATCAAGAAGCAGCTATGCTGCTTGTGTAAGTAATTATGTCCCTTGTTAGTTCACTATAAAGTAATTTTCTCTTTTTTTCCCCCTACTCTTTACATTTCTCACTGTGCCCTGGAAGGTATTTTTACTTAATTTTGTTTAGAAATTTGAAAAGCAAGAGAAAGTGAGGGATGATTACAGACTTTATTTAAGGGTTTGATTTTGGTTTCTCTCTGTTCTTATATCAAAGATAAAATGGAAGTGGTGGTGTCATGTTCAGGTAATGAGATTTTATATTAAAAAGAATAAATTAAGCTCATAAAGCCAATGGCAGGAGGGACATGAGGAACCATTTCTAGCTCACAAAAAGGACTTTATACATTAATGCAGTGAGTATCAAGAGTTATTAGGAGTTGAAATTCAAAGCTCAAAGGATGTCAAGTGCTTCAAAAGCAAAGGCTTATTTTGTATTGTTTATATTTAGAAATGATAACGGAGCTCCCTTGAAATATTTTACCCATGATGTCAAAAATCAAAAGCATTACGGGGAAAAAAGGACTCGGGACATTTGCCTTGCAAACAAGAGTTCTGTCCATGACACACCAGAGGATTCCTCTGAGGTACAGATTTGTACACAGCACTACTTACCAAAAAAATACAAACATCCTCTCTGCTTAGCTGCATCCTCTCTGCTTAGCCCCACGTTGTTGCTTCTTGCCTTGGAAATTCATAGTACACGGAAGGGTTTTACTATAGCAGGCACTACTACTTTTTTGTTATAGTGTGGTTTTTTTTAAGTAAACCCCCAAATCCTGGAATATCAGTATGTGGTCATTTTTTAAATAGATATTTTTTTGAAAAGCTGTGTGACATTTTTCTTTAATGGCTGATTTTTTTTTAATGTCAGCTACATTTTTAAAGCATGAGGCCTGGTTGTAACTAGCCTCGGCACTGCTACTGTACATCAGACTGTACTATTTGATCATTAATTTATCACAGTTCTAGCAGTTTGTTTGACAGGTGATAGTGCTTTCATCTAATGGCTACACAGCAAGTGTGTGGTGCACTAAAGAGTGAATGCCACTGACTAGAGTTAGAAATCAGCAGACAACGGCCACTTTGGAGAGCTTTATCGATTTACTAGAATCATTTAAAGATATGAAACAACTGGAATAATGAATGTCAGTTCAGCTCACCATAGGTTTTTTTCTTGTAGTATTTAGTTTGGAGTATGTTAATAGAGTTTTGTTGCTCATGTTATTGTTATTACAAGTCTTTGCAGTGGCAAAAGAGATGCAAAACTCAAGGTGCAAATTTGAATATTCGTACTAGAAATATAGTGCCTGTGTTCAGTACAGTTTAGGACATTGATACTTGGCAGTAGCATGAGGCATATTGGAATATTAGGAATATTTAGCCTCTAAGTTCAGCCTTTCTTAAAATTTTCTAGTAAAAACATTTTCTGCATTAGATATACGAATGTGAACGTTGCATTGATGGAAGGTACAAAATAATGCAGGCAGTGCCCCCTGAAATCTGAACTTTTTATCATCAAGGGAAACACATTCTATTTAACCTATTAGCTTTTGTTTCATACTTTGTTCATGACAACATGCATGTAAAGCATGGTGTTTGCATCACATGTTTTAGAGCTGGTAAAGGCTGGTGCTCTCTGACTGTGCTTCCCATCAGGATGCACTGGTAGTGAGTAACCTGTACAGCTCATCTAGAGCACAATGTGTCCTCCTGATGCCCATGAGCAGTGGAACTGACAGGTACCTAGGGAGTTCCTCTGCCTGAGATCCCTGATGAACCTAGCACTACAGCCAGGCCTTTGTACATATAGAAAGTCTGAATCCTCAAATCCTATGCCACAATATAGTTATGTCCAAAGGACTTGTGTATATGATAGCTCAGATCAATGCATTTATCCGTTGCCAAAGGCTTGTCTTGTGGCTGTTCTTGGTTTTGGTAAGTTTGTGAGGATGATGTGTTACCATGAATACAGTGCCCTGCTTTGCTGCAGCAGGTCCTGGGACCCATTCCAGGAAGGTGCTGAAGAAACAGCAACCTGTAAACCCGTTATCAGCCCCACAAACTTCAGAGACTCTCCAATTCTTAAGCACTTATCTATAGCAGGTCTCAGTTGAAATTATAGCAAGAGGTGGAAGAGGTGGTTTGAAATTTCAAGTCAGTGCCAATAGACTTCTGCCTCTGATGTTGTACAAGTCATCTTAGACCAAAGCTCAGATGACTCATGGAAGTTAATTAGTTTTCTGAGATGCTGATTGTTCGTATTTCCCACTGAAGTCAATAGGGAAACTCCCACATGTTGCAGTGGGAGCTGGAAACTGGCCATGCAGTGTTGTGGGACATCCAGGAGAAGCAGTGTTGCCTTTTGTAGTGGAGACAGTGGGAGTTGCTTACAAACATGAAGGAAATCAAAATGATGCCAAAAGAAATTTTATTTTCCTCCTCCTCAGAGGTTGTTACAGAAAAATCACAAGTAAATAGTAAACACAGAAGTCTGAAAATGTTTGACAGTATTTATTTTGATCGTAGCTGGATGCACGTTTATGTGCTGCCCTTTCTCCTTTTAATTGCAAGTCACAGGAACGTTGATGCCTGTGGGGTTGCTGTGTACCTAGTCCTGAGTGAAATGCTACTTATTAATCTAAAGTTATTACTAGACCACTGTCTCTAGGTTTGTAGTAACTCATTAATATCAATGAGTTTGCATAAGCCTTGCTCCAGGAAGGACCCCCTCCCTTGGTTTCCCACGTCAGCAAGTCTTCACTTAGACATCACAAGTAAATAGCTAGGCATGGATGTTTTTGCACCCATATTGTGCCCAGGGACAACTAGTGCGATTCCCAGGCCTGCATTACATGGACTGCAGGCAGAATGATGTCAGAGGGTGAACTACCTGAGATCTAGAGCCTCCCTTTGGTAAAGCTCCAGAAGTTTGTATTGATCAAAAATCAATATCGGTTTCTCAATGTATAGACAAATGTGTGTGCCTGAGTAAAGCGTGTACAGGGTTGATCATGAGCTCTCTTTGCTTCAGTCTTTTAAGTTCCTGTGCTGTCAATTTGTCACATTTCCAATATGTTAAGTCTTGTTTAGTTGGTTTGGAATAAAATTCTGTAGTTACTTCTAAGTAAGACACGGTAAAATTGAGTTGATATTATAACAAATGTGATATCTTCTGCCCTGATGAGGAATGAAGGTGAGACTCTTGTAGTGATAGTTGAAAAAAAAAAAAAAAGACAAAGAAAATAGAGCTGTGCTTTCATCTTGCCTTCTCTCCCTTCTCCATGGAGTGCCAGTTAGGAGTTGCTCAAAGTCCTGCATAAGCTGCACGTCACATTCTGCTTTTCCATGTGCCTTCCTGCCTACAGAATCGCAAGCTAAAAATATCCTGGATGAGCAATTCTCTTCATCTTCTCACTTCAACTTGCTAATTCCCAGTTGAGCTCCTCCTCTTTCCACCATCTGAGTGCCAAGTTGGGGGGCTCTCTTTACATTTTTGGCTATCAGGTTTCCAGGAGATAGTATGGGTTTCCCCACAGCTAGTCTGGATATAAATAGTTACTTGCTTGAATGAAGAGCTTGTGTCCTTGGCAGGTGGTCTGAAAAAGCAATTACCATGTGATGGCCATATCTTGCCTTATCTTCTCCTAGAAGTACTGCCTCTAGTTCTGCGAGATCTTTCCTGGAAGATCCTACTCACATGACTTCAGCCTTAACTCCAGATACATTTCCACTGTGATGGCAGTGGAAGTGTTATGTGAACTGTTCCATTAGCAGTAAATAAAGAAGCTCGGCACAGGAGAGCACATTCTCCTCTCCATTGCTGCTGAAAAACAAGAATAATTTATCTGGAATGAGTGAGATCCTCCCATTGATAGCTTTAGACCACAGAGATCAAAGTCTGCCCTTCCGTCATATTTTAAACTGTGCTTCAGCCAACATGCAAAACTACATTTTTACTTTCTTTTTCTCTGCTCCTAATTCCCACAGTTGCAGTCCTGGCTTGAGCCGCAATTAATATTCCCCCTCCTTCCAACATGAAGATCCCTTGCCCTTCCCAATTGAAAATCCCAGCCATAATTTCTATTTTCAGTGTGATTATTACACAGGACCACAGCCCAAATCCTGAATCTCTGTCCCTGGGGCTGCCTGTTGCCGCTCTTGCCACCACTCGGATGGTTTGGCAACCGGGGGCAGGTGGAGGGGGTGGCATACATGAATGCAAATGTGTGGTGGTGGGCAAGATTGGTTCAGGTCAGCTTGTTTGTTTGTTGCCACTGTTTTTGCTGGCCTTGCTCATCAGAGCCTAAATCTCTGGAAATCAGCTAGTGCGATTCACGTAAACAGCGAAGACAAGTAGCATCGGTCTTGCTGAGGGGAGGAATATAAAGTGGAGGGGAAGAAACACTTGGCTGGGATTGGCTGCCTGACGTGGCACAGCAAAGGCTGGGATTGAGAGGTATGCCAAAAAGCTCTTTGTCTCACATGCACATTAGGATAAGTAGCATTGCTCCTTGCCATCTGTCTCTCTCTATGAACCTCTGCCTCGTTCCCATGTAATAAGAAGATTCATAGAAGTACCAGCTGTGACCTTACAGGGAAGCCTGAGAAACTTTGCCTTTTTAACCAGCACTGGGACAGTCAGATTTGGCACTGTAGAATGTAGAACACAGTTGTTTGTGTGTAATTTTTTTGTTATTGCCCTGTCACCATCTCTTTCCTCAGCAGCCATGCAGTGCTCATAGAAAGATGAAAGCCACCATGGCAGTTCAGGAGAGGCTGGCAGCTACCAAGCAGGAGTTTCAGTGCACTGTTTTTTTTCCTTTGTTTCTTCCAACTCTAATTTAAAGTCTGAATAACACAATGAGAAGAGAGTATCAGATGCAATAATTTCCTAGCCCCTGGATGCTGATATAGGCAAAGAGAAACAAAGTACTAGTGACCAAGATGAAACAAACTGTGACAATATTTGTTTTATTAACCTAACACAAACCATACAGAAAGGCTGACAGCTTTGAGGCTGTCTTACAGACATGGTGATGCATTCCCCTGTGGGTTAAATGGAAGCTGCATCACTCATCCCATCTGCAGGTTGTTTGGAAGCTGAGGTTGCTGGTAGCTAACCCTATGTGCATGATTGTGATCATGCCTGTGCCTATGTAGTGGATGCCTATGAACGCAAGTAAATTTACAGGGATCTTTTCCATAGAGAAGGATTCAAGTCCTTCTGTTCTGCACATTCGAGGCAGAGGAGACACAAAATTGCTTGACCCATAACTTTGTGGTGTGAGTGACTCATTTTTAATTCAGAGTCATGGTGACCCATGTGAGTGACTCACTTTTAATTCGGAGTCATTCTAAAAAATTAGGGGGAAAATCTTCTAAAACAAGAAAAATTTGATTCTTTGGCTGATCAAAATCTAAAGAAGTAGATTTAATATGGATTCAGATAAACCATGTAATTCAAACTCAGATTTAGTACTTGAACTTCAAAACTGTTTTTAGTACAGCAAAAATAAGTTTCAAATTGGAATGTTTCATTTAATGTCACAAGAAGCATTTTTACTTTTTCATTAAAAACAAGTACCTGAAAACATTATCCTCATGGCTTTCCTAGAATATTGCAATGGGTCTAAATCTACATCTTTACAATTGAAAATATTTAAGCTAAAAAAACTTTCCATGAATTACAAGGCAAATAAAGAGTAAGGCAAATGAAAGTAAAAAACTAGACTAAGTGCTCCTGAAATTTCCCTGCTGCGTCTGTATTTCTTGGGAAACTCATTGTAACTGTATAAAACCATTTCCTCCAAACTTCACACTCACTGGTGTGGAGATATTTTAAAAGCAATTTACCCTTAAAATGTAAAAAATTTGAACAAAGTTTGTCAGCTCTCCCTCCTTTGCAATTGTCTTGAGAGGGAAACTCAGCTTTTTGCTGGGACTGTAGAAGAGTATGTTATTGAGATACTTGAAAATTGCACCCAATATCACCAAGAGCAGCAGATGGATCTGTCAGCTGTTTTGCTGAAAATGGTGAGTATCTTCTCTGGAACATTCATAAGTTGCCTGAGGCAAAATTTCACAGTGGAAACAGTGAGATTTCTCTTTACATAACATTCCTAGTACTCACGAAAGTCTAGGTTCCCCCCGGCCGTCGGATTAAAATACCCATGAAGCAGAAGATGATGAATCGGCACAGCTGGGCTGTGAGGAGGGCAGTTTCAGAAGTCCTCAGCCATAGCCTGACTGCAGCCCCTTTCAGTGTCTTTCAGATTTACTGTTGTCAGTTTTTTTCACACTTAGGTGAGGACTGAAATAGACTCTAATGATGACTCTGTCCCTCGGTCCTTCCATGAGGTCTTAGTGGTGGAGCAAGTAGAGTCTTCCTCTTGTGGTTACCTCAGGACCTGTATGGGAGTGTTCAAGTCAGGAATTGGACATGTCCCAGGTTCTGTATCATAACATACTCTCTGCCTTTCAGTGATGATATCCACGTCTAAGAGGAGAGCTAATCACAGCTGTGGAGATAAGGGAAATCCACAGTGCTTGTGGACGTATGTAGGTCCCCAGGTAAAGCAATGTTTGAGCCTTAGGGAAAGGGGCCACTCTTCACATTGCAGAAAGGATAACTTCAACAATACAGCTTGGCACTGTTCCTATCCATAAGTACCTCAGAGACTTTAAATTGGCTTTCTGCAAATATTTGTGAGGCTGATCCAGGGCCCTTTTTGTTGGGCTTTGTTTCAGACACTATGACTAAGAGCTGATCATGCTGGTGTTCACCAACAAAAACACAGTTCCCTTGAATTTGTTCCTACATTTTACTGTTTGCTTATAGATACAGTACAAACCTGGCTGTAGAATTTTCTATTGGGAATAGAGATTGCAGGCCCAGAGCAGTCTGAATTTAACAAAGGGTTATCTATGGTTTCAAGTTAATTTGTTATTAAGGCAGGATGTGAAATTAAAACCCAATAGCTGTCTCTGACTGTGTTCTGGAATAAGGATATCTTTTTTTCAAAAGGATGCTAAGTGGACAGATGTCAATTAAGATTTGCCTAGGCAGAGTCTACTGCAAAAAGAGGACCTTAGGCACTGTCTTAATTATAATAGCTTTTTAAAGTTCATTCTTGTTATTACTGATTTTTTTAATGCAATACGATGTCTGTAGACAAAAAAAAAGTTTAAATCTCTCTTGACTTCAGTTAAATGAAATACTTGTTGCAAAAAGGAAATCAAAGGTGTTTCTGAGAGAAAAGTTTGTTATGGGCCTCATAACTTTTGAACTCTGTGCAATAAAGGTTTTTGTCATTATTCTTGGTGGGACTGGACTCCTAGTGGGAGAGCTACTGAGCAAGTGCTTGCACGTATAGGGGTTGCTGTCTGGCTGCTGGTATATCAGCCATGTCTTTTGAACAGAAAGAGTGGAAGCCCTTGAGTCAGGATGCCATGAATTGTGTTTTATTTGAAATCTGATTAGAAAGTTTGTAATGTGACTCAGTCTGTGCAACAAAACCCACAGTCATTTCAGGTGAAATTCCTCCTAATAGGCCTGGCTGTTTGCACCTTATGTCATCTGCTGTGGGATGGGTCTTTCTTAGGCCATTAACTGGCGAGAGGGCCCAGTGGGTGAGAACACCTCCCAGGAAGGGCTGTGAGCAACATCTGAGGCTGAGTATCTATGGGTATCTATCTTGGGTATCTATGAAAGTGTGAAAAGCTTTAAGGCTTTCCTTCAGTGTGTTGTTTTCTCAAGGGAACCATATGGGCAGCTCTGCAAAAAAAAAATGGATAATATTTTATGTTCAAAGCAGACATCTAATTGCATCTCCCAAACACTGGGATACAGAATATTTACTGATTCTGTCTTCTGTAACCCAGTGTAATGCTCCATTTACACGACTGAAGCACAGTGGTGGAACCACCACCATCTAGGTCTAAGGTGTTTGTAGTAGGGACTACAGATGCTCGTGCTGAACTTAGCTGTAGCTTGGACATAATAAAGCACAGGGATAAACTATTTGGTGCCTGATTTCAGCTCCCTCTACACTAACCCAACAAGGACTCAAAGAAAAGTTTTGTTTGTTTTTGAACTTGACCTTCTTGTCTGCACACCAAATGCACAAAGAAACAAAGAGGCTGCAACATGAAGGACCAAAGGTCTTTGTTTTCCTATTTATTGTGTTTTAGTTTCAGGTTAAAAAAAAACTCCACAAAAACTAAATTTGAAGGTGTTTATCCAAAATCAGAGAATAAATACAGAATATAATAGTGCAAAGTGCTGAAAGGAATGCCTACTCCTGACACTGGGTGTGTAGGGTATCATCTGTTGGACCCTGCACACAGTCTGTCAGACTCTGAACCAGTCTTGGGACTGAGACAGTCATTGATTTCTGGATAATCCAATTCAACATTTCTATGTTGTTTTACTGTCTAGTTCTGGAGAGTCATAATCTTTGTAGGTAGCTGAGGGTCACTAGAAGACTTTTTACAATTTCTGCTTTCTGCATGTTTCAAAGGGGTTGCATGACAGGCACCTTTTACCCCTTTTCTTCCTTAGTAAGAAGGATGTGTAGTATGGTGAAAAGCTGTGAATGGTCCTACCAACAACACAGGCTTCTTGCTTAAATTTTCCTGCCTTCCTATAGCTTATTCAAAAACAAGTACTCAGAGATTTGTTATTGTGAAATGAAAATGTCAGCAGATTTAGTTTGTTTAGGTTGGAGAGCTACAATACAATCTGGGAGTGTGGTACCACTGCATTTTCAGGACTTGCTCTGCAGATACTGTCATGTGGCATGTTTCTTGCTGGCAGTCTTGCTCACTGGACTATTTGTAAAAAAGAGTACACAAACAGATGATTAAAGAAAAGTAAAGCCATGTTTTTGAGATTAATATTCATTTTCTCAGAGTAAAGTAGTAATCATGCCACAAAAAATAGGTGAAGGCTTGTAGCATTGAGCATTTTATGCAAGGGGATGCTAGGTAAGGAATCCAAACTTCAAATAGGATCCAAGGGAAGAGGTTTGTTGTTGTGCTTATCTAGCAGAGAAAACAGACTGTACATAGAATCTGAGAAGGAAAGAAATTCAGCAGCAGCTGAGAGCAAGAAAAAAAAAGTAATGAGTTAGGGGGAAAAAAATCAAATGTGAATTAAGTTCAGGAAAAAAAATCAATGTGTAAAAATAAAATGTGTCCAGGACAGTTAAAGGAGATATAAGATAGTTACTAGACAGAATGATATGGGGAGAAATGCAAAAAACATGAAAGATATGGCTTTTAGTTTCCACTTTTGAAAGGTTAGAACTTCAAAAGAAACTCACTAAAACAAAATAAAATGTTTCTCCTTCATGCTGAAGTGATTTGGCCATAGGTGCCCATGTTCTTTTTATAATTTTGTCCTCTGGAGAGTTTGAGTCGTCCTAAAGCTCACTCCAGGCAGCCACTCAAGCTCATTCACCTCAATGATTAGCAAGAGGCCTGCAGTGCACTGAAATATTATAAGGAGCCTATAGAGGAACTAATCGTGAGCCAAACAGGTTACTGCCTTGGCAGGATTCCTCTTACTGGTTGGTGAAGATAAAAGGAGGATAGGTAAAGGTTAGTATTTCAAAGTGAGTGTCTTGGATCTTAAAATATTTGGTGAAATTATTCAAGAATAGTTCATTCATGTGAAAGCAGTTTCTGTGTATTGCTGTCAAGGTCAATGAAAGCTAAAGTCTGATGCTGGCCAAGCAAGCAAAAACTGCCTGTGGGCTCCCTTAGCTTACAAAGCTGGCGACCAGAAGCTTGACACATTAAAGTCTGCAGGGAGCAGGATCAGGAACTCACAGGCTTTCTTGGGTCAGTTTTATTGTTGTTTCAAATTGAGCTAAAGTCTCCAATGTCATCTGGAGAATCACAGCATGTATTTCATGAGTGCTGGCAATACAACTCAAAACCCACCTGGACACGTTCCTGTGTCACCTGATCTAGGTGGATCTGCTTTGGCAGGGGTGTTGGACTAGGTCACCTCTAAAGGTCCTTTCCAATCCCTCCCATTCTATGATTCTATGATCTTACTCTGTTTGGACTCGGGAGCCCCTTCCTCCCCAGCTGCTCACCCTGTGATGGTGGGCACCTCACCCAGCCCAGACTTCACAGCCAAAATCAAACAACAGTGTTAAGGTCCGTCAGTCAGCAGGTGGAAGATAAGTTAAATATTTGTCTTCTCTTTCATAGCAAAATTAATGTTTCAAGAAACAAGTTTTCAAAATGGCTGAGATATCAGGCAGTGAGATGAGGGGTACTTGTGGGCTCTCAGCTCTGCCACAATCACCCTGAGCCAGGGACTGTGATGGCAGTCTGCTGCTGTGTCTGGGGCACTAACACAAACCTGGTTACAGAGCTTGAATGATTATGTAACCTGCTTATGGGCCTGTGTTGTAGCAGACTGTGACTGAGACCAGCTATCAATTACATCTTCTGAAGCCCATAGCTCAAAGCATGGAAACTCCTTCTTTGAAAGGAATAAATGCAAACATTTGTGGAGTCTTAGCAGGTCTTGTTCCTGATTGATTCTTTAAGACCTGTATGGGTGTAAGTGCTCAAGCTTCAGTAGCTTAGTGAACAATAGCTGCTAAGGAAAGGTTACCAAAAGTATATTCCTTGAGGAAAGGAGGAAAGCTACAAGAACTGGGCATTCAGTGAGGTTGGTCATTCCAAGTTTGGCAGCTGGAGGCAAACTGAGATTGCCTTATTTCATACAATGTGGTAAAGGTTTTAGACTTAAATTTTAGAGATTATTATCTGGGAGCTCAAAATCATATGCCCTCATTGAAGGAATATGTTGTCATCTGAGTACAAACCAATGCTCCTGTGATATATTTATCACCAGTTTTGAAGGCAAATTAGAAGGTGAATAATCTATTGGACTTGACAGTAATTTGGAAATGCTAACACATGTAAAGCACTGGAAATAAGAAGTGGGTTTCTGCTGATTTGCAGTGTCCTTGGGCAATTTGTAAATTCAATATGCGTCCTTATTGTTATGGGATTTCTTAGTTTTCTGGGGAAATCAGGTATGGACAACTGCCATCCAGTAAAGGAATAGGAAAGGATATCCACTGATAACTGGTATTTTCAACCAGTGGTATTTAGTAATGGTGTATGATATGTAATTCTTACAGAAGTCCCATGCATGGAGTTTTCTGAGACCTCTGAAGCCAGACAGTGCACTGAGTTGATGCTGGACCAGCATGACATAAGAAAATAGGTGCAGAAGTGTGATTCCGGATGTCATTCCTCTCTCCATGAAGCAAAGGTACTTCTCCTTTGGTGAAGTGTAAAAAAAAAAAGTGTGCTACATACTGAGGTCAGTTTGAATCTTGTCTTTATTTCCTGCCATTCTGATGTCTGGGTTTTGTAGCCTGCTGTGTGATTTTACTGAGCTTGTGAAATGTACATACTCTGACTTAAAAATCTGCATGTTCCCATCTGTACCCTGAGGATATCTCAAAAGGAGGGGATTCAAAAACTGGGGGAAGAAAGGTTTCATGAATTTTGCAAACTTTTTCCTTTAAATGTTTTTTTTTTTTAGTACTTGAGTGATGCTTACAAATTACTTACACCATGCACTAGAATTTAATGTGTTACACAATAAAGAGTATCTACTATTCTTTGTGTATTTCAATACCAGTGTTTTCCTTATCTGTTTTCCCCAGCTTGCCATTTTGTGCAGTAGAGGTTCTGTCATGTGATACTACTCTGCACAGAGGGAAGTCGGAGCAGCCCTGCATGCTGCTTTACACCACTGGTAAGCACTTAGAGGATTTTCTTTGGTCATAAATGCAGTTTCATGACGTGCATTTCTCCTCTCTCTTGCATGTTGAACATGGCATTTCAACAACTGAACATTCAGTGGTTGTCAGTGAAAGAAGGATCAGAATTAACAGCTTATGTATTTCTTTGAAATGGTGTTTTGAGCTCTGATATTTGTTTGTAGGCACTCCAAACTACACTCTCTTGTAAATGTGTGTGTGTAATTTCTGTGAACGTCAGCAATGATATCATTTGCATGCTGAGTGAAGGGTAGACTGTATTAGTTGCCTTCTAGATTTTACTGTCTTCATGCAAGATAGTAAGTGTCTACAGTGTTTTCCAGGCACTTAGAGACCTTTGTAGAATTAGGAAACGTTGCGTTGTAAATATTCATGTTTCAGGCTGTTGTATATATACTGTGAAAACACCCAAACCATTGTATCACAGACCATACTGAAATATAGCAGTTACCTAATTCCTACTCCTGTGGCTCTGTAAAGGAAAATAGGAATATCTCAGGGTAGATTCATGCTACAGAGTAAAATCATCTTGCCTTATTTTAAGCAATTTATTCTAATTTGTCCTTTATCTTTGCCTTCATTGGATGGTTCATTCTGTCTTTAAATAATTGTCTAAAGTTTCCTTTTACATGTGGAAAAGGACTTTAGACACCTAATTTTTAAGTGACTGAAGTTATACAAGAAGAATCCCTTTCTTATGTCCCTGCAATTCTCCTAAGCAATTAAGACTTTTCCTTCCACCCCCTCACCCTATATTTTTCCAATGCCTTTAATTCCAGATACAGGTTTGGGCCCTCTTCCAGGTGCTGTGCTTCTCAGTAATGGGTGTGATTTCTCTCATGTGGGAATTCTGAATAAAATTACCAATAACATACTTACATTCAATTAAATCTGTTTCAACATACACATCGTTTAGCCACTCAGTAGGGAAATCCTGTCTGCCACGTTCAAGGAATGGTGATCGATACGTGCTCGCTAGTAACATGTCTGCAAATTTCAAAACACTGTTAAGAGTTAGGTGATGTAGATGACTTTGTCTTAGTAAATTGTAGTCTGACAGCTTCGCTTAGCCATAATCAATTCCCATCCCTGTTGTTCAAAGGCAAACTGTCGAGCAATTTAGTTGCTTCTGACTCAATGTCAGAAATCATGAAGCGCCCCATTCTTGGGAGAGAAGTGATCTGGACATGATCAGAAAATGATCAGGACATGTTGTCTCAGGTTACATTGAAGGGAAAAAAAAATCACAGTCCGGTCTGGGGATGAACTAAATGCGTATTCTTGCCTCTGGAAACGCCATACACTGACACAGGCAGGATAAAATTATAAAAACAAACAACTCAGCTTATCCATGAAAGGGAGGTTTCAGATTTGTGCATGCAGATCAGAAAGATGTGAAAGGCAACCTGTGATTCTGCTAAATTGTTCTGTGTAGGAAAAGGTTGAGCTTTGGCTGCAGGAAGGTTGAGTAAGGAGCCAGGTTGAATGCAAGGAGAGTCCTGTCATCTGGATGTACAGAGCTTCACCCGTGTCCCTGCTGGTGCAGAAGGTAGGCAGGTGGGAAAACAGGGCAAGTCTTTCATCGGTGTGCATTCACTGGCCAACAGGCTGAAGGCAGCATGGGGCTAGAAGGTGACTAGCAGAGTCTGTTTTGGAGTCCTTAACCAGGCTGGCCCATTAATACTACATATAGGCATCTGTCTTGGCTGGTGCAGAGGGGTAAAGAAAGGTGAATGTTTCCTGTGCTTTTCCTTTAGCTGTGGAAGTCAGGCTGCACTTGCATTTGGATGCTGGATATATTTGAGCTGAAACGTGCCTATAGGCCAGCACTTGAAATACCAGGTAGACAAAGCACTGTCTCTGTCATGTGAATAATTTGATTAATACTTACTTCTTTTCCTAATAAACCAGTCTCCTGCCTCCCAGTGAGCAGGTAAGGAGTGGAAATAAAGTCGCCTTTATGGTTGGAATAAAATGACTAGGATGACAAATGTGGGTCAGGATCTGTCAGAGCTCACAAAAGACCCAGAACCAATCAACCTGATTTCCTCAGCTGTGAATACTCAAGTTAGACAAATGTATAATGCATCCAGCTCGCTCTAACGTGTATGTGCAGCCTCCATGCTGGGACTACACTCCAGGCTTTTGAAGTTTAGCCAGTAGCCACTGCATTTCTGGTTGTTTAGCACTTGCTAAAGAGGAGCTCAGTAGTTCCAGGATGAATTTTAATTTTTGCCCTGGGAAAGAAAGAGAGAAAACAAAAAACTAACCAGACCAGCAGAAAGCCTTTTGGAATAAGTCTTATTTTATAAAGGAAAGATCTATAAAGATCAGACATGATTTTTTTTTCCCTTCACCTGACCTGAGAACCAGCACAGTTTTGTAAAGGTTTGTTAAAGTAGGAGTTGGGTGTAAGAATAGCTTGAAAGGAATTAATAGATGGAAAATGAAGCACAAGGGGAAATCAAAAACAGCACAGAGGTTTAAGCAGCCTGTATAATGCATACTACTACTGTAGACTAAAGCAGAATTGCAGATGGCTTTGGTGTTTTATAGCATGTCTAACTATAAAATCTATAAGAATATTTATCATTTCTCCTTCTTTCCTTCCTTCTCTCCCTTTTTCTTTTTCCTTGCAACTGGTTGATACTGGGAGGGGAAGGGGATGAGGGGGAGGCTGGTTTTAGCCACATTAATTGTGTGTTGCACAATTTACCTTTTCAGGAGGCTGCATCAACATCCCACCTGGTAGTGTTGTTTACAAGTAGTTTTGCAACTTTTCCATTCCGCTCCCTTGTTTTCGTTACGCATAGTGTGATGATGCCAAATGACATTTTCGGTCTGAATTGGTATTCCTTGTGGTATCTCCTCAGGCCTGTTATGCTTTGGCTGTTTGCGTTACCTGTTCAGACACCCACACGTGGTGTGGTTGTTTTCATTTGTGACTGAGTGCAAGATGTACACTGGATGTCACAGGAATATGTTTAGAACTTCCATTGATCTCTTAACTGCAAATAATCATTATAGCTGTAAAACAAATAAAGGATCATAGCTCAGAAGATGCTGTTCAGTTTTCCTTCTGAAATGCACAACGTGCAGGTTTGAGGTAAAATATAAAAAGCCTGAAAGGTTCTTAACAAGAAGGCAAGACAAGATATCATTAGGCAAGCGCTGTTTGGGACAAAAAATAGCTTCATGTCTTTGGTTCTTTTAAAAAAGAGAATAAAGTACAGGTAGCTATGGGAAGTTGGTTGGCTTCTGTGATCCCTCAGCACTAACATAGTACTCTATAAATGTTCTGACTAAACAAGGGGGTTTGCTTCTCAGTACAGTTGCTATGCAACAGTCATATAGTTTGCTTGTTCTACCTCAGAGATGGCTGCATCTTGCATAGATAGTTTAAAGAGTTTCTAGGCATGTCCCATGTTCTGTGGGATAACATGTAAAACATTCTCTTTTTCAGTTATTTAATTTTATGTATTAGCTATCTGTTGGGAGAAACCTGAGTTTGGGAGAGGAGTTATTTGAAAATATATACCAAAATTAGGTTAGATTGCAACATCCTAATTCCTGGATCCTTGGCCCCTTTAATCCTTGGCCTTTCTTAAGAGAAAGGATAATTTCCAAGATCTGGTGCAAAGTGAGTGTTGTTTTACAGGAAGAAAGGCGATCCAGTGCTTCCCTGCACTGACTGGGCTCTTTTTCTTGTAGGGCTTCCTTGGATGTAATGCTGGGCAAGATACAGGGGGCATGTCCTTGGTGCGGATGCAGCTGGCTCCAGCACTGCTCCTCAGCATCTAGTCCTCTTCCAACAAGCCCTGCTGAGAGTCTGAGTTCAAAAATAGCCCAGTCTGAGCACAGACCAGCCTTGTGCCTGCAAGCATGAGCTGTCACAGCTGTATATTGCCACACTGGAAGATGAGGTTAGGTCAGTGCTAGCGCAGGGAGCTCTGCATTTGTGCAGCTTCCTTCTACTCTGTCCTTAATGTCTCTCTGCTTTGGGCTTCCCTCTGTAAAAAGATTGGTTACCCTTTTCCAGCAGGTTTTCAAAAGATAAATGCATTGACCAGTACGGTGCAGTACTGGAGAATTATTTGTGTATCTATGGGTTTTAGATGTAGATGATTGCTAGTTGAAGCTTGTCCTTACAGACCCAGGAATGCTTTTAGGTCCTTCCGACCAAAAGTTCTGGTGCTCATTAGAAACTAGTGGTTTACATGCTTTAAATAGTTATTCACAATCATTCCCATCCAGAAGAAATATGTAGGACATAAGCAGCATTATCCAACAGCAATGTGCAGTGTACCATGTTGTCTTTGGCCTCACCAGCTTCATACTGTTGGCCAAGCACTTTCTGCTGTAGTGCTGTGCCTGATAATGATGACAGTGGTATATCAGTAACATTGCACAGTCTTTGAAAAGTGGGGGGAAAAAAGTGTTTCTGTAGCTCATGCCATCATATCCCAATTGTTTTGGCATAATTATTGAATGCACACAAGAGCAGCATTTTCTTTCCCCTGCAAATGAACTGTAGTTGATGTTGCGCTATTTTGGTTTTGTTTTCTGTTTAACATTCCTCTGTAAGTGCAGCCCCTCTGAGGCTTGAAGTGAGACAAAACTGAACCAAAGTGACTTTGTTTTCTCTGTGTAAGAGGATGGACGCTGAGTGATAATGACATATTTTGCGTGTGAGCAGCAGGTGCGAGACCAAGCGTCTACTGCGGATTAAAGTAAATATGTTTTTTTCTATATTTAACTGATATGTGACAAAGAAACAATGTTTAAATGTCAATTTCCATGTTTTTTTGTGTGTCTATAATTATACATTCTAATGTGCCAAGTAGCTACTCACTGAAGTTCAAATTTACATAGTAAAGTTGTGCATAACAAGACAAACAAGATACAGTCTAGCATTCATCTCCATGCATCTGGCTCGCTTCCACCCAGCAGTTACACTACCAACAAATGAATGTTTTCTGCTCTCTTGAGTTCACATAAATAGCTGTAAATTCCTATAATTAACTATGATAAGTCACTCCCCACTATTAAAACAAAGACATGTTTGTTTATCGGTCGTACTTGCATCCACCACTCTTAACATTATCATGTCGACTGCTGTTTTTTCACTGTGTTAAACAAAGCAGAAATATTCCTGTTGGGCAATGCCAGAGTCCCAAGGGCAGCCTCAAAAGCAGGAGCACCGGGCTGCCGCCTGCTGAATGCTCCGCTTCTCTGCTGATGGCTGTTTCTTTTCCTCATCCTTTACCACACCCCATCCAGTACTGTTTAGGTGGGCAGTGAGGGCATTGGGGAGCAAGGCACGGCTCGAAAGCAAAGAAGTAAATGCAGCTGAGCTATCAAGATGAGTTAGTTTTTATGGGAGCTAAGAATAAAGCAGTTCCTATGAACATCTGATTTTCTGCATGTCAGGCCTACATTTAGTTGTAGGTTGGTTGTGGCAACGCTGGTCCAGGTTTCACTGCGTAAATTATTTTTTCTGACATTCAACAGAATCAGTAGCGATACAAAAATATTTTGTTCTGAAATCTGATTGGGGTTTTGGGTGGGTTTGAAGGGGAGAGTTGACTTTTTTGGAGGGTGGGATTTTGTGAGGGTTTTTAATGAGGCTAGGAGCACTGAGCTTTGCCCCTCAGCCTCACTTTTCTTCTCAATTGTGTATTTATTTTATAATCCTACTCTTGGAGCTTAGCACAAGCTGCTTCACTTCTTTCTCATATCCATTGTCTTCTGGATGCTGGGGACTATGGCAGGACACATTTTTCACAGCTTTCAATGTCTCAGAAGTAATGCATTGTTAAGAGATGCTAAGCACAGAACCAAATTAGGCACCCAAACTGCAACTCCCATGAAGTACTGAAGAGGCAGGGGTAAGGGGGTAGGAAATATAACAGTGACAGTTTTGTTTTGCCTACATTTTCTGTGGAAAAGTATTTCATAAGTTATGTTGAATTGGAAAGCTGGTCATAGATCTCTGTCTACATGGGAGATCTTCCATGCTCTACAGATTATTTGAGAGTGGATGTGCAATACTGACAGCATGCTGGTAGCCAGAAACAGAGGTCATTCTCCACTCTGGCATCTCTATTCCATCGTCTTCCCAGCACATGGGCCTGTTAGTTGTGTTATGAGTGTAGTCAGAGATTTACTCTTTTGAGAAAATAGCTGTAACAGAGAACTTTTTATGTGCTGACTGGAAGACATTAATAGTTGACCATCTGAAATAGCAAGAATGCTCAGAAGTGCATTGTGAAATTTAGGGACACTGATAGTTTAGTGGTTATTGGTCACTAAAAAAAAGTATAAACAATTCTCTTTTGAGCTAGTTTCTTTGGATAGTAAAAATAAGTCTTTCTCTTCAGGTTTTAAAAGCAGACTGTTATATGTAACTTCTTCCTTCCTTATGGTTTTTGTTATACATAATTACCATGCATGAAGAGCACAGCAAGTGGATTATGCAGCAAATTCTGTTTTAGCCATGCAAACTCCCAGTGACACTGTGGGCTCTAACAGCAGTGAAGATGTGATTACAGATTTTCATGTTAATATTGGATGCCTTAAAGACTGCTGAAACTTGTTCCCAGGTCAGCAGAACCAAAACAAACTAAGACTTCACTAAAACAAAGAGGTGGTGTTAGGATTTTCTGTGAAAAATAGAGAAAATGAAACCCATGAAGCTTATTATCATGCTAAAAGATTTAATGCTTAAATCTCCACCCCAGACCAAGGTGCAAGTCACTCCCAGGTTTCCCAGACTGTCCTTATCGCTTGGCCCCTGATATTAGTATCGTACTTATATTGATATCTACAGACTCCAAACTAGTTCTGGTCTCATTATATTAGGTGCTGTGTATAGTCTGTGGCAAAAGATGGAATATGTTGCAGCTTTTTGAATAAGACAGAATGCAGAAGGCCAAGCCATCATTCCTCATGTTACACTGAACAACTGAGGGGCAGAGGGATGCAGTGACTGCCCCAGGCTGCCCTAAAGGCTCTGCCTACCAGGGACTGCTGCTCAGCCACTGCAGGAGAGGATGGTGTGCAATGCCTGTTGCTCAGCTGAGCTTTTACATCCTGTAATGGGCAGAGTCAGCATGTGGAGCTCAGCCTGGAGCTGAATAGTTTGTTTCTAAACAGAGCTTATCTTCCTCATATAAATGCAGTCTCCTCTCCTGCTTCTCTCTAAGAAACATATTGATGGATCAATGGAATTTTTCAGCTGTAAACTCTGCCTTTGGATAAAAACAGTCAAAGGGTTTGTTTAGAATTTCTACCTTTTATTTTAAGTCCCAGTTTCATATTATTTCCAGGAGGAAGAATAGAAAGAAGACAGTTTGGGAACATGGACTTTTTTCTCCTCCCAACAGTAGATTTGCCCTGGGACCAACTTATTTTACGTGAGCTCAGTACAACTGTAAAAGAAAGAACTAAGAAAAAGGCCAACAAACGATAAAGCACAGCAAAAACCTACTTAAAATGCCACAGAGCCTCATTTGTCTGTAATCCACCTCTATTTAATAGAACCCCTTGTGTCCAATTCACCTTATATTTTTATTAATCTTTGTGATTTTCTCTAATGATCCTGTTATAAAGCCATCACAGCACATGGCACAGGGACAATGCATATAAAAAGTTAAGAATGCATTTAACTATCAGCCATTGATTAGCATTCTTGGTGAGCTTAAATGCTACTTGGGAAAGGCTTTCCATCAAATTCAATTGGCTGCAAATGCATTAAACTTAATGAAAGTCAAGATTTGGGTATATATGAATGTTTTTTCTTAAAGGAGGTGCCCTTTCCATGACAATATGAGCCCTTGCTATCCAGCCTCCTGTTGCAGTGTTAGAGGGTGGCAAATGGCAATGTGTGTGACCCACACATAGCTTTGACTCAATTTCCATTCCACATAGTTTGCTGTAAATCAGAAAAAATACCACTGGCATCAGTGAAATTGCACTGGTCTTGGTACTTCTTGCCATCTGCAGATGCAGAGGAAATGAAAGATATTCTCTTTTGGTAAGATCTGGCAGAATGGGTCTCTGGGGAATCCAGCAGCAGGCTTTGGGAAGGGAGGGCAGCCTGATCCATCTCCAGATCATGGAAGAATTCAGTGGCAGAATCAGACACTAAGGCCAAGTAATAGAAAAAGGCTCCATCAGACTCTCCCAGGAGTTCAGGTGTGATGAGTGTAATGTGTCAGGTGCTCCATGTTAGCCACACAGAGCACTGTGTGATGGGCAGAAGGATATGGACCTTCCCATGACTATCCTACTGTCACATTGATTTAAACTACATCCCTCTGACCAGGAATATATATGAAGAGCTACTGTAGGGAAGGAATGTGGTGCAAACTCAGACATTGCCTGGTCACGAGGAGATACCAAGTTCACATAGCCAACCCCCTACTTGCATTTTAATCACAAGAGCATCATTTCTCAAGGTTGTTTTGTTCTTCTGTGAAATTTGTCAGATAGTCACAGGTCATCCTTTCAAACAGAAATGTGATATTTTATCTTTCCTAAGATGCAACAAAGATCCTTCTAAAGGAAGCCCATTTTCCTCCATATATCTGAGAGACTCCAGAGTCTGCAGCATGTGAATCCACTGTCCCCTCTTCATAGACTATAGTGTAGTCTTTAGCTTCCAAACCTGCTCTTTTCTGCTCTCCAGACTTATTTAATTTACAGTAGTTTGCTTACTGGTTACCACACATATTTTGTTTGGCATGATTTTTTTTTCCAAAACCTTTCCATAAAACTAAAAATACAACACACTGAACAAACTGCTCCATTACCCAAAGAGAAAAACTTACTACTGAAACTCAGGAAAGTATGTTGTGAGGTATTCATTTTAACTTCAGCTTCTGACATAAAAACTCTGAAAACCAAAAAAATTTTGGAACATGTAATTAAAATAATTGTAGGTGTGTGAATGCCTACCTCCAAGCAAGGAATTTAATAATACATTAAAACCTTTATTTTTGATTCTAGCAAAATATACAATTATATCCATACAAGCTGCCATTGCATCACTTCTTGGGTTCGTGGAGAAAACTTCACCTACTGCTATTTCTACTACACAGCATGATATTATTACAGTCTTTACTTAATTTAACAGAGCAATGTGCTCTCCAAGATGCTGAACTGAAAATGGCACATGCTTTCCTGGTAAGATTGTATTTACTATTGATTTATCTTGCCCTAGAGAGTTCTGGTTTAACATTCCAGTGATAATTGACCCTGCTTTATTTAACTCTTTCAGAAGTGCATCCTCATTCCCAGTCGTGCCTTGATGCTAGAAGACACTGAAACACTAATTTAAACAATAAATTTACAGGTGACTCATTTGTACAACATTTGTCATTTCTAAGAATCAGTAAAAAAGCAGAAGACTCTGCATAAGATATGATTAATTAGCTCATTAAACTCCCTTACTTAACAGAGGTTTTTCAGATCTAGATTACCGAGGGAGAGTCATCTAAGCTTTCTAAGTACCACCTTTGTTATATTGCAGGCTTACAATTAGTGATGCTTTAGCAGGCATCTTTCAAACTAATACCACTGTCTACACTGGAAGAGGTATCATTTCATCATGCTCCAACAGATGCAGTGCAAATTAATAGTCTTGTATTATTCTAGTCCATGGAAGGTTCTTCTGATGCTTCACTGCGATCCCCGTTGTGCCCTGAAGTTTTTTATGTTGTGTTAGTAAAATGAAAGATGGTGCCTCTGTCTACAAAATATGCTTTTCCAGGATGACTCTGATGTCTGCAAATATAATTTTAAATGCTTCCATTTCAAAAATATGAGTTGAAAAGATCTCCCAAAAAACAAGTCTTGTGATGCTGACTCGGTATGTCTGGTCTTTATTAGAGAGCTATAACTGGTGTCGGGCATGTACTGCAGAGATAGGACCATGTGCACCCCTGCTGTTATTTAAAGTATGTTAAGAAGATTAAATAGAAAATACAGCATTTACATATGGCATTTAAAAAAAGCCTTTCTCGTTGAATTGGTTTTTGGAGATAATAGTTCTTGGCATTGTTCTATAATCTTTCTTTTTCCAGGAACTGTATGCAGTATAGCTGTCCCTGAACACTTGAGTGACCTAGAGATTTGTCACAAGTTAAGTTGCACATTCAGGATCTTCAGCTGTAAGCTTTGCTGTTGCAGGGAGATGTGTGGGTTTCAGAGCAGCCCTGAGAGTCTGGTTTCGTAGACTTAATCTGGAGAGAAGGAGCAATATAAGTCTAAATCTGTAAACATACATTTGAGTACAATTAGTTGTACATTATTTCAACTCTAGTCTTGTGTGCATGTGTTAGTAAGTCAGAAAGCTCCTTGGACTTGGTGCAGAGGAATGCACTAGACCAGCTCAAGTGCATATGCTGAGTGAGCAGGTAAAGTACCAGCAGATGGCATCCAAGAGTGTGCATCCCTGGGGGTGCAGCTCTTCATGAGCAACTGCTATACCGAGATAAAAGAGGCAAAAAGTGCCCCCACTTTTCCTAAAAACACTTTGATGTCTCCTGCTTCCAGCATGCAACAAGTCACCTTCCACATCCTTCTTTAACTTACCTTGTTGCCACTTGTAAGGTTTTGGAAATGATGGTTTCCAAATTAGGTTATTGATTCCCTTAGAAATGACCTTGTTAAAGGGTGATGTTTCTATCAGCATTTTATCTGCTTTGTATCCAGGCAGATCTGGACACGAGTTTGATTTTGTTCCTGCTGTGCCCTCCCACCCAGGTGGGACTGCATCTGGATGAGTTTGAAATGGCTGCACTAATAATGAAGAGAACTTCATCCTCTGTATGGTTACACCAGCACCAAGCGCTTAAACTCTGCAGAAGCCTAGATCATAGAGTCATTGAATGGTTTTATTTGGAAAAGACCTTAAAGAACATCTAGTTCCAATCATCCTGCCATGGACAAGGACACCTTGATTAGAAGGATTAGACATATGACTAGGTTTGTATGCAACATATTTATTTTTAGGCTCACGTTTTTCACAGTTGTAGGCTGCTTTCGTTTCTTTGGAAGCTGTGGGGCTTTGGCCCTGCTTGGGTGAAATCTAAAAATTGTAGCTCTCTTAGCCAAGATACCTTTGGCTTAATGTTGTTTACATACCAGACTGCAATGTGTGAGGCAGAGGAGGTGGGTGACATCTGAAAGACACTTGGGCTTACCCCGTGGTTCCATCGTTGCCCCGAGAAGCGCGATTCCTCTTCCGATGGCGATGCCCTACTTCATCACACCATGCTGACTTAACTAATCTCAGAAGTGGCAGCCATAAATACTGATAATTAACATTAACAATTAACACTTGCAATGTGAAAAATGATTCCTCCTGCCTCCTTCTTGAAGCTATCCGGTAATTATCACAATCTGTTTTGCGTAACTGCAGTATGTGCCACTCGCTCTCCTAGCCCACTCTTCTGCAGTGCTGATGTGTGCTGGGTGCATACACACCCAGATCAGATACTTGTCAATGTGCCAAGTAGGTGCTTGCATGTGGCAGTGCTACTGTACTGTTACTTTAAACATCAAACCATGATCTGAGAGATGGGACAAAGCAAGGGCAGAGCCTCCATTCAGGCTTACTGCTGTCCTTCTGCTGGTGCAGCAATGTAACACATATTACTGAGCCAAGAAACTGCTGTATGGTGCCTTTACTCAGTTGGGCTGCTCCTTTGCATTCATTCCCACCTCAGTTTCATGGCTCATTGCTGTTAAGGTGGCCACACCACAGTCTGTGTTGCCAAAATGATGCCTCTTGGAAATCGCCCTTGTTTGCAGGGGAAGGAGCAGGAACAACCGACACCAGCTTTGCCACTGGACCCGATGCATCATGCAGCTACACCCAGAGTTTCTGTCTCTCATGTCTTACTCTCGCCTGAAAGTTCAGCAAGAGGTGGGTCAGGCAGTGAGAAAGGGTTAACGTGAAAAAGCAAAGAGCAGCATTGCTGCAACTCCTTTAACTATTGGTGAGCTGGACTTTTAAAATGCAGATTATGTAATTCGTTTGGGGACCATTTGAAGTAAATGTTATTGACAGCCACTACATCTGATAGTACTGGTAATATTTAGGGAATTTGTTTAAAGGTGAAGTATTGACAGGAAAGACTGTAACAGCTACTTCTGGGCCATTACAATTTATCTTCTATATCAGTCTGGGTTTATGGTTCACTGACATCTTTCACCCTATTACCTACTAAAGGGTGGTTAATGACAATATGTGGCTACAAAGGATACCAGAGCTCTGTGACACAGCACATCTACGATGCAAAGGCCCATCAGGGAAGTGCTCCTCTGAGGAAAGCTGTTCGCAGCAGATCTTTGCAGGGCCCGGTCTTAATAGCTACATAATAGAATAAAATATTGAATTTGACCTCTCAGAGTGATGTCTGAACTTGCAAATGGGTCAGATTCTAGTAAATCTTGGGTGAAGTACAAACTCTGGCATTACAGAATCCCATATAATAAATAGGGGGCAAGAGCTACAGTGGCTATGTGTGGCCACTGACTGCAGCGGGAAGCACGGGTTGGTACTTGCTGTTTCTGGGCAATGCACAGCTTTCTCCTCAAAGGCATCACTTTCAGTTAAGCCCTAGATTATTCATGAATGGAGGTCAATTTAGGGTTATTCAGGTATGTGGGTAAAACCAGCTGGTTGCAAACAGCAAAGTCACAAATAGCATTCACCCCTACAGGAGTCCCTATACACAGCCTTGCTGGAAAATTTTTTGGTAGCAGGAGAAAATGAGGACAGAGCACTGCCTAAAATAGCCCTGGTTTGTAAATAATCCAAACTTAGTGTCTTGATCCTTGCTGGTCATGTTCTGGTCACAAATACTATTCTGAGGCTTTTCATCCTTTTGCACTTTTTGTTGTTGAAATCAAAAGCAATTAATATGCACCTGAATTCACGTCTTCTGCCAAGAAGTATTTTCTTCCCAATTCCATAGCACTCCAGAAGCAAGCCAGATGTGCATTTGCTCATCCATAGTCAAGCCCCACTTTTCCAATGTGAATTCAGTAGACTTTCACACACATATAATGGTCCAGGTACAAACAACAGAGTGAGTTTTTGCTATGAAAACAACATGTGATTCCCAAGGTACAAATATACTTAGCCATCTCTTAACTTCGGACCACCGATTCTAGAGATGTTTTCTGGAAGCAACCAGCAGAGAGGCTGAATTGTGTTTGGGGCTGTCTCTTGTTCCTTCAGTACTGAACTACCTTTTCACAGATAACTTTTAAATTACCAGATATCTCCACTGAAAGCCAGCCTGCTGTCAGGATGCAGGGCTGCTTTGGACAGTGAGACTGTTTTCTCCTCTTTTTGTTTGCACTGGATTTTCCACACCCCTAGTGAGTGCCATTCAGCCCCTCAGTTAACATTTATACTGCAGTCGGCATCCTGTACCCTGTTCTATTTTCTGCAGACATGTAAATAGAAGCCTTTTGTAAACTTTGTTTAATGATAGTGCTGTATTATGGGTTGTCTAAAACAGTGTCAAGGGATCCTGTTTCCTTTTAGCTTCACCGTTTGGCTAAGGTATAATCTACAGTACGTCAACACAACACATCTCTCTATTGAGTGTAGAGGTGAGATACAAAGCTTTCAAAGCAGGCAGATTCTTTTACTGTTTCTTGGTTTCCTCAAGCACTTTGTACATGAAAGATTGTTTTCTTATCTCTTGGAAAAGCCTTTGGATGAAATTAACCCCAGTGCAGAGGGTCAGCCTAACGGCCTCTGTACTACTTAAGTCCTACTTAGAGCCTATTCTCAGAGCTTAAATTGGATTTGTATGGTGCACAAGGTGCATTTCTCTCTGCGAATAGGTAAAAATGAAAGATTTATACTTAGCAATGCTTTCAGTTCCTGATTATTAAGAAGCAAGTCACTGACTGCTTACAGCTTCCAAAAGCTCTCCAGCAAACATGGAGAAACTAGGTCTGCCTGAAGAGGAGCTGGTCACCCTTGTGCTGCCTCCGTGCTGCCTAACGCAGAGGTGCTTGTGCTATCTCAGGTGCTGATAGCAGAGAGCAGCAGGAACCTGCCACCAAGGGCAGTGCAGCCTGAGCCCCTCACCGGGCTCCATTGGGTTTGACACACATTCTGAGGCAGCTGACAGTGAGAAATGTCAATGTTCAGCAAAAATCAGGAAAAGAACTACAGCTGCTGTCTGAACAGTTCTGGAAAAAGATTGTTGGTGGCTCTCATTTCTTGTTTTAACTTTCATCCCTGAAACTGAATCACACAGCTCTATGTCCAACTAGAAGAAATTTAGAAAAAAATCTATTGGGAATTGCTGATTAAACTATCTCAGTTTATGATAAGTATGTTTGATACTGAAGGAATAGTCTCAAATGTCTCTTACTTTCCTTCTAGAGAACTCTAGGTAGGGCTATTCATTGTTTAATATCAGAGCAAAGTAAATCTAAAATGCTACTCTAATTTAGTCCATGGATATCATTGGTTAGGTACAGGTATATATGGCACAGTCATGTACCAAATGAACACCAAAGAGACCTCATAAGGCCTTTTTCCATCTTGATTTTCTCCAGCCAGCCTTGCGGTCAGCTGGGGCAGGTTGCCTGACTGCTGCCCATGGTGTACCTATGTTTCAGCTAAGAATATGGACCTTCTGTTACCAATTAAGTCAGCCTGGCACTTGTCAAGTCCTAAATTCAGGTTGCCATTTTGGACATTTATAAATGGAAACAAAGCTGTATTTCTCCATCCTGCTTCTAAATAAGTTCAAAAACAATGCTAAATCCATTTTAAGCATCGGGTCCACCCAGCAATCTTATTTCCTTTTTTGGTAAATTGATCTTTCTATTATAATGTGCATCCTCAGAAGTTTCAATGATAGAAAATCACTTTCCTCTCTCACCTTAGGATCTGTGAACCTAACCTTGCTTGACCGTCTAGTTCAGGAAGTTAATTTGAATTATAGTAGAGGCTGGATAAAGGACAGTCCTATTGTAAGTATTTGTGGGTTATTCTGTACATATATCTGAGGTTCAGTTCAAATGTAAGCTAAGAAGTTAGGAGACTTGTCTCTGAAAGGGTGCATGCTGCTGTGAGCCTTCTCAGATAATCTCTGTCTCAGTATGGTAAAGAAATTGGATGACCAAATTCCAAATCTAGTTTGTTAGCGCTGGCAAATCCTTTTCTAAGAATTGAGAGTATAAGGCCAAGTACATCATAGGCCCTAAATAAAATTATAGAGGCAGGTACTTGGCACATTTGAGGAAGTACTCAGCTCTTTGAGGAATCTAGTCCTTGGAGCGTGTGTCTGATTGCGTCTATGGTCTTTAGTCTTACACATTCAAGGTAATACGGTACTGAAGCTCGACTCATAGGAGCAAGTAGGAAAGGTTTACAGAAGCACAATCTGGCACTGATAGAATACAGAATGTGTTTAGTGAATGTCAGTTTTCTTTCTATAGTTCAGGTACTTGGGTGTCATCTCTGTCTCATCCACTTGGCTTGTGAATGACACATGAGGGGTCTCTTTCCAGTAAATCACAGCAGCAGTTGCAGTACGTACAAGCCCGCTCAGATACTGGTGGGAACCAAGCCATGGGGGAGTGAAGATCCACACTGACTAATTTGCTGGGAGTGAGCCCCACCCTCAGCTGGAATCCCTTTTAATGTAATAATCATCCAGAACTGGGAGTGTTAATGGTAAAAAAAGCCCTGGGAGAACAAGCGCTATAGGAGGAGGTGAAAGATGTGGGCAGATTAAAAAATAGAGCGCCAAATTCTTGGCTAGAGTAAATAAATAAAGCTCTTTTGAAGCTACTGGCGAGACACCAGGTAACCTGACCCAAAATTTGTACAGGTGGGTGAGTCCTAGCAGGACAAACCTCCATATGTTTGTCATTACTTTAAGACCTCTCACAGATGCTCAAGCCCTGCTCTTCTACAGCCTTTCTTTTTCAACATTGTGCAGAAAAGAGAAATGTGCAAAAGGCTACTCCTCCGAGGTGGTATTATCACAATATGGCAGCTTCAGGTGAGAAAGGTCCCGTCTCCTTTTCCTTGTGGGTTTTTCTAACCCAGCCCAGATCACTAGTATGCAGCAAAACCCCACGGAGAGTGGTGCTGGCATGGTCAATGGCAAGAGGAACTGCTGCGGGAAGGGGCAGCAGGAGTCAGAGGACTCTGCACGCTGCCCCTGCAGCTGCACAGGCAGGAGGAGCCCGTGCACAAGGTCCTATGGGAAGGGGTATTTGCAAGTTGGCTTGACATGCAAAGAAATGTCTTTCAGTCCATCTATCCACCTTGCAGCATTCCTCTGAGCTACTAAAAAGACAGTCCTCCAGAAAAAGGAAAACAAGTAAACCGCAAATCAATGTAATATTTGACTTGGCTTTGGGAGCTATTTCTCTGAAAATGTTTAAGGCTATTATGAGTAATGTGGTGTTTAGATTTCTGCTAATGTAACAGCTGAAGAAAAATGTGTTTTGCTCTCAACTTGCTTATTAGTCAATGGAAACTATAACCACAAACAGTATAACTCCATTTAACCACTGTATTAAATATTAAACCCAAAACTGTCATTACCAATTATTTTCAATAGGGCATAATGGTTTGAGGGTTAAGTAATATGGACTAGAAGCCAATGGATCAGTCTAATCAAATGAAAGTATTCCTAATGGGATAGTGCTGTAGGGAAAGGCATAGTGATGCTGAACCTTGTTTTCTAGCACTGGGATGATTTGATGTCAAGCATTTTACTGCTTTTTGTTCCTTCATGGCTAACTTTTTCTAATGTTGTTGATGAGGAAGGTGATTCAGAGAGGCAGGGACACCCAAAGCCTGGAAACTTTTAGGTTTAGTGCATATATCTTCTGACAGGACTGATGGCCAACATATCATCCCATTCACTCTGCAAAATGCTTGTTGCACAAGATCAGAATTTTTCTGCCTAAAGAGACATAATCAGATTGAAACAAACCCCATGGTACCTGCACTTAGGAGGAAAAGGCTGAACACCCTCTTTGAAGGTGGTGAATGAAAAGATGCTGTTAGTAGTTAGAGGTGCTCCTATACAACAGCTTAGATTTATAAATATTTATAGATATAAATGCATATTTAATAAAATCTTGATTGCATTAGAGAAATCCCTTGGTGATGGTCAGACACACAGGCCAGGTTGGCAGACTGCTGGGGGAAGATTTTCCAGTATTCTAGATCTATGACTGGAAGTAAAAACATTCAGTGTCCAATTCTGTTAGTGGCAGCAGGAGGCCATGCAGAGACTGCAGCAGACCATACAGCTCTGGACCTACTCCTGCATTCTTCAAAGCCCTTTGGCATGTTCTGAACTTCTCTTCCACTTCAAGCAGAAATCAACTTCAATACTGGGCCTGGCTTCTAACTTCCATATTGCCAAGCTGCTTCTGTGAGTTGGTGGATCTTGGACACTCAGGTTTCTCAGTTGTCCACAGCGAGCTGCTTGAGAGTGGGCAGGGAGAGTCCTGCTGAGCCGGTGCAGCCGGAGCCTGCTGGTGATTTGTCTAGAGCTCAGTACATGCAGCAAGCGACTGTGAAGTACGTTAGATTCTCATCTGCCTCTTCTAGTGAAACCAGGTTTTGTCAGAAAGATTCCTGACCAGGGCTAGCCTTATTGTTCTCATGGTTCAGCTGAGGTCAGTAATGCATGTAATCAGTACCAGGGTGTGGATACATCTGGCAAGTAATGGCAATACCCCAGCCTGTGAAGATTTTCCTCTGAATGACAGTACTATAATTAAGTCTCCAAATTCAGGACTCTGAGCCAGAATTGAAGTTCGGGAACTTCATAGAGGTAGGGGCCAGCTGTGAAGCTCATCTAGGGATGTGGATTGCAATTTCCCAAAGCCCTGGGGCAGTTTGGTTCTGGAGGAAGATGCTCAGGAGCTGTATAAAGAGATTGAGCAAAGATAGCAAGTTCTCTCTCACAGTGCTAGACTGAGTAAACAGGTTTGCAATAATCAGCTGTTGACAGATGGCAGCAAAACACCTGTGAGTGACTAAACTTTTCAGCCACTTAGAGCTCCAGGAAAACTTGGTGTTGATTCTCAGAAATGAGAAGCAGATCTTCTAACATGCTCTGTATCTCTTGCAGCTTTCTTTAGCCACAATAAAATGCCTATGGATGAAGCTCATGGAGGTTCATCGAATTCATTTAGCACTGGTTTAAGCCTACTTTTAAAATATGTCAGATGTTACACTAGTCTTGGTGCAACCACACTGTAATTAGTGTTTGGCTCACCACACTTTAGTAAATGCACCTGACTCAGCTATTTCAGTTAGATATCATTATGCTTTGAAGCTGTATTTACCATCTGCAGCTGAAATACTTGCCTAAAAGTATCGCATAGGCAATAAGGCATTGGCCCTATTGTGTTGTTTGTGCTTTGTATGTATAATGGCCCAGCTGCATACTCAAAAGACAACCATATGCTTACAAGTGTTAAAGTCTCATCTGTTGTGGGATATGTTTCTTGACTTTCTGAAGGGATAGTTTTGCAGAGCAGCAAAAAGGAGTTCCTAATTGAACCTTTTGATAAATTACAGCCTCCTATTACAGAGCTATTTTAAAATCAGTGTAGTGGGAGGATTTTGCTCAATAGCATGAGAACAAAGATGAGTGTAAGATGGGCAAAATAACTACAATATGTTTCATAGAGGAATCTGTGTCAAAGCTTGGCTGACCTCCAGCCTAGACCCTCTGAGCTAGTGCTGGGTGTCATGTGGAGATGCAAAGTTCAAACGGTCATGCTTTTGGTGGTACACACAAACTCCACCATAAAGAAGACCTCAGGTCTGTGCCCTGAAGGATGTCGTGGGGCTTCTTCACACCTGGTCTCTCCCACAGACTGCCAGAAACCAGTTCACAACCAGCACATCGTCATCAGCATTCAAGAGTTCATCTCCGGTCTTGCATTATTTGCTTAAAGTTCTAGCTTGTGGATTCCAATGGTGAAGAAAGTATCTCAATTTTCATGTAGAAAGAGAGATCTTAGTTCTTATGGTTATGGAGAAGAGCCTGAAATCATGAACTTTAAAGGCTCATAACCCAGAAGGCATTTAGGTGTGATTTATATGTATGACTAGTGCTTTATGGTTTTTCAATGATGAGGGTTAGCAACACAGCCAGCTTTGTTTTATGAGGTAAAGCAGAGCTGGAACGCTTCAGATAATGGAAAGTCCCTGGTAACACCGATACAGCTGGTTCCTGCACTGCTCCTGATGCAACTCTTTGCAAAAGGGCTCTTGGGCACAGCTGCTCGTACATGTTCCAGCCCAGCTTCAAGCTGGAGTTGTAGACTCTGTGGACAGTGCATTGTCTGTGCACACAAGCCCCTCACAAACAGGGACAGAGGCATCACAGGTGTCATGCCGAGAGCGTGACATACTGGGCTTGCCCCCATGCAGGCCCACCACCTGTTTTGCACACAGGTAGCTCGGGGTGCCCAAACTTGTATTGGCCTATGTCTGCAAACCAGATCGTCTGGCCCCAAATAATGTGCTGATCACATGTCGATGACTATAGGGAGAAAAAACTAATCACACTTTTTCTATGGAGGTCAGATATTCTGACTGGGCATCAGTTATCCTCTAATCTGGGGATCTGGGCTGCAGGCCTTACTCACCGGCAGAGCCTTCTGCAGATGTGACTACTCATCTGCTGGAGTTTACAAGAAAATATGACCCTTGCACATAGATCTCTGGGCTGAGTGGAGTTGAATTTCATTCACTGCCTGCACAGAGAGGTGATGGACACATGATTTTCAGTGCCAAATTAACCCTTCAGAGTGCAGTTTTGCCTCATTGCACAAACTTGACACATATTTGGAGGGTAAACTATGAATTGACTCTTCCTTAATTATCTTTTCAAGAGCTTGAAGTTCCATTCTGGCACCTATAGGGTCTTTTTAGTTCTCTCCACTTCAGTCATGTAAATTTCAGACACTCAGAAATCATGAGATTTCCTTGAAAATCATGAGAGTCTGTCTGGATAGATTAGGAATTTTGAGTGTTTAACTTCTCAGTTATTACACTGGATGTGTTTCACATGATAAATCTTTGTTTTACAATGATGGGGCTAACAATGATACTTCTCATTGTTGCTGTTGGTACTTGTATTTGCTTTTGACTTTAAAGACCTTTATCCTCTTTTCTCTCACCAAAATTCATGTGCCTGTGAACTAGAAACATATGCTCTTACCCAGTGGTTGCTTTATTTAGGTACAGGATAGTTTACTCCTCCCTTGCTGTACAGCATAACCCACTGTACAGTCAGAGCCTGCATGAGCTCTCAGCTACCTGTTTGCATGTTCCTTTTGGCTGTGATTTCTTCCTGTCAATTCGTGGGCCCTTCTGTGTATTCATTAGCAAAGGACATGGATATAGTGTGGTGTATGTAAAATCAGTTTTGAGCAGTCTGTCTTCTCTACCCTCAACTTGACTCATAATCTGTGCTCAGGTGTACACAGCTACTTGAGTGAAAAGGTACAGTTTCCACTGAACAGGAAGCCTGGCCTTGTAGCTTTAAAATCTAAGTTAAAAGATGCAATTAAGTGCTTTGCTTTTGCAAATAAGAGTGAGAGATTAGAATGTTTAAAATAAGCTTAATTTAGAGGATACTCAAATATACGTAGGGTTTGATTTTTCATGTAGAATAATTAAGACAAATTATAACATTTCTTTGCACTCATATCAGTAACAGCATAGACATAAAACTCAAGAGAATTATATCTTTAATATCTACTTTCATGTGGCGAAAAAGATCAATTTGAATTGGTACATTTGCTTTATTTGAAACTTTAAATTCATCACATTTCCAGGAAGCTCTAAAGCACCATTTTACTGGGCTTTCTCCTTTGAGGCACAAGGGAGACCATCTCTCACTAATTCAATAAGATTAGAGTTCTTTTTTATTATTATTTATTTTAATACCAACGACAGCTATGATATCTGTGAAAGGAGCTGCTGTGTTATTAAACTTCTTAATAAAAATGTAGCTCCCTCTTCTGCTGACCCAGATAATTAGTTGTTAATGTTTTAAGGAGAAGAGTTTACAAATATATGTTCAAAACTGCAGCTGATTTTATTTCCCCTTGTTGCACAGATTTGTGAACACCTGACCAAAGCTCTGTATGTTTCTGTGCTTAAAATTACAGCTAGCAGCATTAACTGGGTGAGTGTTTCATAAACATGAATGGTTTGCATTTTCTAAGCATACTAGCGTTATGTTCCAAAATTAAAATGTGCTCTAATTATGATGCTGCAATCACTGCATAGCATCATTAACATGTATGTCTGCATTACGTTCTGTTCCGCTATCCTGGGAGAGAGTGCAGTCGGTTCTTTCCTCAGGCTTATAGTGCACTAGTCCAAGTGTCATTCAAAGGTGTTAATACATCTTGCAGCATGGCTTTGGAGATGGCCCTTCTCTTCAAATTACTCAATCTCATCAGAGTCATTAGTGAGTTCAGAGTGAGCAATCAAAAGCCACTCTGCTACAAAGTCCCCAGGCTTCCCTTACTACATAATATTTTAAATTACTCAAGACGCCAGAAAAAAGGGGGGAAAAAAACCAGGAAAAAAAAAGGAGAAAAGCCCACTAATTGCCAGTAATAAACAGTCTTGACTGTAAACTTTCAGGTAAATTTGCATGCTTGCACCATTTTAGAATCTGTCCTTATTACAAACCTCATTATAAAATGAGTATGCTAGAGCCTCTGAAGAAATCACTGTAATAAATGAGCTTTGCATTCACAAGATGAGTTTCCACATGTGTGAAAATGTTAATATTCCCGTGACTGAATTCAATGACATAATGAATCTACAGTGGAAAATCATTCTGCATCAAGCAAAGACAGGCATAAGTGTGCTGGGCTGTTCTTGGCAGACAGGACATTTTTCATCTCAAGTTAGGAAAGGAAAATAATTGCAGTTGAGTGTCAGTGTGCACTAACTGGGCATTAAGGGCTAAATCCTGAGGCTATTTTATTCTGCTTATTGCTACACCTGATTGAAAAATGTTGCTTGAAAGTAAACAGAATGAGAAACCTACCTGAGAAGACTCTAAGATGCAGGGTAGATACCCTTTTAACCCTGAGTCACATCAGGTATGTTTATAAGATTTTTTGTAACCAGATGTGAACAAACTCTTTCTACTCTTGCTGGATTTGGGACTGAAACCAGATGAAAGATAGAGACAAGGCACTTGGCAGTGTAATCACATGTCTACGTGCGTGTTGGAACTGTTACTCTGTAGAGCAGCCTTAGAGTCACTTCTTTCATGTGTTTCAGGTAAAGGCAAAGTCCTAAGACTATGCAGGCAACTAGACCATTGAGTGAACCCAAAGTTTGTCCTTAATTTCTGGTAGTACGAGTGTTGCAAGAGTAAGAATTGTGTTGGACAGAATGTTAGGAAAAAAGGGTTTGTCCATTCAGAAGCAAAGCAGAAGTTGTGTGGCTGTTCTGCTAAATCTTGCCATTCCATTTGAGAGTATGATCAGCTACATGTAAATTAACAACCGACTTAATGATGCTTAAATATAAGACCTACCAAACTTATTCAGAAACTGGATGACACCAACCTTGAAATATGTGAGTGCAGTTGTAGGTCTGAAATAAGAAAGGGATTTGTTGACTATGGGCACTTTTCCTTCCCACCCAAAATAATGAGAGTGGGAACTACCATAAGCTGAATTTAGGAAACGCAAAAACATACAACTCAGTGCCACTTTTTACATGATAAACTTCCTATTGCCCCAAAGAATAAATCTCCAGCATCAGTTTGGCATATGTATCTGAGTTCAGTTTGGGGCTCCAGCCCACATCTCCTTACATTCAAGGAATTAAACTGGCCAAAATTTATGGGAAAAGAAATTCAAGAGTTTGACACAGTTCTTGTGAGCATATCCTCTGTGTTATATACACTGCCTGAGAAAAATAACCCTACAAAATATAATTTATGCTGAAACATTTCTTTAATTGTTTGTGAGTCAAATAGTTCAGTGTTCTGGTATATAAGTTTGTTGTTCGTCCTTTAAGTCCAACAGGTATGTTATGTGTGTTTTGAAGTTCTGAATGTGTTTTGCAGGAGCATGTTCCTTAGCTTTCAAGTTTTGTGCTGCTGCTTCTCAGGCATTTAATGCAATCAGATGATGAACTATATTGCAGAATTAAGCACATACCTTCTTTTCTCATGGGTCACCAATTCTCTTCGAAGATTGGGCTTTGTAGTGTGTCTGTCACTCTACTAATTGATTTAAAGAAGTAAGTAGGCTCTTCTTTCCTGATAGAGGAGAAGAAAATAGATGTATTGTCAGTACTTCCATTGTTTGGGTACCTTTACCTGTCAGGAGACATGTTTTGGACCTAGTAGCTGTAAAAGGGGACATGTCAGGTTTTAACATGCAGCAGTCATGGATGGAGATCTAGAATTCCTGGTTCTTGGTTCCCATCTATTGCCCCTTCCCATAAATTGTCAATTATTCTGAGAATCCTCTGCCCTTCATCTCTGTCTGAAGAGGTAAGCTAGGTGAGAGGGGGTTATCCAGTGGATATGATGGCTGGGTAACATGCAGAGTAGTGGTATCAAATGCCAAGCACCTGAACTGAGATACAGATCAAGCCTTCTTGATGCATTGATGAAACACATTCATGTTTCATATAACCTACTTCAAAAAGAAACAAACAAAAAGATGCAGCCACTCTGAGCCATAAAAATGTCAGAGACTGATTGTGAAGGGGGCTGAACAAGCTATCACAAGATAAAAGCAAAGGAAATGATGTCTCACAAATTCTTGAAATCTACTGTGAAAACAAGCAAGAATTTGAGCCTGAGCCAAGATATGTCTGAAATGGTGCTTCATGTCAAGAGGACACTAAAATCCATAGGCTTCCAGCTGTTTTCACTTGGTCTTAGAAGCATGGACGTTTGTTAAAGTAAATCAGGGCATGGATAAACTAGCAGAAGTAAACCTGAAGCTGATGTATTTTGCCAGCATATAAGGAAAGATCCTGGTATTTCTATGGCTCATCGTATAAAAGATGGCACAGGGTGATATTTAACTGCAAAAGCACAAAGCTTTGAACTGCAAATATGGATAGTATATTATACTCAATGATCCAAATGTTCCCATCACGTTGGTCAGAGTTATCCTCCTTGCCACATTTCACAAAGGGATAAGATAGGAGGGGAATCTTCAGAGGATAAAACTGAAGCACTCCCAGCGAGCAATATGGGCTTAAAACAAAGCAGCAGTGCTAAAGAAAGCTCTAGTTATGATCAGGTAACTATTTGGTTAAAATAAACACACCATCTACTGGCACATATCTTAGGTGCAGCCCTGTTCATAATTGAATAGAACTGGTCAAGTTGTTGGTCTACCCAAGACTTTCAGTTTGCACCTTGTAACAGCTGGTGTGTGTTAGTTGTTGCAGCTGAGATCACTTAAAAGCACATTTTGGTTTTTTTGCCGAACGTTCTGTTTTTATTATTCTACCTCTCCTCTTTGGTTTACTATCACTGATTCTCTGCCATAAATCCAGAGCTATTAATTTTGACAAGGTTTGCTGCAACTCTTAAGTGACTTGCTTTGCTGCACCTTAGCTCATGAAGAGCTTTTGATGAGACAGCTTCCTTGAGGAAGGAGGCTGGAAGTAGGTCACCACTGCTAGCTGCTTCACTCTTATAGTCAAGCAGTGTGAATGATGGGAACCAGCATGGCAGGACAACTCTCAGGGAATGGGGTATAAATGCCACATGCAGCTGGACCAGCCATGTCCCTCTCCCCATTGAAAGAACATCCTTCAGACCAAGGCACCATCTTCTCCTTTCCAGACCTAGCTGAAAGCTTTGCAGAAAACACAGGTGAAATGAATAGGAAGGTTTTAAGAGGGAAGGCTGCTCTCTCCTTTCAGAGACACATCCCACAGCTTTTGGTGAGAAGCAAGACAGTGGCCACTCAGTTGTGCTGTGCTGAAACACCATCTCATCTGTGCTGGAAGCTGATGCTGCCCTGAATCACTGCCCAGGTACTGCCAAATTATAATGTCTTTTCTCCTGCAGCCATGTGCCTGATGGGGTGTTTCAGGTCCTGCTTTTTATTCAGTGCTGTCTTTTCTCATTGTATGCTCCCAACAGCAGTGCTTTGCTGTCCTCTACAGAGCACAGCTTCTTTCTTTTTCCCCCTTTTACTGAGTTTAGTAATCTCCTCTTTGCAGCCTATTTGAGTCCCTGGAGGCTTCTCATAGTCATTGACTTCTCCATTCATGTCTTTCTGAGTTATGCCTGCTCACCAGTAATATTGTGACTTTATTGGATTCCTTCAGCCTCATTCAGGACATTTCATTGGCCACCCAGACAGATAGGCATGCTCTGCATCCCAGCTCTTATTGGCTAACTCAGATGTGAATGATCCAGTTATTTCAGGCTGCTTTGTCAGTTTTAAGCAGGTCTTCTCACATCCTGGCCAGCAATCTCACCATTTCTTGCTGCTTTGATACAATCTGCCACTTAAGTCAAAAGAAAGGGAATTCCCTTTAGGCCCAGCCCTCTGTGGCAAAGGCTACTTGTACCCTGACTGGCATAAACTTTGTCATCCAGATTGTCTCTACTCATGTTTTGTAAACAAACCAGACAGCACAAACCTCCATCTATCAATTTTACATGTTATGTCAGATAGATGTCTTCCATAGCCCCACTACATTTAACTGGAGTGAAAGTGTCCTGAAACAATCCATATTACAGAGGTAATTGCTGTGTTATATAAATGTTATACCCCTCAGGCATCTCCCTATCCCTGTAAAGGTAAGGTTAGCAAGACCTGAGATTGCTGGAGCCATTAATCAGACCATTCTGGTTCTTTTCCCTCTTGAAATTCAGTGGGATGGTTAGGGGTCATTTATCAGTCTGTCCCAGACTGTACTTATGAATAATAAATGGTCACTAGACCTGGAGTTACAGCTCACTGAGAGCAAGACCTTTTGGTTTCATTGAATGAAACCACAATTGATTTCAAGGGTGGCAGAATCAGACCCTTCATGTAGTTTTGATTCACATGTGAACTGTAATCTGAAAATAAAAAAAGAATCTTGTTATTGTTACTCCAGCATCATTTAAGCAGAAAAATAACTTCAGAGAAGTGGTGATTAGGTGCTGTGAATGGGTACAAGATGGATTAAGTTGAAAATGAGTTGAGGGAGAGAGAAGGAAATTGTTGGAAATGATTACATTTCTCAGACATACATTTCTAACACTGTCTTAAGGGAGGGGTTTTTTACATAGAAAAGTTGTAAACAGTTCAGAGCAGTTCTGTACTAAGCTGTGGGTGTTACAAGTGGATTCAAGCTTAAAACATCTAGTTCTGTCTGTGTCCTGCACTGGAGTATATGGGGAGCACAGAGCCCATCTCCTGATATGCATGACTTGTATTAGCCTGATCTTCCTGACCCAGACTCACAAGGTCAGCTAAAGGCAAGCTCACAGCTGAGACCTAGCTTATATTGCAACTCTATAATTGTTCAGCATTGCCAGCTGCACTGATCTGGAAACTGTGAATATCCAGTGGGTTTATTAGTACTTTTATTTCTAGAAATAGGTGGAAATGTGACAGCCTCTCCTTCCATTTATAAAAGTTCTTAGACCTCATGGTTGCAGAGAGAGATTTTGGATTGCAGTTAAGGCGAACACTAAGGTCTTTTACAGAAGCAATCGGTGAGGATGCAGAAATAAATGTCAAATACCTTTATTTTTGTTTATTGTTATTTAAGGCTTTTGAAAATCTGTGTTTGGCACTATTGATTGCCTAAGTTTTGATTTATTTGTGCTTAGAACTGACATTGTCGAGCAAAGACTGGCAGACACCATAACTCAGCCTTCTGTGAAGGAAAATTGTACATGTGAAAAGGCACCGTGTGCATCTGCTGGGCTGTGTATTGCAGGGCCATCTGCTGCACAGCTGCTAATTCTGTGGGACATGAACACCTGAGGGATAGACAAGGCTCAGGTAGGTGCAGGTCTCCTTTGGAGGGAAGCATTCCGTAGCCTCTTGGCAGCCCTAGTGCTGCCCGCAGTTGTGGACTTCACACTGGGTCTGAAGAAACACGGTTACTGTCTTCAGATTCAGGCAGAGAAGGGCCTCATGTACATGCACAGCCCTAACTTGGTGATTACAGGGACTCAGATGACAGAAAATCCCACGGGTCCTTTTGCTTTTTTCTTACTATATTTTCTGGCAGGCCTAGTCATCACTCACTCTCTAATACAGGCTTCAAAATAGTGACAGGATTCCTGTTTATAAACACATTCAAAATCCATTTGTTACTAGGTCCAGTCTTGCCACTTTCAGAGCTGTTGTACGTGATATGTGTGCTATGTTTGGGCTCAAAATAGAAATAGCCTGATGATATTTCTTGCTAAAAAAGTTATTGCACATGTGCATTGGTTATTTTTCTTCACCTCAAGGGGACCCACAAATGTGTATTGTTTCTGATTAATTGTTGGGTTATGTAAAGAGTGCTCAGTATAGCAAAATGGAGCAGAGTGCTTGACACAGCAGTCAGGTTTTCTTTCCTTACACTGATGAGCTTTCCCTGTTTTTCTTCCAGTCTCAAGTAGCTGTTCTTATCCTAGTGAGTCCTGGTTCAACTGGATAGTTGTGTATGTTTAGAGTACAGGTGCTTATAAACAGTCATTTATTTCCACAATATTAGCCCTTCAACACCTCACTAGAAGATGAGGTTGGAGACTTCTTCTGAAAGAATGAAACTCACTGGTGGTATCATACAACTGTTTATTCTCCAGCTTCTCTCTTTTTTTGTCTTTAGAGTTTCTTTCCTTTATGAGATCCATACTCAAGTTGATTAACTCAAGTTAATCCTGCACCTGTTTATGGTCAGATGGCAGTCACTTGGGCCTAGGAAAAGTGGAAATTAAGTGCAAGTCTGTGCACTAGAAACAATGGCCACTTTTTTCAAGCACCCTCTGCAAGGGTGGAGGTGAGTCCAAGGTGGAAGGATGCAGCTCCCTGATGTGCACTGACCATAAAGCTGAACTTGTCCAAGACAGTTTGAAGGTTTACAGCCTCCAATTCCCATCTCCACAACTGTAACTCAGGTACAGTTACAGTTTTGGATGTCAGAGATAAGAGTAAGTGCAGGGTAAAGCCCTACATCTGCTGGGTTATGGAAACATATGTATAGCGCTTTATGCCAGAGGAGCTCAGGCAGTGAAACTAGTCAGTGCAGGTACAGCACATTGGCCATAAGAGTGTGAGGGGGCAAGAAAATAGTTTCTAAGGGTATCCCAGGTGAACTCACTCATCTGCCCATTGACAGGGCTCATCTTCTCCGTGCTTGCACAGAGGCAAGCATGTGTCCCTCTGCTGAAGGGCTTTGCAGCAGCGGGAGTTCCTCAGTGATGGACCTTTAGACCTTAGGTATAAAGGTGATCATTTTTTGGATGGCCCAAACCCACCTTGTAGTCCAGGAGAAGAATACCAGGAGTTGTCTTTTGTTTCTGTTTTCTGCTATGTTCAAAAGGTTTCTGGTGTGACTGGGTTTCTAGGTACTACCATGATGCCAATAATATTAACTTTAATTGATGTTAAACCCCTGGTTGACTATTGGATCTGTTATCTCTATGTTTAAATCTCTAACCCCCTCTCAAATGTTTATGGACTTGCTCTTGCCTTTGCTGAGCAGTATGTTCCCTGTGTAATAGCCACTTTGTATACCTTGGGCAAGTATTAAAAACTGTTTTAAATAATATGTAGAAATCCATATGTTGTCTGGAATCCTGCTCTGCCTTTCATGCAGAAAGAGAACAGCATGTATTTATTAAAGCCATATTTCTTCAGATAGCTTAACCTCTGCTTTATAAATTGTATGTAACATTGGTATCATATTCTGGTTTAATCTACTATTGCATTTTAAACTCTGTTCCCATGTCGGTCTGGAGTGGTCCATGCAAATCAGTCCAATGGACAGAAAACAGGATGGTATTATATAGTGGCTCTTTAGTGTTATATCCAATTTTATGCTTTGTTGAGAGCAGAAGTCACACTATAACAATCGCTCAAAGGCTCAAAGCTAAAGGAACATTAATCAACAGCAAGAGCAAGTGACTAAATATAATGTCCATGTTGGAGGAAAGCAGCTTGTATCTGGTTCCATGCACTCCATCTGATGCCTGGGACTTTTATCAACTAAAGCTGAGGGGGGAATCTTTAAAAAGAAATATTTGAGTAAGAATGATTTAGCATGTGATTGGGAAGAGTCCAGCGGGAAAGGTGACTGGCCAAGTCCATGTTGACTAAGTAGATCAAGAATGAGTGCCACAGATATGCCTCAATTTTAAATGCCTGTTTGCTGGTCTCATTAATCTGCTAAATTACCCAGCTCAAATTGCTCATGTGTAAGTGTTACATCAAGGTACACTATTTTGTATTAGCTGCCATATAAAAAGGAAACAGCCACTGAAGGTAGGAGAGAGTGAGCCTGAGTTATTGGCTGTTAAATAACCCAGCAACAAAGTACTTACTCCCAGGGAACAAAAATTGCCAAGAAATATTCACATGGATATCTGATAATGTCTAATTTGTTCCCAGAATCACACATCATTTCCTTATACTCGAGAGAGAAAAACAGCAAAGGAGAGAAACAAGTATACACACAGACACACAAATAATTAACAGGCATGCAATCATAGAGTCCAGCATAAGATCTAGAATACAGTGAAGACACAGCATAAGAAATATTTATTATGAGCAAAGATGAAAAAACTTGACATTAGGGCTGGCTGATTGCAGTTATGAATAACAATTCCTAAATCATCCATGGCAAACACTTCTTACAAAGGAAATGAATTGTTGCAACACAATACATCCTTGTTGTATCAATATGATTAGCTAGTTATCCATAACATGTTGTAATTTGTTTTGATTTTTAAGTGTTCTTTAGCTGCAGAGCCTTAATGAGGCTTCTCTAAATTGATTAGCAACTGCAAGATACAGCACGGTTCACAGATTATTTCAGAGAGCTGTCAAGATCCTGTGACTTTCATTTCATTGGATTTAATGATCGTTGGAAAAGGTGTGCATTACAGCCAGATACAATCACATTTGTCAGCATGATCCTTTTAAGTGCAATTCAATTAAAGTGTTATTCTCTAATTTTATTATTGCTCAAGCTGAGTGCTAATGCTAGCTACCAATAAAGCTACAGGTAGATAATGGTATACAATTTAATTTAACTAATTGGAGTTTAGTGATCTAACATGATTTTCATATCTTAATTCTTTGAATAATCTTTGATTTTTGCATCTGCTACAATTCTTTTAATGGAAAGGGCAGCTGAAAACAACAGTTACATTTGAGATTAAATTATCTAGTTACATCTGCAGTTAACAGTGTATCAGTATGCATGCGAATTTTCCTCTATTACCTGCCACTTGCATCCATTTTCCATTGTCAGTGTGCTTGACCTTGAAATTAATTTATCTAACTGTGCTTACATTCCTTATTAAGTTAACTGCAGCCTTGGAGTGCCAGAAACATTCTCACCAAAGGGATGCTGGCTAGATGACAAATTAGGGGGTCAGGAGCAGAGATAAACCAGTCCTTCCGACTAGAAAAAGCCCATCTTTTTTCCTACAGTTGTGAAGAGTTACAGGTGAATATAGAACAGATGCTAGAGCACATACATGCATGGGGATAAGATCATTATATTTACTTGTAAACTCCTTCTTGCTGCTTTCCTGTATGAATGTTTTTGTTGGTTTCTTATATCCACTTTCTTTTGAGGCATGGATATTAACATTTGAAAACTGAGGAGAGGCTAAGGCATCTTCACTGCAAATTTAAACCAGGAAATGCTATGATTGCTGTGCCTCAAGCCCTCCAAGTCTGTTCAGGTGTTTTGCTGTGAGTTGAGTGAGCCCTAAAATACTTCATCAAGGCACAACAAAAGTTGACTTGCAGGAAGATCATGCTGTCCTGTCTCATCCAGATACTTGTTTTGCCTGTGTTTACCATTGCCCTGTGTATGGCCATGGTCTCTTGATATAAGCTGTAACATTTTGAGTTATGCAAATATTTCTCTACTTTTCTACATAGAAAATGGCCATCATGCTGTGCAGCAGCATGGCTTTGTTTTGGACTCTCTCTACTCACGTTATCTTTTCCACAGAGCCATGATATTAATGCAGAAAAAAGAAGTCTGTATGTTTCAACTATGTTCTCATTTTCTGCCAGTGATGAAGCCCTTAAGTCAGTCTTTATACCAAAGTTACTGTAAGTGCCTGCAGTGGCAGCATGTCCACAGAGCCCTTGAATACCTCTGGCTACCTCGCTCAGCTTCTTGCAGCAAACCCATTGCTCCAGTAAACAAATGCATCTCTGTCTTTAATGGCTTTGTGACATTTCTGTGACAAAGCAAAGTGCTATCATTCTCAAGATATAGATGGCAGTAAAGGCACAGGGGAGCACAAGGAGTTGCCTAAGGCTGGGCACAAAACTTGTGTGCAGGTTGTGCTGTATACAACAGAAAATGATGAAATAGGAAAGTAACCCAGGTCTCCTCCTAATGGCCCCATCACCAGCCTTCTCCGGCACAGATGGCAGCTGTAGCCGAAAAGTGAATTCTCCTTTTTCTGCTCTATTGCATATAGATTCATGTTCTTCCCTTGAAGCAGCTTTTAAAAAGAAATCAAAAGCACTTACAAGCTCCATTTCTAGATGTCATGGAGGTTTTTTTTATGAAATGCAAAGAGATTCCAGTGAAGAAGCATTCTCTTTCTCTTCCATGTTCTTCAGCTATTATTTTTCCATAAAGAATGAGCACAAAGACCTTTTCCATATGTCCTTACCCAGCTATGTGCTCAATTTCTAACCACACTTGGTTATGGCACTCTTTCAAAAATACATAATCCAATATCTAACATCAGTCATTTGCTTAAAACCATAGTTGATCAGGCTGTTGGGAAATCACAAAGTGTCCTTCTTCCTGATATGAGTCATTGCCTGCACTTGACATGATCTTTCACACTTTAGATGAATTGAGGCCAGATTTCAGCAGCTGGCTCCTAGTTGGTTTTTTTTTTAAAAAAAAAGAGTCAGAATATGTTAGAAAAGTAGCATTGATGTCAAAGGCAGGGTGGAGGGACCGCTCTGTAGATGAACATATCGACCTTTGTTTGATTTATATGTGAGAGTGGGGGTACTGTCTGCAATCACTGACTTGGCATTGGAATAAGCATGAGAAAGTCTTGAATGCTGCTGATTGTTGACACTGGGAATTCACTGATCCTAGTCAAGTATGCTGTGTTTAAAAAGTCTTGACAGGTGATTCATTCTGTCCCTACTATCTTTCAAAATCATGACACTGCTGATGCAACATCACTACTCATACGTATACTGTAGTTAACTTAATTATGGAAATGCACTGTTTAAATTCTCCTACTTTGCCTGTTGTGGCTGTACAATATCTTTTTACTTTCCAGAACAACAAAATTTGCTCATTCTGTCATTTCTACATCGTGGCTACTCTATCTGATGTTAGCATTTGATTAAACTACTTTCAAACTATGATTCTTATTGGCAAGTTTCCTAACTAGCTTGGCAGCACGTCATTTGATGATGCTGAGCTTAGCAGGTGCTATCACTCAACTGTATTTTGAGAAATGAAATTAATTAAGACATATGTCTCCTTAAAAAGGCCAAGCTGGGTTTTATATTCACAGTATTTTAATGACATCAAATCCAATTCACAGGGTAAAAAAAGGGCTGATGGGCATTTACTAGCTGTGAACTTAGCCTAGGAACTAAGAGCTAAGCTGGGCTCTCTCTGGGGTGTGCTAACCTGGAAATAAGGATCCTACTGATCAGATTCACTTCTCATTCACCCAGTGCCAATCTCTTCCCTGGAGAGACTCATTTTTGAAATAAAATGAGTCATTTAACTACTCCAGCACTGGATACCGTGGTGTTTTCTACAGAACTTGAAGTGGAGGAGATGCCATTGAAATGATGCATCTTTCTGTTTTCTTTGACTGCAATAGGATCCAGTAGAAAGACTTGAACTTTGAATGTCAGTTAAGAAACAGTAAACTTTGCATTTCACCATGCTCAGGGTTTGTGTTCAGGTCACTTGAAATGCATGTAATGCTGAAATATTTCAACAGATAATTTTACCCATATATAATCACAACCGTAACTGTTTCTTAAATTGCAATGTATCTTACTGAAATACTCTTATTTATCTTATGTAACATTCCAGGTTCATGTTCAGAGAAACTGTTGAGAGGCAGGAAGATACAGTTTTTGTAAACGAAACAGTGATATATTCACTCTCACTCAAACACCTCCATTCAGATTTTCCAACTGGGATAAATAGAGGAAATGTATTTAGATCTAAGTACTTTGTCATGATCCAGTGAAGTGTAATCTGTACACCAGACCTAGCAAACTGTTAAATGATGCCATTGGGGCAGTGATAGTGGAATTTAGGATGAGAAGGCTTTATTGAATGTATATTACTTTTTTGTTTCTCCTTCTACATTTTTCAGAAATGTTTTATGGCTTATATCAATTGCAAAAGTACATAAAACTTTAATGATAAAGCAGTAAAAGAAACGATCTCCAAATATTACTGCAGATCCCTTGATAGATTTCTGTGCACTCTGTAACCTTTGTCTGAGCTAATTAAATAACAGGTAGAATAATTCTGGGGATGCTTACGGATAACACTGCTGTGATGCTATTTCCAGAACAGATTTTTTTTCTTCTTCTTTAAAGCTTCTTGTCTAGGAAGCAAATTGAGAGCTGTGTAACCAGCGAGGTACCACTCCTAAACCTGCCTCCGATGATTAACATAGTAAGAGGAGCAGAAATTCATATGGAGGCAAAAAATAATCAAGAAAAGAGCGAGACATCATTAAAGCTGTGTACAAATGAATAGACGTGTCAATAAAATGTTTGGTGGGTTCTGGAACATCTGCTTTTCTAAATCAACATTACCATGATAAAGACAAGTCTGTTTTTCCATTCAATGGGTTATGTGTATTGTCTTGTACAACTTGTGGTTGTGGAAGTTTCTGTTTTCCATATGAGTCTTAAATACTCTATTCAACAGCTTTATTGTTAGTGCCCAACTAAACTCTGAAGTCTGAAAAACATGTGTTTTCAGAACCCAGAAAGTTTTGTTTCTAAATCAGACTGGTTTGTGTTACAGTAGGACAGCAAGGTCCCAAAAGGATTTAGGGCTCTATTGGAGCCCCAGTGGAGAGGAAAAGAGCCTTTACCCTGGAAAATGTAACCTAAAAGAGAGGAAAAACTTAATTTAAAGGAGCTAAAAAAGGGGGAAAGAGATGCAGAGACCGGTAAAATGGCTGCCCACTGCTTTGCTGTCAGCAGAACATCCTCTAAGCAGAAAATGAGATCCAGATTTCTCGCTGCCCAGTACATTCTGTGTACTCATCCTGTTGCAGTGGTTCTCTGACAGAATTGATCTTTGTTGTCTTTCCTTCCCTATCAGGAGAAAAAGACCAGTACTTATCATCTCATAGACTTATTTTAGCCTTGTCACCATTTTAAACACTCCATTGATGGGATAGGACATCTGACTGTTCCTAAGGCAAAGGTTTAAGTGAAGTTTCTGACTACCATCTGATAGCATATCAGTAACTTTGACACTGCATTGTTAAGCCTCTGGCAGTGTTTTAGGTACTCAACAAAGTAAATATAAAGTGCTTGCAGCAATTATTGAGAATATGGAATCTATAAAGGGACTTCAGCGCCCACATTAGAGACAGAAGGTCAAAGTCCCATTAAACTGTGCAGATGATACTAGAGACATCTGGTCTTTCATACTAATGCCTGTTGCAAGCAATGGTCAGGCTATCCATGGTGAGAAAAGTAATGGTAAGCCTTCACATGATGTTCTCCAGCTGCCTGTTCTCAGGTCACTCTTGAGTGCTGTTAGCACAAGTATGGAAGCTTGTGACACCAATGTGGGTGCTCATCTTGGCTATAGAGCAGATCAGATTCTGAGAGAGCCAAGAGGACCTGGAGGGCTTTGTAGATGAAAGCCACCGGGTTGAATTGCAATTAGAAGCAAATGGCCCCATGCTGAGCTCAGATGTAACCTGCTTAGTGTAGTTTACAGCTCCGATGTCCTCTGTGCTAACTGAAGCTTCCTCTGTGACGGAGGAATTGGTGTTTTCTGTGCCAGCTGCTCTGGTGGGAGCAGAAAATGTGGTTTTGGGAGAATATGACTGCAGGTGAGATGTCTCTGCGTTGTACTGTCTCTCTGTGGGTCCTGACAGTCTCCACAACTTTGATTTGCCTCAGCATCATGCTAAGTTATCCTGGCGGGCTACTCTTGCACAGATCCATAGAGCGTGGGGAGAATGAAGAACCCAACTTTGTATGCATGTTCTCTAGTTTGAGAACTTGGCCAGGACTCAAACTTGTCTCCCTCTGTACACAGAGGCTGAAGCAAGACAGAAATTGACTTATTAATTCTTTTTATTAACTGTTAGTCAAATTCAGTGAGTAATTTATTTCATTCTTGGAAAAAATTAGGATGAGAGCAGCTATGCACTAGTGTAGCAGACGGTGTAGACTCTGTCATTTCATGGCGATTTTTCAGCTATGATTGGTGAGTTTCTTAACACTGAGCTTTTGCTGAAGCAAGGCAAGAAAAGATGCAAACACACTCTGCATGATTTGCTGTAGTTGAGACACCGATATTCTCCTATAGCCAATACAGCTTCTCTCTTGCTCTGGTGATGACATGCTCTTGCAAAACTTCCCAGAATCACAGGCCTCTCCCTCCCAAATGCAGGAATTCCTGGAATGATGATACTTTAAAGTGGTTGCTGGAGGTATCCAAGAGTGATGTAGATGTATTTTAGGATACTGGTGGGCTGGCTCATTTCTAGATTGTGTGTATATTTTTGTTTCTATTTTTAATCATTGTGCTAGTTTGCAGGGAAGGATTTTCTTTTTTTTTTTTGTGAAATCAATGTCTGCTGCTACACACACTGCATAAATCATTCAACAGAGCCCTGTATTGGTTTTGAAAGCTGCATCAGCTCTGAGCAGAACAGCAAATTGTTCTCAGTAGTGACCAGAAATAAAGCAGCACCTGTGATACCAGTTCCATTCAATTTGGCCACCTCAGGCTTTTAAATTTACTGATCTCATTTGGAAATTCTCAATAAACTCTGAGGAGCAGCAGGTTTTATCCTTTCCCCTGATGATGGAGGCAGCTGTGAGTCAGCCCTGAGCACAATTTGTAGTCTCAGGGCTGTGGTAGCTGGTGTTTCAGGGAAGGCTCCAGAGGGGTCGGTTTTTTTGGGCCTAAGGTTGCCAGAACATCGGAAGCTTGCATATATGTCCTGATATTCTCTGCTTCCAGGGGCTGGGAGACTTGCTGCCTGCACAGGCTTTTGTGCACAGAGCGATGCTGCCAGCAGAGCAGGATTTCCAGGTCTCCCACTGGCAACAACCTGGAGCACCTTTGTGTGCTGACTCAACCCTGCCTCCTCCTAGGTAGGCTCTCTCTGAAGTCCCTCTGACATACCTCTGAACACAAACTAGTTTGAAGTGAGTTGTCTTTTTCTTCTTTTTTTCCTCCCAGGCCATTATTGTAAAATGCAAATAGGTTAAATACGATTCATCTCTCTAACACTGGGAGGGGACAGAGGTCTGGCTATCCCAGGTAACAGCAGAATTCAAAGCCCATCGTTGTGCTTTCAAGCAGCAATATGTTACTCATTATAGTGGCTTTGAACAGCTTCCCTGTGGGTTGTAAGCATCTCAGCCACCATCACTACTGGCACTGATCAATTAGTGTCACAAGCACTTTTAGAAAAGGGCCAAGCAGGGAACGTGTGTGGAGTTGTTCTCCCACCTGCTGTTCTTACTGGTGAAGCTGGAGGGATGTGGCCTGCCGGCATGGTATCTGTTTGGGAGCTAATTAGTTTGGGAGATTACAAAAACAGGATATATAAGATGCCTGATCGATCTCCTCCACAGCCCTGTAAAGGGAATAGGTAAATGACCTTTTCATAACACTGGCATAGAAACTGAGGAGTAGACGCCAGAGGTGTTCCCTGGCCACAGCCTGCAGTTGTCAGATCCAGGAGTAAGGAGATACCTCCCTGAGACTATCTGAGGTGAGGGAACTTCCCCTTTTGGAAGAAATCCCAAGGTATCGTGTGCAGCAGGAGGTGAGGGGAGATGGTGTACCTCATGCGCTTTGAACCCTCTAGAGCCCGTCCTTTCTGGAGGGGCCACTCGAAGCCATTTGTCCTCCAGCCTGGAGCTGTCCCTGCAGGCTGATAGATCCATGCCCCTCTCTTTTCCCAACATTTCTCTCTCCTTCTTCTTTCCATAGCCTGTGCGGTTTGGCTGCTGGAGGGGAGACTTGCTAGGTGTGCTTTATGCACCTCGCCAATCAGGAGGCAGGAGGTTCTGGCTCCTACCTAATTACTCAGGTCAGTGGAAATAATGACAAGGTTTTTCTTAGATGTGCATTCAGAGAAGTCTGTGGTTGAGATTCTATCAAAAATGAAAAGCAGTGTGCAGCAAAATAATTATTTTTGTAAGGCTTTTCAGTTGTTACCGATGATGAGGGAAACAGCAGGAGTTCTCAAAGGGAAGATATTTTATTGATGCCAAGGAATTATTGCATCAGTATTAGAACTTCAGGGGCATGTAAATGTTCAGGACAGTGAAGCATTGCATTGTTATGGAAAAATTGTGCCTTTGAATAAGAGAGGAAAAAAAAACCACTTAAATGTTCTAAAAACATAATTTCTAGGACTGCCTGAGTGATTTGGAAACATGCTATCGCTCAAGTGGGCTGTGGACAGTTCTTGTCCTTCCTCTAATGCCATTCACCTACGTCTGTGGGATAGTTATCAAAAAAAAAAGGACAAACCAGATCATTTTTCACATGTATTTTAAAAACCCAAACAATCAATGCCTGCTGAGTCACTGCCCAGAATCTGTGTTCTTCTAAAATATTCCAAAGTGGTTTGTTTCAGTGGAGGAGGAGGAGTGCTTTCTTATGCTTTCTCGTAGTGTCCCATATCACTGCTCCAGTCTATACAGTAAAATCCAAATGTTAGTTTCTGATGGGTCAAAGTGTGAACTGGCAGTGTAAGCTGTGTGATGTTCACAGATGCTGTAGTACAAGTACACCTGTAGCATAGGTGCCTCCCTTGGAGGCAGCACTCGAAGGGATGCAGGTCTGCACGGGGGCCCCGGGAACAGCTCAGGGACCAGAGCAGCTACTGTCTGTGCAGAAATCAAGGCACTGATACCCTGCTCAGGTCTCTACCCAGTGCTGCAGTGTACTGTGTGGTGCCAGGACTGCTTTCAAGGGGTAATGAGATCTATCTCTGAGGTACCATTCCCATCTCCAGTTGCCCTCTGCAGGTGCTGTCGTCATTTTTCTGTTTCCCTCTGAGCATTTGAAATGCACACCTTGTTCACTTAAAGATGCTGCTCATCCTCAGGTGTGAAAGCTGGGATCTCTCTAAGAGAAAAGTGGGCAGTTAGGAGTCTAGATCCACTCTTTCTTCTTTCTTAAAGCCTTCTTTGTCCATATTGGTAACGTGATGCCACTTACGAATGTTTCTGTGTTGGTTTTAATGCCATTTCTATGCTGGCTAAAACCTTGTTAGGAAAAAATCTAATTGTAGCTGCAATTATCCTCACATAGTTTGCTTAATTAGAGGACCATTGTATATTCTACCACCAAATGTACTTTTGGGAGATGAGACTTGCTAGAACAAATTTTGCTGGAACAGTTACAGTAGCAGAGCCTTTTCAACACCAGTCCCAGCCTTGCCAGGACCTTGCAGCTGAGGAGCTGCTGAAGAAACCCAGTACCCACAGGAACAGACCCTGAAGAGTCCATTCATTCATTGCTTCTCAACTGAGCATTGCTCTCAAGTCTGTGGTTTTGAACCTGCTAAGAGGTTTAGAGAAAAAGCACCCGGAGGCTCTTTGAAAGTGAAGCTGAAGAGGATCTGTGTTTGATGGCCTCTCCTGCTCAAGCTCAGTCCTGTCCTTGCATTCATCTTCTGAAGAGGTCCTGTGCTCCCTCATTTACATGCCTGCCTTCCCCCCTTCAACAATGCAAGACTCCTTGACCTACTATTCTTAACCTTAACTGACAAAAAGATTGTAATATAAATAGGACATTTATAACCAGCATTGGAAGTCTCTTCTGTTGTGTGATTATCTACAAAGTGTTATTACCCCCTTTTTGCACAGGAAAATACGCCTAGATTTTCATTGATCCATCTTGAATCAATGCTTTTAAAAATCTTAGACACATTTTACTTAAGAGCAAAAGCATGCATTTTATGTTTTGACATGGTATTATTGATTGGAAAGGAGAGAGCAGTGCTCTCCACCTGACTGTCTCCTCAGTTTCCTAGTCTGGCAGTGTCTGGTAGCACAACATCCTTAATGGCTTTGCTCCTGTTTTCTCTGCTTGTTGCCTCTCCTCTTTATCCTCCCAGTCCTCAGCACGGTGCCTTTCTCAGTTTTTTAAAGTAATCAATATTGTGCTCAAGCCTCCTGCTGTTTGCTGTCACTCATATTTGGCACAGCTATAAATTATGGATAGGTCTTTCTCAGCCCATATAAAATTTCTATTGCATTTGTCAATTGCTAATCAATAGTTCACTTTTCTTATCCTCAAAGACACATACATGTTCTGAAGTTTTAATGCAAGCAGATTTCCCCCTTTACATGTAGACGAGGAGAGCAGTGGGACTTCAGCTAGGAAGCTAGAAGCTGCAGAGGTGCAAATCAAGACTTGGTGCTGTATTTGAGAAGACATTAACACAAATCCTCTCTCTATAAGGCTCTGGTTTCTGTATTTCACTGTGGAGCTTCTTCCTACATAGGTAAGGCAGGCAGTGTCTTAGCATGACTTTGCTTACCTGTGACCCTTTCAACCTCCACTGCACAAGATGCTCACAGTGGTAGGCTGTTTGAACTTCCAGAGCTAATGGCATCTGACATTTAAGTCAACCTTAAAGAAATCTCAGCAAACCCAGTCACTTAAACTAATATGGCAGTGTCTCTTTAAGGAGGCATATTGACAGTCTTTGTAAAATGTCATGTTATGTTGATGTCTCAATCAAGTGCATGACTCTCCCCTCCTCCCTCTCTAAGTTTTCATATACTTTGAAATTGGGTTGTAAAACACAACAAAAAAAACCACCCACCAAAAAAGGAACAAATAACTCTTTGGTATAAAAAGCCACACTTCTAAAAAGTTGGGTTGCTGACTGTCTGAAATAAGTGAGCAAGCCCTGTAGCATCAACTTCTGCTGCAACATCTTTAATACATACAAAAGTGCTGTTAGCTGATGCAAGGAGAAAGTACCGGTGGAGTGAGACTGCTTGAAACCATAGTTTGCTTTAGGCAAAACAGTGTGCTAAAAGAGCTGAAAACAAGAAAAGCTACCTACTGCTATCCCTGCAACATTAAACATCAAAACTCGAGCCATTTGCTACTGAAGGCTGGTCGCTTGAATAAACGCTCGAGATTTGAGAGACTGCTGGTCACAATGGGGAGAAAAGAGAGTGTATTCCTTCAAAAACCTGACACCTCTCATCACTCCAGAAGACCAGTTGTTGCTGCCTAAGTAAATCTTCAATTAGGGCTGTTGGCTACAGATCCCGGAGTTGTGCTCAATGGAGGGATTTGCTAGAGCCCTCTCCATTTGCAGCTCTGTGTGCTGCAGCACTTTCTGATTCAGAGTCCAACAGCTTTTGACCTTCAGGCCATATTGCAAAGGTCTCTTTACTTTGGACCAGATGGTGCCACTTTTATTCACACTGAGTAGTATTTTTCTCCTTAAGAGGGTTGACAGCTAAACTGCACAAAACTGAGCCCAAATATCTGGCTTTTCCAAGCTTTACTGATGAAAGACTGGGTTTAAAAACAGCATAATTCTCCAAATTGCAGAGTGCTCAGGGGTGTTTGAGTGACTTCTCAGTGTCCAGGCTTTTGCTTGCAAACTGAGGCGATATGAGCCAGGTGTCATATAGCAAAGGTAGACAGAAATGACAAAAGCTTATGCAAAGCAGCATGCAGCTCCTCTGTGCTGTGGTGAATAACCTTTTTGTCATAAGGGAGTATAGAGGTTGGTGACAGATTGGTAATTTAAATGGCAAGAGATAATATTATGAATGGACTACAATAAATAAATAGTAGTTTCTTGGAAAGTTTACTTCCTAACACAGGTTAGACCTCTTTCTCTGAGGTAGTTTGAAGTTTTGGAGTGGTTGTGCAGAGGTATTTGACTGGATGGTGAATTCAAATCATGGAGATAGAGAGATCTTGGATCATGGATGTCTAGAGGTGGAGATCATAGAGATCTCAGTCTAAATCATGGAGAGTTACAGCAATTCCACTGATTGTGAGTGTTTCAGGTTTACACAGGTGTGACTAAGAGTGTTACACAGATTATTGCCATTCAGCATGGCCAGAGAGCCCATCTACCTGAACGCAGCGAGAGTCCTTGCCCTAGGATGGGGCATGGCCTGAGCAAACAAGACAAATTAGGAGAGCTCCATTAAAAAAATTCATTTGGGAAGGGCTTGCTGCCCCATGCTTTGTGTTCAGTGTCACTTCCAGGTGAGCTGCATGTTTCTGTGTGCAGAAGCCCCGTGCCTGAACGCTTCTTGTTGTACTTCTATCCAACAATAGATTTTTATCCATTCACTTCTACTACAATATATTGGCTTTCTGGACTCAATTTACACATAAAAAAAGAAATAGGAAAGGTAGGGAAAAGTGAATTCAGAGTATAAGTGAAACTTCTTTGCAATAAGAGAAATGGGTTGCCTACATACCACATAACAGACATTTGGGTATGGTATGTGCTGCTTGGCTTCAGTAGCATCTCTGCTGCCAAAGGCTGGGCTACGTGACGAGTCAGATAATTTGGGAAAAGCAGAGGCTTTAAGACTAGAGTTGTAGAAAAACCCTTCAGTAAAGGGACACTCTGGGCTTACAGGACTTAGCTAAGAATACAGAAATGCTTTTAAATTCTGTGACTTTTAAATCATCTTCTAATTCTGGAGGAGTAGTTATTTTTGAATGTGTGATGCTGAATTGTAAGGGACCTCAGACAGTAGCCCTTTCTTTTTCATCTTCTTTCTTTCTTGTCTCTGGCAAATGGGGACAGATTAGCTGAGGTTGAGTGACGAGGTCACTGCCCTCAGCTATCTGCTGTGTCCCCACTGCATGGTCAACTAAGCCATTTGAATTAGCTGCTGAGCCACTGATTCCTACAGCACAGAGGTTTAAAGTGGGATGAAATTGTTTATGGTTAACCTGCGTATTAGTTCAGAAGCTGAACCATGATGCAGTCTGGATGCTGCTATAGTAAGAGTGGGACAGACACTATGGGACAGTAACACTTCCTTATCTATCAGGCAGAGCTGATGCTAAGTGTCTTTTTATTTGTGTAGTCTGTGGTGATTAATGCTTTTGCAGCTTGTTATAATTTATATTTGACCCTACACAACCTATGCTTTCTCCTTCTCCTGAGAGCTCCTGTAGCCATTTTATTCACAGTTTCTCCCCAGTGCAGGGACAGAACCCGCTAAGGCCAGCAGAGTTACCAAGGGTGAGAGATTTGGCCATGCTGAGAGAGTTGCAAGATTCATTCAATTTTTTTTCCATTTTAAATTTTTCATAAGATTATGTTGGAGCTCAGAGCATCTCAGGGACACTCCTTTGTAAATAGTACTCCTGGTTTAACCCCAGTTGGCAATTAAGCCCCACACAACCACTTGCTCACTCTCCCTTTGTAGGATAGGGGAGAGAATCAGAAGGGTAAAAGTTAGAAGACTTGTGGGTTGAGATAAAGATGGTTTAACAGGTAAAGCAAAAGGTGCATGCACTAGCAAAGTAAAACAACTGGGCATGCAGGTGTTCAGCCACCTCTAGGAATGTGGGGCTCTGTCATGTGTGATGATTGCTTGGGATGACAAATGCCATCGCTCCCAACATTCTCCCTTCCTTCTTCTTCTTCCCCCAACTTCATATGCTGAGCATGATGCCATATGGTCTGGGATGTCAGTTTTCTGGGGTCAGTTGTCCTGGCTATGTCCCCTCCAAACTTCTTGTATCCCTCCAGCTCACTCACTGGTGGGGTGATGTGAAAAATTTGATACTGTCCAAGCACTGCTCAGCAGTAACAAAAATATATCTGTGTTATCAGCACTGTTTGGAGAACAAATCCAAACCATAGCCCCATACTCTCTTATTATGAAGAAAATTAACTCTATACCATCACTCACCTAAATAATTATTTCTAAAGATACTTGTCAGAACTAAGGCATACTTTTCTTTGACCCACAGATCAGCTTGGTGTCTGCCCACCGGCGGTGTTCAGTGTGGCTTGTTTTGAGACGTACCAGCTAACTTGCATGCATCTTTCAGCTAGTGTTTCTGTTTGAAGAGCATCTTTTCATATTTGGAAGTGGGCACAGAAGGATGAGCTTATACACTGCAGAATATACCTCTCAGTGCATCCTTACATATTTTGTTGTTCTAGGGTTTATGTTTTACCCCAATATTGAACATTTCCGTTTTTGAGCAGATCATTAGAAAGGTTAGCAGGGAAAGAGCATCTTTTCTTGCTGAGACCCTAGGAATTGCTTGTGTGAAGTCTCCTTTCCCTGACGTCTGCACTAGCTGGGCCGCACTCTCACAGTGCTGCAGAGCCCAGCAGCATGATGCCCAGCAAACCAGGTTGCAGGGTGTTGAATGGTGCGAAACCTTTTTGTCTGTGAAAATCCTCCACAGCCTTTCCAAGGCCTGCCAAGACACTGAGCAAGGCCAGGAGCGCTGATCGTTTCCTCCAGGCTCTCATTCTCATGGTGCCGATGGGAACTGCTCATCCCCTTTGGGGAAGGAATGGGAAGCAGAAGGCCAGGAGACCCGCTGGCGCCCGCTGCCGAAAGTCTGCAGAGGGGCTGGGTTTATAGGATTGTAAATCATCTGGAGCAAGAGAGCTAAGTTAGTTAATCCCAGATGAGGATCAGATCACCTGCCTTGCAGCCCAGACCATTTCCCCAGGACCACTGCACTGGCTCAGATCTTGTTGGCTCTAATTCTACCCTTTGTTCTATTTTTGTACGGTGGAGTTTTTAATTACTAATTCTGTTGAATTTACAACACGTTGTGACTGCACATCCCCTGAGCATAAATAGAGCACAGAGAAGAAAGGAGGCAGTGATTTAATGCCAGATCATTGTGCGCCCAATTCATAAAAATGTTACAGTTTTTATGTAGGAAAAGGAGTGTCCATGTAGTGTATTTGGAATTCATTGAATCTTCTTTCTTATGCATAAAAGTTGCCAACTGCTTATTACTCACTGAAGGGATTCATAACTCAAAAGAGGGCAGAGGCAGAAGAAAAATGAGCGTGCCCTACTTAATGTGTAAAATTCAAATATTAAAAAAAATACAGAAAGAAAATCTGGCAGGGATACAGGGTAAGTAAATCATCCCTTTAAAAAAGAAACCTCTAATAATTATCTAAGTACAAGATTCATGGCTGATAACTAGTCAGAGAAAAGATATGTGCATAACCTGACTTCAGCTTTTAACCAGCACTTGTCATTATTATTGTTTTAAACAATGGCAAGTCTGTTTTCCTAGCAAACTGTGTACTTCAAACAAAACTTTAACATATTTATTGGGAGACCCACATGCAGGAAGTAGATTATTAGGGGAGAAGATGTTCTTCCATTTACAGTGATCCTAGAGCAGAGAACACAGAAAAAGCACATTAAGAAGCACTTCACATTTTTCCTTTACTGTAACCCAACCCAGACTTGTGCCCAGAAGAGACAGCCTCCTTTGATCATTGCAGATCCATATTGACATGTCCCATGCCATCCTTCACTCTCTAATCTCTCAGCACTGTGCACATTGAACACATCGCTGTACACACACTCATTACTGTAGCGAACAAGAAACCACATACACTGTACCAGAAACCACAACTAGACAAAAGTCATTGGTCAAAGATCATTTACATTCCTTTTTAGTTGCTTCTACTCCCTCCAGAGCAACTGATAATAAGGAGATTTGAGCTGTAGTTCCTTCCTGGCGCTGTGCTTCCTTACACTTGGGTGGGGACAGAAGAGGCAAAGCGAGATGCAGCAGCTTTACTTACTTTGCTGCTGTTTGTTTCTTTTTAATTCCTGACTTCCAGGAATAACTCCATACACCAGTACAGGCTGGGGATTTACCTGCTGGAGAGCAGCTCTGCAGAGAGAGACCTGGGAGTACTGGTTGATAACAAACTAAACATGAGACAAAAATGTGCCCCCTTGGCGAAGAAGGCCAACGGTATCATGGGATTCACTGTTTAGGTGAGGGAGCCCTGGCACAGGCTGCCCAGGGAGGATGTGAAGGCTTCTTCTCTGGAGGTTTTCAAAACCCACCTGAGCATGTTCCTGTGTGACCTGATCTAGGTTGATCTGCTTTAGCAGAGGGGTTGGACTAGACTACCATTCTATATTTCTTCCCACCCCTTTTGGCACCTTTCTTCAGGAGGGAAAAGGTGGAAGGAGAGAGCATGGCACATGTGTTGAAACTCAAAAAACCTGGAAGCAGAGAGAAGTGCAGCTGGTTTCCAAGTGGCAAAGCAATACTGGTTTAGCACTATGTAGTTTCACAGAGAGTGTGGTTTAGGGAGTTAAACTCTTGGAGGAAGAATAATGTTGATATGAGATGGTAGGTGAAAAATTGAAGAATGCTGAGAGTTTCTTTTGAAAGCAGTGAGTGTAAAGCAGTGGCCTAGAACCTTAGTGGTGAAACTTCTATAATGCAACTTTTCAGCTGGAGAGCAACAGTGCTGTTTTAGCTGCAGCAGCCACCCTGGTGTGAGCTGAGCAGTCCCTGGGGTTGTTCTCAGGCAGGCTCACCTTGCACCAGGTCCCTTCTCGTGCCTTCCCTAGGGGAGACTGGGAACATACACACCACCTTGGCACAACCTGTTTACTGATAGTAGCTCGGGTCACTCCCTGGAGCTATAGCTGCACTTGAGACTTCAGCCCTCCTCAAAGTACATCAAGAGTCCTGGTGGAAGTGGCAGAGAGAGAAATGGCCAAGCATTTTTTGACTCTCAAGGCTGACTAGTGTATAGATATCCAATGGCAAACTGTAAAAATGCTTGCCATCAGTTTCAGTGGGAGCAAGATATAGCCTTTAATGAGGTCAGCTATAAGGGCATGGATTTCACAGCAGAAGCAATTCCCGATGTGCTTGTTATCTGCTCTCAGAGGAACTCTGGATTGCTTTCACAGCTGGCAATATACCAAATCCAACAGCTTATTCTGGAGCTCTCTTTGGTTTTTTTGCTAACAAGTAAGATTCATGGACTAGACTGAAAGACATAATTATTGGACACAGGGTCTAAGGTATGCCTCTGCACTCATTTCATACTAGAGAGCTTCAGAGAACTACAGACAACTCTGCCTACACCTCCACCTTTTTAAGGGGTTGACAGTTTCAGTTGGCAAAAGACATGGAGCTGCACTGTGTTGTTAGGTGATGGATTTGGAAAGCATGTAGCTATTAGATCCAATAGCCCATCCTAAGTCAGGGGTAGCCAGTCTCTTCGTCCCAATCAGTACTTCCTTTGCTCTTTGAAAGGGATATAACATTTTCCTCCCCAGCTAGCATATGTAGTTTCTGCAACTATTCAAGAGCTGCTGAGTAGCATCATAGAAATGACCACACTTTAGTGATGCCCCAAGCAATTCCTGTCTTCATAAAGTTCATTAAAATATTGCCTGGGATAAAAGCAGCTGTGTGAACATAAGATACTTCATTGTTTTATTGGGCACCTGATTTGTATCTCACTTGCACAATTTCTTCACTGCATTGACCTTATTGCCCTCACTGAAGTTTGCTAACAATTTATACAGATCAGAATCAGTCCATATAATTATATATCATAATTATCAGCTGCTATAAATTGGTGTTGGTCCACTGAAGTCTAATTACACCACCTAAGGAGTTGACTCATTTGTTATGACTCTGTTATACAATAGACTGAAGCTAATTATACTGTATGTCTATGTATGCATCTTGGTGTGTATTTTCCGCCTCTCTTTATCCTCTTTCATTCCCCATTGCTTCTCCCATGTTTCCAATTACATTAGTTATTTTGCTCCCCGTGGAAATAGTTTCCAAGAGACACTTTTGGGAGTCTGGAATTAACTGGCAGTCTGGAGGCACAATTTTGTGGCCTCATGTTTTCTGTGATGTAGAGGTGTCAAATTGCCTACATTTTTACAAATATAACCTTTCAACACATTTTTCAGTCAAATTTATAGCTATAAGTATACAACTGCAGTCTTGACTCACTGCAAATCTGCAAGTTGATTCACTCTAGCATCCTAAGCAGAGAATATTTCCCCTCCTATTAGAAAAGGAGATTTGCTGAAAAACATGAGGAAATTGCATTTTGGTTAGAGCCAAAGCAATGGTAAGAAGCAGAAAACCTGGATAGTGGGGTTTTTTTTCAGAAAGGGTAGGGAAGAAGTGCCTGTGGACCATGGCTGTTTGTCTTGGGCTCTCTCTGATGTGTCCTCACAGCCATGAGAGTGGGCAGTGCAGCTTGGGCCTTCAGAGGGACCTGGGGAAAGGGCTGCGGGCTCAGCATGCCCCTGTTTCAGACAGCTCTGAGACATACTTTGTTTCAAACTAACTTATCTGAGACTGGTAGCAAGTTTCAACTGTTACTAAATCAGTTGGGGAAAGCTTCCAGAGATGGTGTTGGGTATGTGAGATGGAAGTGGCCAGACAAAGAGAGCATGCAATGAGCATGTCTAATGTGATTGGGAGTTTCCAGGAAACAGCTGACATGAGGCTCACTTCAATTTCCAGAGGCTGGGAAATTTAAAATAACGTATTTAAATTTAGCTTATATTTCTCTTTTGCTCAAGTGTCCTGCCATTAGATTGACACTTTCTTCACCTTGTTCTTCCTTCAAGTGCCTGCAGTCATTTTATTCACTGTATTAATGTTCTGTGTTAATTGTAGTGTTGTGGCTTGCTGAGAAATAGGTACCTGACTGTCCCAGCACTCCTGCTGCTTCAGGGATGATGCTGACCCAATGAGCAGCGGGAATCACCCCTCAGCTTCTGCATCCTCACTGGAGGAGGCAGTGGCTTTCCCACAGCACCAACCTCTGTGTGCTGAAGGGCAACTGCAGCCTTGGCGAGCCTCAAAGCAGCATGAAATATATGAATGCAGTGCATGCACAAACACTCTTAAAAAGTAATCTCAAGTTTAATGGGGCTCTGCATTGCACACTGTGTTTTCAGTGATCAAATCCATGTTTGTCGTGTTCACTTTCTCTCTTCTTCCAATTAAAGCAAATATTGTACAATATCTATGATGGTCTGGAGAAATAAGGGTCAGGAACACAAACTTAAATCAAACTTACTGTGTTGTAACAGCTTACCAGCGCTTACCAATGCGAACACCTTGTCCTGCCTGCAGGACTAAAGACAAGAAAACAGAAGGCAAAAAAGGCCTCGCCTCATGCCATATATGTTCTTCATCTGTTTCCTTTAGTACTGTGAGCTTTGTGGGCAGGTGAAAACCTGAAAATCCCCAAAAGTTGATTTTTTCTTTTCTTGGTCCTTGTAATACCAAGGGATTCTAGTAAATCCCCTCTCTGCTCATGATCTGGATATCTGTGTTTCCTCCAGAAAAACTGCTTCTGTGACACACTCTGTTCAAACTCTGGCTTCACATGGTGCAATTATGGTCTTTAAAAAAAGGATCTTCTCTCAGATACTGCTGTATAGGTGAGCAATTGATAAACAGATTACAGTTGAAACTGTGGGGAAAAGTAGGCTAGCAATTAAACTATCAAAGGCAACCTATATCAGGTTTTGTTAAATCCTCAGGTTTTTAACTAGGTGGAACCAAATCACTTTAGCAGAGGTGATGAGGCTGCGTTTTTATCAGCACAGCAGCCGCGAGAAGCCACCCTCCAAGCAGACCGTTTATAGTCTTTATCGTCGGTTCTTCTCTAGTTTCAGCTGCTTATACTCATTGTGTGAATTTATTAGTCACTTGTAATTTCTTCATTGATTTTTGTTAAACTGTTTCCTGGCTCATGGTCTTGGCAACCTATTTCTGTTGGTTAAACAAGCTGGCTTGTCAAGCAGGTTTTCCCAATGTCACAGTTCTAGTATTAACACTCTTTATTGAGTAATGCTGCGTCTTATCCAGGATGAGATCAGACTTCATAACAAGTGGATCAAAGCCATGAAATTTAGATCCAAATTTGGAGCTGAATCCAAGCATTGCTGAAATTTGAGGATGTTTGAATTGAGTTCTGGTTTGACCCTGCCATGGAGAAAGGTTCAAGCAGTAAAGTTCAGAGTTGGATTCATATTATCTTATTAACTAAAGGACTTTTTAGTCCCATGTTTTGATGTCAGGTGCATCTTTGATAATGAAAGATCAAACATGGTGAGCTCCTAAACTGCCCAATAAAGAGATTTAACGCCTGGTGAGACACGTGGTGCAAGATTTCCCCAGAAATGCACTGTTGTATTTAAAGAATGTAACTCATGCTGGCAGCTGCAGAAACCTGGTCAGTTAATAGATGGAAACCTAAGAAGTAGCAAAAGGGCAAATTTTTTATCAGAATCCTTTGATTCATATTAAATGCTACACATTTCTGAACACTCTACTCAAGTTTCTACCCAAATACCAAAGGGCTGTTATAGCTGTCTCCATAGCAAAGGCAGAATTACAGAAACCTCATGTGAGAAATGCTGTTCTTAAGATTTCCTTCCATTGAGTTTTGCAGATGAAGTAATGTTGATCTGCTCAGATATGGCCCAAATGTTCATATTGATTTTGTGAGGTGTACACCCAATCATCTGAACTGTGGTAAAGGTTTGACCCATCACTCCCCCTGACGCCTAAACCAACATGTCATGGTGTGCAGTGATGCAGATAATATTGCATCTCACAGAAGCTTTTAACGCTACAGAAGACACATGTTGATGCATAAGCTTTGAATCCAAAAGCTTATATGTTATACCAGTATTTTAAAAGAAACTCCTCAGAATGCATTTTAGCAACATAGATTAAGAATCTTGTATTTTACTGATGAGCAAAGAACTATATCATAATGAATTATGACTTTAGTTTTCTTCTTCTTAATAATGAGAATAAGAGTTTTCCTATATAAACACACTTTTTGCTCTGACAAATATTTAATGTATTTCAGCCAAAAAAAAAAAAGCAAGTGTAATAACTGTGTAAGTATGGTCACTCTGGAAAGAGCCATGAGTTGTGTACTCGTGGACTGGTAGTTTATATAATCTAGGAAAACTGATATAAGCCTTTGAAACATTCTGAAGTTTATGTCATGTCAGAATTTGAATGAACTCTCTGTCCCTGTTCTCCATGCTCTGTTGCCAGTGGAAAAGGGAAGTAGTAGAGTCTTCTTCAGATATTTTAAAAATGTTACTCTAACATGAAGATTTTTTAATTACAACATTTGGAGAACAAGTCATCTTCTCGTTTCTGTCTCCAAATTACCTTAAAAGCAGCTATATGTATAATTCCTCCTCTAACATAAATGCCATAGGGACCCATGATCCTGTATGGGTCCTGTGTTAACCTCACAAACACATCTCATCCTCTTTATATTTTGTCTTTATTATGAAGGATTTTGTACTGAAAAACTTTGACAACCTTGACCTTAAAAAAAAAATGGATTTTAGAAGGCAAATACAGGTTTCTAACAGTGGCTTCCAGCTTTCATTGTGACACATGCTCATCATAGTTTGACTTTTACATTTGAGAGGACATGAACAGCAGGAGAAAAGTCTCTATGCTTTATATTTATCAATTAATCATCTTTGTAACCTGAAATTACAAGGAAATGGCTTCTGTCATGCATTGGATTGCCTCTGGTGTGCACCTTCTCCATGTCACTTAAACTTTTTCATCATCTGTAACTGGATCTAGTGACACTTACCTATTGCAGAGAGATATGATGAAGATCCATTTCATGTTGTAAGGATGTTCCATCAAAAGGTAATTTCCAGCGCTCAATACCATCAATAGCTCCCATTGATTTCAGCGGGTTTGCAGTGAAAGTAACACAATAATAATGTGAGAAGCAAATGTCAAATTTAGCAGAAATATTGATGGGTTTCCATCTCCAATGGATTAGACTCTCCTTTATCAACTTGTAAAGATTACTGATTTGACTTTGTTCCCAAAGAGCTATGGCTAACACATTTAAGACAAGTGTCAGATGTAGCAAGTTTCCCCTCTTTCCTGTTTTCCTAGATACTTTCAAAATTATTTTCATATGTTCAGCATTGCTATTGCCACTTTAAATCAAAAAGAGACGTAAAAGTATGTTTAATGTGTGGAATTTAGCTAATTGCCAGTCTCTGAGCAGGGCTGTAAATTCCAGTGACTACACATAAGAGTAATTTGGGGTCTGTCCATATTTTTGGTGCTGAGGTCAGTGCAGAAGTGTTAGAAGTGAATGTGAATGCAATAAACCAGATACTTTTATTTTACTTTGTCTCTGAAAAAGAAAAAAAAAGGTGGATTATCATAAAGAGCCCTTTATTCTGAGAGGATGCATGTTGTGTTTATAAGATGGTTTATGACCTGAATGGATATGTAGTATTCTCTAGATCCCTGAACTTTCACACAATAGATTTGCAGCGGCGTGTCCAAATGCATTGAGTGAGTCTAACACAACATGTTGGAGATGTTTGTTGTCCTTGAAGCCTCTGTATGAAATACCTGACACCTTCCTATGCCAATGAGAGAAGCTGTCTCTGTTTTCCCAGCATGTTGCAACAACTTTCACTTCTGCCTAGTCCCACTTAGACCACATCACCTTGCTATAGCTGTGGTGGGAAGTTTTAAACAAAATCTTAAAATGCCTGCTTCTACACAGTGCCAGATTTCAAGAACAGGAGAGAATCCCTGTGCCAATTTATTGCTAATTGTCCCTTCTGGCTGTGTCTGTTCAACTTCTTGGAACAGCCAACCCTACAGATCACTGTAAATACTAATCTTCTTATACTTAAGGTATCGGATTTTCTTTGATGTTACCAAACATGTTGACTCTTATCTTGGTTGAATGCACAATCCAGACACAGTTATCATTAATAATGCTGTGTCTGCTGCTTCATTATGGAGAAAATAGCAAGATGCTTCCCTTCAAAACGATAACTTCTCTGCACTTCAGTAGTGATCAAGCCTATTTGATTTACATCCTATTTGATGTTCAAAATGACACATTTACTTCCTTGAATCTAAGAAGAAAGCTAAGGCCTTGATCCTGATAACACATATGTATGTGCTTAGGCTTGACACTTACAAGCCCCTTCCAGTAAGAAATGTACATGAATAAATATGTGCAGGACTGAGGTCCCGAGTTCCGTTTGCTTGCAATGCTGTCCTGAAGGCAAGGATTTTTCTAATATGTATAGTCAGCTTTCAACTCACAAAGGGTCTGAGTCTGTTAGCTTTAACTGGCACAGGCAGAGCTATTTAATTCTCTATTCATGTGATATTTTGCCAAGTCATTAGCTTAAGTGGAACAATTCCTGCAAGCAAAGGCTTTTAAGGTAGAATCTGAAGAGTTAAAAAAATTACATCTACTAAATTTTGTTATATAGAAGATTAAAAGCCATTCACTGAATTCCACACTCTTGTAAACATAAAGCCTGATCCTCAGCTGAAGTAAATTGGCAGAGAGGTATCGACTTCACTGGTGCCACTGCAATTAATATCAGCAGAGCACAAGTCCATTTTCTATAGTGACATTTTAGTCCCTTCATGACTCATTAACTTGACCACATACTCCCTGTGAACCTGATGTAAAACCTACATCTCAATTACTTGATCATCCTAAAGAATGGCTAATTAACAACTGCATGCTTTACAAAAAGAGGGAAGGAAGGAGATATATTTTTATGTTTTCCATTTGTCAGAGTATTATGTTATGAATAATATAATATGCATTTCAAGATCTTGTTAATTTTGATGTGACAATGAATGGGAATTCCTAGTGGAACTTTTTGTCCAGAAATGTGAATGGTATTAGCTCAACAGTTATATGATTAAGCAATAAGACCTGCTGAGGCAGGCACTACTTGGAGATGATTGACTGCTTTAATTGATTGACATCCAGAGGTAAAGCCAAGGGCACCAATTTACAGATCAGGTCAATTATCTCCTGGTAATGCCCACTTGGTATGTCTTATTGCTATGCTAATATTAACTGTTATTGAAACATTTTAATGAGTTTTTAATTTAAAAGTGGTAAATTTTAAAAGGGTGAACATGAAATTATTCAACTTGAAATAATGGGAACAGAGCCATTCCGCTTTGCTAATGGTGATGCAAAAGTTTTGTTGTGCATACCAATACTTCTAGAGACTATTTTAGTTCATCTCCCAGGGAAGGTAAATTGCTTGGCATTTAGTAAAACCCCATGACAAGGCAGCACAAAATATCCAGGAATCACCTGAGCAGTTCCTGGCACCTGGGAAATAACCTCAGGCTGGCACATCCAAATGTTACGTGGAAAGCCATCCCAGGGAGAGGGTGCTTCCTGTAATAGTGTTAAAGGTCTGCTTAGAGAAGCAATGGAAGGTGCTCAGCATGACCTGCAACAGAGGTCTCTAATGGGAAGGGAGCCTAGGGCAGTGCTGGGCACGTTTCTGGTTGGGGATGCACATCCCACATGGGCAGCATATGCAGCACTGAGCCACCACGCACCGCCAGAGCTCCCACTTGAAGCACTACCTGGGAACCCGGCTCTGCTTGCTCTTCTTGACAAGATCTCACTCCTGTAATTTAAGCCAGTCTCTGTCAAGGAAGATTTAGTTTCAAAGAGCCCCATGCTTTTTACAGAGACAGGGATGTGAGTCCTCCGACTCACTGACTGCTCCCCGCCTGGCGGCTGCTCCCTGCCCCAGGTTACCCGGCAGAGCTGGCAAGGCAGTGTTGGTACTTCAGGCTGTGCCAGGCAGATGTGATGTGTTGGGTCTCTAGGGTACACAGAGCTGCTCTGAGGGCCAGGTTAGAGAGAGAGAGAGAGAGAGATCTGTTAAAATTGCCAGAGGGAAAAAGAATATGGATGCAGTTACCATGTAAGCATGCAATGGCAAGCAGGAAGATCCAGGATACAAGGTCTCTGAGCAGTCAGTTGATACCTCTAGAGCACAGGATCTGGTATAAACAGAGAAGTAAGATACTTAGATATTCATTGGAAAAATAAAGGGTGCAGATGGTTTAGGCAGTTATTGAAACATACTGAAACTTGGCACATGGAAAAGAACAGATACATAAATCATATCCAAAAGATAGGGACTACCTTTCTTTCATGTAGCCTCAAAGTAAAGTTTTTAGAAAGGCTTTTATGAAGGTAAAAATCAGCATGGTCATGAATTCTTGTCCAAGGAAAAAGTGTTACCCAGATCTAGGAAATCCTTCAAGATTTGAAGTGCACAAGTGCAAAGTGTTCCTGTTCAAGTAAAAGAGAGAAAGTTTAGTTAGTAATCAGATTAATTCTAAGCTAGAATTTTTTTCACTTCAAACGTTGGGAAGAGGAGAAGAGAATAACCTTAATTTTGTAAGTGTAGTGGGATACAGTTAGGCAGACCAGTGCACAAAATGTGATGCAGCTGGGTGCTGCATCAGTGGCCTCATGAATTTTCTTGAAGTTCCTGTAAGAAACTAGAGTAGTCACATGGCTCCTGGAAATGAAGATCATGGTCATTTGCTATGCTACAGCATAGCAAATATAGTGTCTTTCTCCAGAGGAAAAAAGATTAGATGCAGAGTGTTTCAGTGAGGCTTTTGACATCATCCTGCATGTCATTTGCACCTGAAATCTAGGAAATTGGTTGGAAAGCCATAGTTGCTAGCAAAAGGGGGTTTAAAACTATTGGGCTTTCATGGGAATCTGCTGCAGGCCTTGTACTTTTCAATATTTTCATTAGCTGCTGGAATCATGTGGGCTGTAGTATCTCCAACACTGGGGGTGTTTAAGAAGATGTCAGACAAGTATCTGGTAGATGTGACACACACTAGTTGATACAGCCTCCAGGCAGGAGCATGAACTAGGTGACCTTCACAGTCCTTCCAGTCCCATGCTTCTGTGCCTCACATCAAAAAAACTTAAAGTAATATGCCAGAATTTAAACTAGAATGGCCCAGGCAAAGGCAAATATTTCTTCCTGCCAATCCTCTTATGTGGGCTGTAACCTCTATCAGAAAGGTGGGGGGAGCGAGAGATGCAGTAACATCTTAAATCACCACTGTTAAGACTCAACAGAGCTTGTCTGTCAGCAAGTCTTGACAGGAGAGTCCTAAAAAAAATCCCAAACAGGACTAGCAGGTCTGCAGACTAGGTCTGTACTACTTTGTTCTTTTCCCACCTCCCCTTCTCCCTCCATTTACTCTCTCTATCAGCCCTTATTTAAGGGAAGACAAACTCAGTTATGCTTGAGTTCAAATGAGACTTTCCAACTTAGAAAGTTTCATTGAGTACCAAATGATGCCAAGCAAGCTTGCCTGTCCCTGGCTGACATAACATTGCATGACTCCTGTCGGCACAAATACCACTTATCAATCTCACAGGCAAGAGAAAGTTAAATTAAAGATTGAGGGAAATGTGTATGATGACAGACGAGCTTTGCACACCCCTGTTGGGTTGCTCAGTCATACTAAAAGGGTAGCTGCAATGTGAGATGTAAATAGCTTTTACATTATTGGGGTTTGGGGTCAGTACCTCAGACTGTCCATAGAAACCCACAGACACAGCGTGGGAGCCAGGGGACTTGGTTTTCTAATCACCTTTCTGCTCTTTAGTTCCCTAACTGGAGTGGTGAACATTCCCTAGCCCGTGTGAGTGCTCTGAGCTAAATAGATGGAAAGAACTGAGAGCTAAGGATTTGGTTGTGTCACAAGGGTTTAAAAATGCTACTGGTAGTCTTATCCAAGGCTTGAAATACATGTTCATACAAAGTACAGTAAGGACCCAGAGCTACAAAAGAGCTAAATTATGCATCTAACACTATGCTGAGTGTAGATTGGATAAATAAAAGCTCTAAATATTTTCAGTTCCTTATGTATGTTTTCAAAATAGCTTTTGTTAATGCTCTTGAGTTTGGAATAACTTTTATGGGCAAGGGATCAACAGTGATGTGAAGATGAATTTCACGCCCCTCTTAATCCATGCCATGAAGTTATTCAAAAGTCAGTGAAAGATCAGTTCCAGATCAACCCACACTGATGCCCTAATCTGTGTGCTGTCATCAGGCAATAGTGAGTTTGGAACATGCCATATGGGAGCCTGGCAGATGTTGCACAAACTGCCTTTTCCTTCCTGCTTCTTGGGCTTTCGTCAGTCATACGTTCTGTCACAGCAGCCTGCAGGAACGGGATCATATCACCCCCTCAGCTCTAAGATTGCTTCATTTTGCCTATTGCATACTGATGGGTCTCTGCAGTGTTTGTTATTTTCCATAATCCACTCACATATCAGAAGTTGTATTATAGTATTATCCCTTTTGCTTCTGTTTGTAGTAGCAACAACTATTGCCAGTGGCTTCAGGGACAGGTGATTTCCCAGAGAGTACAAAATCCAGCTAATGTTCTTTTTGGGAGTGGGTGAAACAAGATTCATCAAACCATGCAGTATTTTGTGATGGCAGAACGGCTAGATGGCATTGGCAGGAATGCACAGTTATGCTAGTCCATGCACCAAGCCAGCCAGATGCCACTCAATGTTGTGCAGAAAGCCATGGTCAGCATAAAACTGAGCCTAGGATAATGACCCAGTGCCATACCGAGATTATTTTGCATTAATGTGGCTACGCAGCCTTTATATCAGATGTGGTGGCATGATGGTGAGCAGAACAGCTACACATCCACCTGGAGGGGAGCACACAGACTGTACTAAAATCCCTCTTTGCCTCCGTGTTTCTGTCACCATCAAAGATGTACTGTTTCCTAGAGGTGCAACACTTCTTTCCAAAATGATTTCTTTTTGCTTACTGAACTTAGTTTTTTCTGTTTCATCTCCTGAGTGGAAACAGAATTTCCATTTTGCCATACTTCTGAATTAGGATGTCATCTTTGTTGTTGCTCTGTGATTATACACAAATGGGCTCCAAATAGCTGTGCTCATAAATGCCACTACCAAGCGAGGCTGCTTCCAAAAGCACACTTCTATGGTGATATGTAACTGAGGTCCCCAAAATAAAGCACATTGTGACAGGTAGGTTATTTAAGGGGATATATCATTCTCCCTAATCACCAGTTTCACTTTTGTAAGTACATGAGACACTGGTAGGTGCAAATCTGTGCTAAAATGCATAAATATCCTGAGTTGAGCATATTCTTTTTACAGTTAAAACCAAAAGAAATAAAGAAAATAAATCTACAATTAAACAGAGCTTTCAATAAAACCCTTTCAGTTTCTCAAGTATTTTGAACTGTTCTGGGCCTTGGTCCTGTGGTAGCTGCTTCCCTGATGTCAATTGAAACTGTCTGGATGGAGCTTATTACAGTACCAGGTGCTCCTGCAGAACAAATAATGGTCTATGACAGTGACAAACATCACTAGGTGATTTATTTTCTGGATATGAAGAAATGCAGAAAAGCATCAATCTATCTTTGATGCGTGTGAAAGGAATGGAGTACTGTTGTACAGTGAGTTCATGTAATATATATAGATCTCAAAATACCTGTCAATCAGATGAACAGGAGGTAATGTCACTTCCTCTTAGAGGGTGGAAGGACAGAGTGTCTTACAAGAAAACAGGCATTGCTGATTTGTGCCAAATCTGTTGTAATGGACTGATTTATTTAATTTAGCTTGATCACTGAGGAGTTGTACCTTTCAAATCACTGAAGCTGTAAGGAAAAGGAGAAAGCACATATCATGCATGTATAGGCAATTTGTGCCAAACTATTCCAAAGCAATCTAGGTTGTTAGCAAACAGGGCTATTTGCTGTGTGCTGGTACCTGCTGTATGTCGCGTATTATCTGTAACAACTCTGTGATTCATTCTTTCACTCTTGTTCTCTCTCTTTCATCACATTAGATCATGTAGAGGCACTTCAAGGTAAATTTTTAAAACTGTGTGGGAGATGCATGTTGGAGGAAAACTAAGAAGCAAATAGCCTGAATGTTTTTTAGCACAACTCCATCTGTCACCTATTTTGACAACTTACCTGCTCATGTCACCTCTGTCTCACGCTGCTGTGTTCAGTCATATTGTGTTATCTCAGAATAACATATTTTGGAGCCAGGGCTGCCTTAAAAATACCTCATGCTTAGTAATTATAAGATAGGTTTCTGTACATAAAGAATATATGGGATGGATTCTTTCTGTTCAGCCACCTCCACAGCCCTGCAGTGTGTGGTGTTACAGTGCAGTGAACCCACTCAATGACACCACACACTTAGGGAAGCTCAAGGTCAAGAGACTCATTTGCATAGTGAGTGCAACACCTCTTGACGAAGTACTGTTCCACATTGCCCCCACTGATATGTCCCACTGTGAAACTGCTCCTTCCAGGTTGTGCACTATAACAAGTGAGCTAGGAACACTCAAAGATGGCAATGATATAAAATAGTAATATGGCCTTATTGGAAACAATCTATAGGCTCTTACAGCTGCTGTGATTTTGATTTGTGGTTTACTGTATTAAAAAAAGCACATTCAACTTACTATCTATCCAATTTCAAAAGCGTCTTACTTGTAGGCTTCTTGATAATTCCCAGTTACAAATTATTGTTTCTTTAAGCCTTTTCTGCCACTGTGCATAGAGGAGCAGCAGAAGAGGGAGAAGGCCAAGAACCACAGTGAAAGCAGACTGAAAATAAAGAGTGAAGCTGCCAGCTACACAAAATAATCCAATGGGAGAAAATAAAAGGAAGCCCACCTCACTCTCTTTCCTTAATGTCTGCTACTTAGTATCTGCCTTTACACATAAAGGTGCATGTCTCTCATGAGAAATAGGATGTAGAGCATGACCCTTTAAAAACTTGGAGGAGAGGGGATAGCCTGAAGGGTTGGTGCCTCCTTATCCCAGCCACCAGGTAGTTCCAGCTGGTTTGGGTTTTTTAGGGTGGGAGAGCATGGGAGAAGGCTTCAGTAATTCAAGAGGATAAGATACACAATGGCAATTTTCAGAACTGGAGATGAGTGCTAATGCAAGAGATGGGATGGCTGCAAAGACAATGTTCAGTCTTTTTGTGCAGCACAAGCTCCGATTCTACAACTGGTTGTGATGAACAGAAGGAGTCTCTCTGACTCCATTCAGCTGTTGATCGGGCTGTACCCATGTCCAAATGCCAGAGCTGTCTGGCCAACTTGCCTGCTCACATTCTTGAGGGAAGTGTGATACATGAGACTTGTCGTGGAATTTGGAGCCCGAATGCTTGTTAAGTACCAGAGCACTGGTCCCGCTGCACGCCTTCCTGGTGTTCAGGGCCTTAAGGACTCCAATGTTATGAGGTTTTGAAGCTGTGCAGAGAGAAAGTGCAGATCCTGGGAAACGGTAGAAAGGGAAAAGCTTAGTGATTTTGATTAATGGTCATCCCTGTCGTAAAATGCATCGATCTCCTAAGGATTACTCCCAGAGATGATAAAACTGCTCTAACTAGGTCTGCAGTATAAATGGCAAGGAGGAAGGAGTGCTCAAAGGCTGAGCTTTCTTTTTGGGCCTGTAACACAAGAGCCCAAGCATTCCTGGCATTTAAGGGTTTCCTCTCCTCTAGAGACCTGGTGGACCTGGGAACAGGCTGTACGATGCAAAGGCATTGTGTAACGTGCACTCCCCTTTCAGCTAGCCACCTCAGCAGGAGGTGTCGGCTGAGCAGGGCAGGGCTCAGCCCACTGGCACACATTGTGAGACTAGCCAGTGTCAGCAGAGTCCTCCAGCAATGTAAAATATAAGCATCAGATCACATTTATGCATCCAGCTTGTACCCATCCTGCCAAGCTTACACTTCAGGCAGTCGCTGCTGATAGGCTTCGGACCACCAAGTGGCAATGGAAGTGCACTGACTACCCATGGATGAGCTCTGCAGACACAAAACATGTTTGTTTCAGACTAGCTCTTTCACTAAGATCATTTTATAAGTCAAATATACACATATTTCTGGGGTGGCTTCTACTATGTTACTTTAGGTGGATTTTCCTGGACTTGCCTAAAGCTATGGGAGACAGCATGTGGTACTAGAGGCAGCTCCTGAGATGAACAGCATCAGGCATACAGGCCCTTGAGAAATGAGCCAATTACCTAGGGTGCATGGTACATCTGAATGCATGTAGAAGATTCCTCTGCTTCACAGTAAGAACTAAAGTCCCAATAAAGGAGTCCCAAAAAGCAATGGAAAATGTGGCTTTCACCCAATTTCCCTAACGTTTCCCCCTCTTTATGGAGGATTTAAATGTGTAAGCTTTTCTTACACATCTAAAGTTATTGTTTCCATGCCTAAGTCTTGTGAAAGATGTAAAACAGTGTCCTTGAGGTAGAGTCTCACGAAATAGAACAGTTGCAGGCAAAAATGAAACACCGTCATTTCTTTCCTGGGGTTTAGTGTGCATCAGGTCAGATGTGGCAGAATTTGTGGCCAAGCTGCAGAAGGCAGCTTGCTTACAGCAGCCCTAACAGCATGATCCCAGCAGTGCTGATTAATGCATCCTGGCACCACCCTGCCCAGCTATTGAAGGCTTGCACTGGGAGCATGGTGGGTGCAGGCCAGCCTTCTTCCTCCCCAAGCACACCCCAACCCGGAAAAACTCTCCTGTCTCTGCCTATCTTCTGCTGGCAGCACTTGGAGACTTGATGGGTAGATGCTGCTAAAAGTTTATCTTAGGATCAAACACCAGGTGTTATAAAGGTCATTAATATTTTCCAAGTAATGTTCTGTTTGCTTCTCAAAGCCTCTGCCAAGTTTCTGTGAGGTGTGTTCATAAAATGCTCTGGATGTCTCGTACAATAAAAAAGGTAGTAGGTTTCTAAATCAATTTGCGATACATCAGTAGCATCTCAGAGAGTATGTTCTTATTACTTGGAGTTGTTCAGCTTGGCTTCCTCACTGAGTGAACGCTTACACATGGAATAATAATCCAAAAGAGTCTGTATTGTTTATATTTGAGCAACTTTGCAGATTTGGTGATGTTGTATTAACTGAAACATGCCTCAGCTGTTCATTTAGGTTTGATGATCTATCCCCACCAAACGTTATATTTATGATATAGTGATCTCATGATATGTATCACTCTGGGCTGGTGTTTCTCCAGCAGTCAGTTCAGCTAATTTAGCAGTTCAGAGCATATAACTAAAATGGATCAGTTAGAGATGGTGAAGATACTGTTTTCTTTCATTTGTAGATATGTATCCAGGCTTGATTTTCCAAATTACTGGATAAACAGTCTTATGCAGTGTCTGATGACCTGTGTATTCACTCTTCCTCACTTCTGATGGGGTAAGGCCAATGGGAGGACATTGTTTACATACTCAAAGCCATGCTTCATGCTTCTGATTCGAGTGTATGTACTAATTGTCTTCAGCTCTGTTCGCACTCTTGCTCCCTCATCCATCACTTCTCACTTTTTGTTTTCTGCTTGGACCTCTTTCAGTTGGAACAAGGCAGATTACAGGGACAGTCCTAGGTCCTTATTAATATTGTTTCTTGTGGCTGAAATGAGTTAAGGGGCAGTTATCTGAGCAGCTAATGAGAAGGGATAATAGCTTGCAGCAGAAGGAAGTGATGATCAAATAGAGTGAGCACTTCTTCAGGTAGGATAGCTGTAACCAGATGGGCTTTATAAACACAGTCTTAATTATTACCTACCTGGTATCAACCAAGAAATGAGGGAAGTGAATTAAGTGTTTGTTGCCTGGTACTTGTTTTGTCCACACACAAGATCTTGGGAGTTTGCTCTTCAATTTAGTTAATTCTATTATTGCTGAAATTAAATCTGCTTATTTAGTTATGTACAATCAGCCTAGCTGTCTGCAGTATTATTTTCTGAGCTGCTTCAAAATTATTCCTCTCTTTCTTATGTTGAAATTTCAGACATTAATGGTTTGTCCTTTAGGAACACTCCTGTCAGTGGAGCATACAGTGAGGGCTTTGATGTGCTTGGCCACTAACAGGATGTTCTTCAAATAAAGCTCCAGGTTGCATCAGGCTCCCATCATCTTAGATTTTGTTGCAGACTGTTTTAATTAATGAGTCACTATCACCTTATCAGAAATACATGCCACCTACTGATTTTCAACTGCAAATTATCCCTTTCTCTGTATTTTGTAAAATAGGAGATGAGGACCATCTTCTGTAGCAGCAATCTTAGAGACTTTATATATCCATGCCCATCAACTCCGCAAAATGTATTTTCAATCGGATGATCTATCTTCAGTAAAAAAAAAGCAAAGCCAGTAAGATCCAAGCCTAAATAATTAAGGCCTTAGCTGGCTATTACATCTGTGATGGAAACACTGACCTTATGTTACAAACAAAAGTAGACTTTTCATATTGTAGTTGGCTTACTCTCTTTTTCTTTCTCTTTTTGAGGGTTGTTTTTTTCTTTTTCTCTCCTCTTCCCACCTATTCCTTTCTTCCTCTGTTGAATTATTTTATTAGAGTTCAAGATGAAGACAACTTAGGTGTTCCTGCTAGATCTGTGTTACCTAGAACAGCATTCAATCATAAAACACTTGCGACAGGTGGCTTTTGGAAGTTAGAATATTGCATTAAGGGTAATTTTCTTGATGCATTGTTAAAATCAGTCACTTTTCTAGTCTGTCTTCAACTGTGTGAATCCAACTTGACACAAATAGTTGTAAGAGACACAAACAGTGACCTAAGTGTGATAAGGTGGATTTTTTCCCCCTTAACACATCAGTTAAGAGATCCTTAATTGTGGAGACCATAGGAGGCCTCACATCCTTCCTGCTCCTCAGGACTTGGTGTGCAGTTGCCAGTAAGCAGGAGTTAAAGTAGATAGCAACCAATTCATCAGTTTTAGGAATGCTAGCAAATAAGTAAAACCCCATAAAATAATAAATCTTCACTTGTCAAAGAGAAAAAGAAAAGATTAATGAAATTAATTGGCTGGAACTGGGTTTCCATCTACTTTTAATGACCTAAAGATGGCATCCATAGGATGGAGGGAATATGAAGCTGTTGGGAAATGAAGAATACTTGGAGAGGACCCACAGTCTTCCAGGGGAACAGTGGTGCACGCATACTTCAGAAAGGACTTGGTCAAGCAATATTCCAAAGCCTTGGCTGTGCTCTACTCTCTTCTCCAAAGGATAGAACCTTATGGGAGCTTAAAGATGTCAGGGAAATGTCTTGGGTCCTTCAACTGCAGAACTAGCTGCTTTTCCCTCTGTATGCAGTGAGAAGTGTAGGCATCATTTGCTTCCTGCTGATGTTTCCCTGAGAGATTTCTTACTGCTCTGAGGCAGGGACAGGCGTGCTGCGCTGCACACCTTGCCCAGAATAACGGGGCCTCGGGAGCCCCTGCCCTCCCTCCAGGCACACAGGAGCCTCCTATTCATGCATTCATTGATTCATTACACTTAATAAAAATGTGTTGGTGTGGGAGGCTGGGATCACACCCAGCTTGGCAGAATTATCAAGTTCTGACAGAGAGAAGTTCACAAAGTGATACTGCGTCATACCCACGTAACCCAGTAATAACGACCCCGATACGTATTATTTTGCAGTAGCATCCTAGCAACCGTGTCAAATAGAAGAAAAAAGATGAGAACAAAGAGCACATGTTAGAACTACCCTGAAGCATGTCTGAATTAATTATGCCTCTTAATTTTTTGGATAAAAATCAAGTGCTTATTTCATTATTTATAGCACAAAATCAAAACATTACTCTTTTATTTATGATGATGCTGACTCTGCCCAGATTGTGTTGGTTTTCCTGCTATCAACAGCAGCTCTGAAAAACTTGACATATTTCCATGCTTTTAGAGAACTAAGAATGAAGTATTAAAAAAAAAAAAAAGGAGGGGGGGAAAAAGTTGTATTATTGAGGGAAAGAGTACTTTAAACCTTCATTAAATGTGTGAAATAAATCACAATAACTATATGGACTGTACATATCAAAGCAGTGCAAACTATTAGCCAATTGATCTTCAAAACAATTCTGCAAGGCAAATAAATTGACTACTACACTAACCAAATTACAGGAAATTTAGATTTATCAAAATGAATCCTTACCCTGCAACCAAAAAAGGAGATATGTGCCATCCTTTAAACTTCCTGGGATTATTATTATTACAGTATTATCCATAGAATTAAATTTGATATGGAAAGGTAGTGTGCTCTCCAAGCATTTCAACAGAAGCCTGTGTATATTGTTAACTTCAAATAGCTTCTCTCTTTTCAGAGTTCAGTTCCCCTTAGCAAATAAAATGCAGTTTGGCAAACAGTGTAACGTAAAGCATGTCTGTAATCTGCATGTAACATACAACCAACAACTGGTTTAAAATGGGAAATCTGGCCCCTCAGTTATGTCCCTCAGGCTTTTCTATCAGCAGAATCGTCCCACCATCAAACTTGTATTGCTTTGAAAATAAAATGGCTACAGTGAGAGACGATTCACATCTCTAATTTAGTGATATCACAGAATCACAGGATAATGGGGATTGGAAGGGACCTTTACAGATCATCTAGTCCAACCCCCCTGCAGAAGCAGGTCCCCCTAGATCAGGTCACATAGGAACACGTACAGGCAGGTTTTGAAAACCTCCAGAGAAGGAGCCTTCCCACCCTCCCTGGGCAGCCTGGGCCAGGGCTCCCTCACCCTCACAGTCAATAAGTTTTTTCTTATGTTTAAATGGAACTTTCTGTGTTCCAACAGCCTCCTCTTGTTTAATTAGAATGTTTACATTTATTATTATTTTCAGCAATCTCTCAGTCCTCATTAATATTAATCCTTGCCTCCACAGTACCCTGAGCTGCAGACACTGTAGCAGTGATGCTGCAGAGTGGTTGTGTTTATAACTGTACATACAATTGATTGCTGTTTCACCATATGAGCATGAACTTACACATATAGATTCTATTTCATTGTGAATGAATGTTTTAAGTGAATTCCAGTGTCAGCTAAATTGATAGTTAAAGGTATGAAATTCAGCATTGATAAATGGAAATGCTTTTTTACAGAACATGTGATTTAACTGTGGGCCTGTCTGCCACAGCAAATTGCACAGGCTGAGATTTAGGATTCAGATTTAGATGCTTATATAGAAATCAGAAATACCTTGTATTATAATTAATACAACAAACAGTGAAAAGGATATTGAATCTTATGTTCTAGGATGTAAATCAGTCTCTAACTACTAGAGAGCAAAATATGAAAGCAGCCTGCTTAAATCTGCCTGATAATGTGCTTCTGCATTTCTCCTTGCTTGTTGGGTACTGATCAGCATCAGACAACAGCTACTTTGGTTGTGACACAGAACCAATCATTTCCAAAGATGCTTCCCTACTCTCTTCCTAGAAGGAAGAAATTGCTTACCCTGTCATAATACCCAAATTCTTTAGTCCAGGGTCAGAACAATAAGGCAGAAAGGTCTGCAAACATGGCATCATACCCTACTTTCCTCAAAGACCATTTAACTGTCTTCACTGACAGGCTGTATTCAAATTCAGTCTGACTATTTCATTCATAAATTTAAGATTTGAAACTGGTTTGTGAAGCGTGTTTACATCTTCTTGTTTTATCAGGGATGGGGTTGCAAGGTAATATTTTTGAGGGAGATGGTAGGTTGCATGAAAAAGCTTTTGTCCTAATGCAGTGTCGGACCTACTGAGCACAGATGCTTAATAAGTGTATCCTAAGGTGGGTATTACAGAAAGAGGGTATAACTAGCACATAGTTTGGATCAGGAGAGCACCACTGAAGAAAAATCCATGATTATTACCAGTTGCTACTCTGTGGTTCATATCATGGAGTGATCTGAGGGCTCACAAACTGTTTTTGTTCCTTTTACTTAAACCACATGAGAAGATGCTCTCTGGGACTATACCCAATGCTCTCATTTGGTTGACAGGACCAGACCAGGGGTAATCTGAAGCAAGTCCCCTAAGACAAACCTAATGTATACATCAAGTGTCTGCAGATCAGCTACTGTTGGGCTGCATTGTTGACTAATAAAGACCTGGCCATCACAGGATTACTGTTGTACAAGGTGGTCGTTGCCACTCCAGAGTAAGTTGCCTGAGGCAACTTTACTTTTCCTCCTGGATCTTTTAGCATCTTTCTTTTTAAAATGTTTTACCTCCCCCTGCAAAGCCATGAAGACATTTTATCAATCTCTGATACAATAACTAGCCTGATAAATATGCTTGAAATGGATTTGATAACTCACATGGATTATGAAGCCATAGCTTACAAGTGATGTTAGGTTATAGAGGCAGGAAGAAACTGGAATTTCTTTTTGTGAAAAGATGTCCAATTTTGATATAAAGGGGAATGTAATCATCTTGATGGCTTTATATTTGCCATTACCCAAGCACTCAGTACCATAAACTTGTGGCCCTTGATGGCATCCAATGTGCTGGGGAGGTGTTATCTCTTTCTCTGTTTTGTGTAAGCCACATAGCAAATAATTACAGATGCTTTTCTTCTGCTTCTAAGGATTAGCCATAAGAGTGCCATGGGAGCAGGATCAGGGTCAGGTCTAAGTCAATCCTAATGGTTCCAGCAGTCTTTACCCATATCTCACTGAGAAGAGGATTTCTAAAGAGTGGCTGAGCATCCCTGTCCTACTTCAGGCTCTTTCAAAGGGGAAGGTGCTGCCTTTAACCTGTCAGGCAATCTGTAGCAGTGCAGTTGAAAGCTTTACAGCCCCAGCACTGTCAAAGCCACCATCATTCCCACATTATAGTGCCTTTAAGAGTGCAGATGCTGGAAGTCTCAGGAGACAGGTATCCTGGGCTGCTGGTGAAGTTGGAAGAAGCTATACAAAGCACAGATACAACATTCCAAAACTGGAAAGGGATGATGTACTGATTTGCAAAGCATTAGCAACACAGCACTATCCTGCAGTACAGGGATAGAAGCTGAACACTTAGAAAACCCAGATATACCCTATAATAACAAATACAGAGCTAAACTAAAAAGAGAAGGAGCAATATGGTTAGTATCTGATAATATATCTACCCTCTAGCCACTGCTGAAAGACATTCTAGCCCATACTAGATTTAAGATGGATGAGAAGTTTGCTGTCAAATAGGCAACACTTAAAAGAGTAGAGGAACTGAAGGTTTGATCTTTAACACCAGATGGAAAAGAGAAAGATGAAAGAAAAGTTAATCAGAGACTTTTCTTAAGCTCTACTGATTACTGGAAAGCCTTTGACATGGTCTGTAGTATGCAGAAGAGAGTGGTGAGCCTTGATATTAGCCAGCTCACCTAACTCAGTTTTTTTCCCCCCCAGAGTTTAAGAACACAGTCAATAGGCTGCTGGGGAGTTATTGCATTTTCCATTGCAAAACTGACAGGGTATTTTTTTCTTCATGACTCTCCCAAGTGATACTAGTGAACATTCCTTTTAAAAGTCAGTTTCATCCTCAGTGACACCACCAATGGGAGAAGGTTGAGAAAAGAAGTGATGTTCTTTGAGGATGCTGAAACTGCCCTTGAGCAGGTGCTTTAGGTCAGTTATTTAAAGAAAAAGACTTGTATAACTTTTGAGCAGATGATCTCTGTGAAGATTTAGTGGTATTGGTTCATTCTGATGAACTCGTACTTCCACTCTGGTTTCTTTGGGCCGTATAGGACACTGTCCTGGTTTACTGGGCTGGAGGGAAGGAGGCAACTGTAGGGCTTTGCTGGATCCTGACGTACTGAGCAGCCCTCAGGTATGGCTTAGTCCTTTTCTAGATGTTCCCCCCTTACCTTCAGAAGCCATAAGTATGCCAAGCATTTCAGCCAGCACAGGTACTCAGTTCCCTGAGCAGTGACATCTCTGAGGTACGTTTTGAACCAGAATTACCCATCAGACTGTTGGCAATGAGTGATTGCACACACCAGATCAGTAGCATTCATCTCAGTCTCTTTGAAATATAAACTGATCACCCAATAGATCATCTCTCTAGTCAGCCATATGACTTACAGCATCATATAGCTGCTATTCATCTTTACAGCTTCCTGCAAAGTAGAAGATGAGAATGATATTATCAGTAGTTTGCATATGGGCAACGGATGCACAGAAGACTATGGGATTTGTTTCAAGGTCATGCTGTCTGTGGCTCAGAGCTGAACTCCTTAAACACAGGACCTTTCTACCTCGTTCTTCTATCTAATGTCTATGAATATATTTTTCCCTTATGGTTTAAGCTGTTCTGTTGGTTCCCAACTTTGAAGCAGTTTCCTGCACTTCCATGGCATGAATTTTTAACTCATCCATTGAAAGCACATGGGCTTTTCCTAGCAAGCAAGTGAATCTACAAGCTTGGAAAGGCATGTGAACCAGAGTTTGAATCTCAGCCAAACAATTTGTTCTGGCTTTAATCAAGATGTCTTCTTTTAACTTCAAATATAATTTCTTAAAATCCCATATCAAAATTTCTAGTGTCACACTATGAAATCAATAAATGCTACCAGTCATTCAACTCAGAAATACTTCAAAGCAGCCTGAGTGATAGCCATTATTTTATATTTAAAAATATTCATCAAAGCCATGCAGTTAATGTGAAAGCAAAACAAAATTAACAGCAACAAAGAAACGTGTCAGTTACACTTTGAACTTGCAAAATCCAAAGAATCCTGCTACTAGTTTTGCTTTCAAAGCTTCTCTTTTCCCTTCCCTATATTGACAGCTTTCAATATTGAGGTTTTTTTGTTGTTCTCATCATACCTAGTTAAGCAAATGCTGGTTTTAATGTAGTCATTCAATTCATCAAATATTTGATCTTATTTCACACCTTAAGGAAACAGTGACGTTTTTGGGCCAGATTCTCCTAGTGTGCAAGGAGCCTGCCCTGACTCAACAATGCACTTCAATTGTGTGTTGAAGTCTCATCAACTTCTCAGGCTCTACGTTTAAACCTAAGTATGTGATTATGAGCATTCTTGAGTAAGAGCCATGAAGTTTTATCTTATTCCATAAATAATTCAATGGAAAACCAATAGAAGTGTTCATGAGTAAAATCCCAATGTAAATAAGAGTTTTGCTACCTTGTCCACTTATTATAGCAACCACTATCTAATTTTGTTGGGTACCATAATGGTAATTATATGTATGTAGTAGAGATGCTTAGACTGTAGATTTACACAACTGAGTATTTTTAAATATTCATTAACATGATTCATCAAATCAGTAAAAAAAATTCACTCTATATCTATTTTACAGTAGATAGAACTGGTTTCTGTTAGATTCAGATCACTGTAGTTTATAACTCTGAAGGCAGGTAACTAGCAGGGAGGGGGCCACTTTGGTTGAAGTCATCTCACCTAGCTTTAGACATCTACAACATAGACACAGGACTTATTCCCCCTGGTCTCTCCTCACAGTGAGCAAAGCAAGATCAGCACTTTCAGATTGTCAATCCTCTAGTTAGTTTTAGACATTGATTTCAGGAGGAAATGAATCATAAAGTGCCTTTTGTTGTTATTGACTACAAAAGTGTTCAGGGCTGAGATTCACTCACACCTTTTTATTGTATTTGAGGTGCCCTGAAATACCTCCCTGGTCACCAGTTGCTGCCACTGTGCAGGTCTCTCAAAGATCCTGTGTCCCATGGGTATGGTTTATATGTCATAAGTGGCTCTTTGTATGTGACTGGATTCCTGCCAGATGCCAGCTCAGATATAGGTGCTACCTCCAGATCAGGTGGAACCTATGTAGTGGGCTCATGAGAAAATGGAGCATACTCAGAGCTTGGAAGATTTAGACTGAACAAACCTGGGAAGAACATGTTTTCCAGGAAAAAGATTCAGAGAAAACTATGGCAGCAGCTCTTATCTCTTAAATTGAAAATCTTGACATCAGACCTCAGCAGCTGTAGAGTTTAAGCAAAGCTTGATTCCTAGTTCAAGGTCAGTTCCACTGCACAGTGTGTTTAAATAAATAAATAAACTGGAGAAAGCTATATCACTGAGGTGGATGAGGCCCTGATGTTCAGTTTTGCCCAGAGAGAAGCAATGAGGAAAGGCTAAGTGAGATTTTCTCCTTGTGTCTTCCCATGCAGGCTGATACCACAATATCAATGTATCTTCTTATTCCAGTATTGTCTCTGTTCTGCTGAGCTTTCCTGGCTTCTCCCATGGCAGGAAGTGGAGCCTTCCTTGCTGAACCATCAGACACCAGGTGCTTTCTGTCTCTTGTGTGTGCTGATTTGCCAGCAGCCGGACAGCAGATTGGTTTGATTTGTGCAATTATCCACAGATTTCTCTATTACACAATGGTGGTGTAAGCTGCTTTGTGGCTTGTGGTTCTCCCTGCAACCAGGGACCTGGCCAGTGCTGAGGGCTGTTAGCCTTGTGCTGGCCTTGTGCCAGTGGCAGAACCTTCCCCCTAAGTCTCCTTGGCCACTGCTTTTCATTCCCAGGTTCTGGTGCCGAGTGCCAGGCTCTGCCCCAGTTTCGACACCACTCTTGAGCCTTCTGCAGCCCCAGCGCCGATCCATAGCTCAGTTTCAATTTGTGCATGTCTAAGATGCATTTCTATCCCTCTTTGCTTTCTCCTCCTGTAACATATTTATCTTGATGGGTTGGAGAGATGTAGGGATGCCCACTGACACAGTTCCTGCATCTTTCTGCATCTTTTTCCCTGGCAGCTTTCACCTTCTCACGTTTGTTCTTCAACGAGTCCCTCATGAGCTGGGAGATATCTCAGTCTCTGCTTATTCTTACAAAAAGAATGGTAACATGTAATTCAAATGCAGAGTAAATCCACTTGTGAAAAAACAAGCAAACAAACCAGAGATTGCCAAAGAAATGTTAGTTTAAATGAGAAGTAATGAAAAACACAGCTATCTGAGTACATTGTGGGGGAAATTTTTCAAAATGGATCATAAAGAGCTTTCTGAGCACCAAGATACCCTGTCTGCAACTCTAACATTTTCATCTCATGTTTAACAGTTGGTTAGTACTGCCACCACCAGTTTCCCATTCTCTTCTCCCAATGCAATCCCTGGTGATAACCACCAGCTCTAGCTCAACTCAGGTCATCCAAAAATGGGACCCAAATTCTTGCATACCAGTTGCATGGGAATCCACTGAGAACACATTACTGGCAAGGGAATGATATCATCAATACGAAAAGAGGAACTTGAGTGTAAAATTTTTTGTTGTTTATTGTTGTTTGTTGTTTATCCAAGAGTGACTATAGTATATTGTGTAGTGTTATAACTTTGTTATGTAAGGTTTCTCAAGAAGGCCAATGGCATCCTGGGATGCATCAAGAAGAGTGTGTCTAGCAGGTTGAGGGATGTTCTCCTCTTCTCCCTCCACTCTGCCCTAGTGAGGCCTCATCTGGAGTCCTATGTCCAGTTCTGGGCTCCTCAGCTCAAGAGGGACAGGGAACTTCAGGGGAGAGGCCAGTGCAGGGCTACCGAGATGATCAGGAGACTGGAGCATCTTTCTGATGAGGAAAGGCTGTGGGATCTGGGGCTTTTCAGCCTGGAGAAGAGCAGACTGAGGGAGGACCTTATTAATACTTACAAGTATTTGAAACGTGTCTGTCAAGAGGATGGGGCAGCACTTTTTTCTGTAGTGTCCAGTGATAGGACAAGGGGTAATGGACATCAACTGGGACACAAAAAGTTCCACTGAAACATGAGGAAAAACTTCTTTACTATAAGGGTGAGGTATCCCTGGCCTAGGCTGCCCAGGGAAAGGTGTGGAGGCTCCTTGGGACGTTTCAAAACCCACCTGGACATGTTCCTGTGTGGCTTCCTCTAGGTGGTCCTGCTCTGGCAGGAGAATTGGACTAGATGATCTCTAAATGTCCTGTCTAACACCTACCGTTCTGTGATTTTGTAATGAGAAACAATACTGCTGTTTTGAGGGACTATTTGATACTCTCTTCTCCTTATGAAAAGGATTTAAGAGTGGGATGTGTAACAGTATGTGCATCTTGGCACAGCAACAAGTAAATAGGATGGGTTTTGCTAGCTACATGATTTGTGGTATGTTTTGTGTTCCATCTTCTGTACTGTAATTATTTCAGCATCTCTGTCGTTCTTGTCCATTATACTACCCTCACCATCAGCCTGGAAGTGGGCACATTATACACAAGGATCACACATGTTCCTGCTTTCCTCATCAGAGGCTGGAGTGTGGGGAACCAGGGGTGCAGAAGCTGTTTAAAAGTGGGAAGCTGAGCACAATGTATGAGATGGGGGATGCCTCAGGCTAGGGTAAGGTGGAAAAGCACAGGCTGATTTGCACAGGTGATATGTATTGACACCAGCCACTGGAGTGTTTTGGCTGTGATGAAGGCAGTGTTTTTTCCAGCAGGTCAGTAGCACATGACAGCATGAGAGGAGTTTGTTGATGCTGGAGTATCAGTGCAGGAAGAGTGGCTTGCTTTGTGAAGGTTTGACTGTGAGATAGCACAGTAAGACAGCAGTTTAATGTGAACAGGTAAAGTCTGGGCAGGTTGTAGGTAGGTTTTGGACAGTTTGTAGGTGTCTGTTAGCTGCAGCATGGGGGTAAAGGTGACTTTGCCCATACGGTGCAGTTGGACTGCTGTGGAAAGCTAATCAAAGCTTACAGAGGTGACCTGGAGACTCCGGATTCAGCTGGCTGCCCCAGCAAGAGAGGGGCCTCTGCAGCCACAGGCTTGTGCCTGATGCTGTGGGCCAGGCTGGGGCTGGGCTGAAGTATCCTCCTAAAGAGAGCGACCACCCAGCATGTCTGCAGGCTTGGGTTAACTGTGCTTGGGGACAGGAACACTGAGGTTGTTAATCCTATCCAAAATATTTCTCTGTCTTTCCCACAGCATCTGATTGGGCAGAGGAGGAAATGGATGGGAAAATCATATTTCATAACACAGGTGCCACTTACTACTCTTGATGTCAGAGACCTGAAAAATGGTTCCTACCTTGTCTTTAAACAGCTTCTGCTTGTACTGTTCTCCCAAATAGAACACACATTCCCCAATAAAATGCCATATTAAACCATAGGGTGTGCATTTTGCAGCTTTCAAGCCCATCTCTGCATTAGTTGTCCCCTACCATATCACACCACACATGGGATTTTAACTTGGCACCAGTTGTGATTGTATTTAGCTTTGGTGAGGATAGTGCACATTCATCAGCTGTTACTGGAAGGTAGGCTCTTGGAGAACATTACATTTTTGATGCAGAGCCTAGTCAATGTTGGAATGTTACTGTGGAAGCCTTCATGTGGGTATTTGTTGGAGTATTACTGCAGGAAGAGTGACTTACTTTGTGAAGGCTTACCTGTGACGTGCAGTGGAAAGAGTGAGCAGTGCAATGTGAAAGGATGAAATCTTGTACATACATTGCAGTTCAGTTTGAAAAGATGAAATCCAAATAGTTTGAAGATAGATTTTGGACAGTTAAACAGTTGCCTTTGCCTAAGGGACACAACTAGATTGGTGTATAAAACTAATCAAAAGAGGGCTTTTGCAAGTGACTACAAGACTCAGTATCCGTCTGTCTGGGCTGAGGAGGGCTGTGCTTGGCTGGACTGCTCCCAGACCCCAAAGGACTGAAGTGCTACAAGCTTAAAGCCCAGAAAATTAAAAAACTAAAAGGTAAGGACTGTGGAAATTTCTGGTATTGAACTGTGACATCTATTACATGAACTTTGGTTGACCATACATATTCTTACTGGAAAGTGTGCCAAGAAACACTGCTGCTGTGTGAAAACACTCTGGTGAGGTAGCTGATAAAGGGAGAGGGTGGCAGGGTCTGTATGGGTCTTCCCATCCCCTTCTGGAGTACCAGAATCCCTTGGGTAATACATAGTTATGGCATGGTAGCTCTGCTCTGTACGTGTGGTTTGCAAGGGTCAGGGAAAATCATCATTCCCATGGGCATCACAGACCAGCACCAGGAGCAGGGCACATCTCAGTGTATTGGTACCTATTAATTTTGATCTAATTTGCTAATTAGGATAGCAGTTGTAGCGTGGAGGAGGTGCCTCAGCCATAGCTAAGTTACTGTTCACCGGATAACATGCTTTCATGAACACTTTGTTGTTTTTCTTCTCGTACCTGCTAATGTGATATAGCAAAGGCTATTTGGTACTGCGCATGCAAAGCAAAATTAGGTCTGGCAGGGAGCCCAGGAAGCCGTGCCACGTGTCCCAGCTGCTCACAGCACTCAGAGTGCTCCCTTTCCCCAACTTTGCTGCTGCATGTTTTTCTCCAGCCACTCGCAAACAACAGAGATCTTGTGATCCACAGCTTCCTGATGATTTGGCATAGAGATACAAAGAAAGAAAGTTCATGAAGTGAGTTCCTTGTAGAGATTGAAATTTCTTGTAGAGAGTTTGAAATTCCATTCTTTTCCCTCAGTTAATTTCAAAGACCGAAGTGCCAGGCTCCTCCCTCCCCAGGTGAAATCAGCAAATTGGCAGGGACCTTACAGAGACTTTCAGGAAAAGGGGGAAAAAATGTTCTTTTGTTTTTTTCTAATTCTGAGCACCATTACCCCTCACCTCTGAACCAAGAAAGACTTTATGTGGTGTCATAATTTAGCAAATTACTTCCTCAAAGGAAGGTCAAACATTTTACCATTCGATCAATAGGAAGCGACTTACAAATCATGTGTATTGATCATTGTAATCATTCAGAGGAATGTAGGGCAGACACTAAAATCACATGCACTTAGTCTTAATTGCCCACATTAAAGCAATTATGCCCCAAAACTGTCATTGTCTAATGCTATGCACACTACCCAGTATGGTAACTTTTAGCCATACATATTTAATCATAAATCATCCTTTTAGGTTTGTTGCACTAAAGACCTACAATATTGCTGTAATTATGCAAATAGAACTATGTGTTTATTCATCAACGTGTAAGATCATGTTGCTTTTGGAAGCCAAGTGGAAGAAAATAAGTCCATATATTAATACAGATGGTATTTAATACATGTATTTTACAACTGTGCTATGTGTTCGTGACACAAGTACTTAAAGTGACCTGAAATTGCTAATGAACAGAGAGCCTTTGTAAAAGCAGTCACAGGTCAAGGACTTGCAGATAAAACTTGTTGAGCGGTACATTGATGGTAGGCTTGTGTCAGGAGAGTGCTGTTTGTTCAAGGATGTTTATAAACATTATTTTCCAGAAGATCATTTCAGCTAAAAGTGTCTCAGACAAATACCAATTTGGTAGCATTAAAATACATGTTTTCTGTCCTTGTAAATATAAGGTGAGTGCTTTTTTCCTTTTGTCAAGGAAGCCAATGTGTAGTCCCGGGAAAGTTTTGTTTTGATTTGTTCCCACAGCCTCCACTGTGGGAACTGAAAGGTTGGTCAGGAGTTTATCCCTTCTCCAATTCCAGAAACCATTTCTGAACAGATCTGAAAAAATGAACAATTTTCAGCATGCTACATAGCTTGTATTTTGTAAACAAGAATATCTGAAATTACAATTATTACCTAGCATGGGACAGACAAAGATTCACAGATAATATGAGCTGAAGTCCCTTAAAATTCACAAGAGCTTTTTCTCCCATATTCTGGGGCTGAGATCTAGACCACATAACAGGTACAGTGACCCCCATGGTCGGCTGGGTTCAGTGTGAGGTTCCGGCCAGCCTCTGACAGTTCCCATGCAGCTCACGGAGGTCTTCAAAAAGAGAAATCTTTTAATGCAGCTCAGAATGGGTCACAGAAAGGGAAAAATGCACAAGACTGAATTGTAACATACAAAGACAGCAAAAAGGAAGGAGTTTCACACTTAGAGCCTGCTTTTAGTTCTTGACTCACCTCTAAAGGAGCACAGAGCTGCACTCTGGCTTTTCATGCAGAGGCACAAAGGGCAGGTATAGAGAGAGGCTGCTGCGATTGCCAGGCACCTCTGCACTACCATTTCCTGCTCCTCTGAGCCTTATTGGAGCCTGAACTATCATTTCAGCCAGTGCTGATCACTGTATTGGCAGTTCTGAAAAGTGTTCTTGTTGCACCTCAGCACAGTGGGCTGCTGACATGCAGGCCTGGGGATACTTCTGTGAAGCCCCAAAAGGTAATGAGAGAAGCTGCCTTTTTGGCAGCAGGCTTCAGCTAAGTCACGTGTACCTTCGCTGGGAGACGTGCAAGTTGCAGATCCCTCAACAAGCTTCAGAGCTGCAGGAACAGAGAACATTGTGTAGAAGCTGAAAGCTAAACCGATTCAATCCTGGAAAGATCTCAGGCTCCAAATCTCAGGCAAATTCGTTTAAACGAGTTTTTGAAAATGTCAACAATGTTTCTGTTCATCTGGGGGTCTTAAAACCTGTTCAAAGCAGCAATGTGCAGTACATAAGGTAGCTTGTCAGTCACATGTATATGAAGGTGAATCACGAGTGACTTGGTATGAGCTTGTAAAAAGGGGGAAGGATGTCACTTTTCTCAGAAGCCCTTAGCCCCAAAAATACTAAACACAGCACTAAACACTGATCAGAGGAGAAAGCCCCAAGCTATTTCAAGCAGAGGAAAAAAGAATACCAAATTTATGGACTCAAAATAGTTGCATCAAATATGATCACAACACTGATTAGATTACAGGCCAGCTCTGGGTCTGGCTAGTTTGGGGGCATGTTGTCTGTCTCTCCCTGCACAGCTGGATGGTGAGGGGCTGCAGCACACCTAGGTGCTTGGCAATCCTGGCACTTCCCTCACTTGTTCCTTCTTTCAAGTTACAATGAAGCTGTTTGGCTGGATCCTTTATGAAAGTTAAAATTGGTTTGTCATTTTCTTTTCGCTTCTCACACCTTATCTAGTTTCTACATTCTTCCCACTTCAGTAGTCAAAGTGATTGAAAGCCAAAAACTGAGCAGATCTGTCCCTGCAGCAACTTTCCTCACGTTTCTCATTCACTGTTTTATCAAACAGGCTCTTTGTCTCTGTGCTCCCCTGATGTTGCCTCTGTTACGCGGAGATATTCTTCAGGTCATGGGGGTTAAAAGGGGGCTAAAAAGGAGATCATATTGGACTTGCTTTACACAGTCATGTAGCATTAGACCCAACGCCCAATAGAGGAAAGATATACTACTCCTATTTGATGAGCAGCAGGCCAATAAATTCATTAATCATCATTTTATGCCTCATCAAACACTTCCCAAGTTCCTCCATGGGAGTTATACAAATTAGCCACTGAAAAGGCAGTAATTTTAGTTTAGCTAGGTAAGTGCTTTTTGATTGCCTTCCTGAACAATGCTTCCCTTGACAAGCTAATAAATCAGCCCTTTCTGAATCAGAAGTGCAGCAAGTGCGAACAATAACTCCACATAGTTTCTCCACTGATTTCAGCTGGAAGGCCTAAGAGGATGATCTGGGATCAAAGTCTCTTACTTTATTGCAGAGCAAAAGCTTTCTTTATGAAAAAGAGCTACAGAGAAATGAGGGAAGGGGGATTTTTTTAATCAATTAATGAGAGAAAAAGTCTTGAAACAAAAAGGAGGCCTAAGTCTCCGATTGCAGGGATGCTGGGAGGCCAGCAGGGTGGCAGGGCAGGTCGGGCAGGAGTGGGCCCAGGCGCAGGTGAGGCCGGAAGCATAGACCTGAGGGGCTGCTCCTGCAGGGAGCTGCCGCTTACCAGGGCAACTCAGAATAGAGACCGTATTTAATCTGCGACCAATTGATTCCTGGAGTGTTTCAGGTATTTGCAGTGTAGATTTAGGTTTGTTGGGTGGCTTTACAGTGGGAAGCCTTGAGGCTGTGCTGTCTTATCTTTTTTTCAAATTGCTGCCTTTGACAGTATCATTTTTTTTAACTTGGCCGTAAATCATTTCACTAATCAGCTGTCACCAGCCAACATGCATACATTGGCATTCAGCCGGAGAATTTGTTTTGGAAGGCCTTTAGCAACAAAAACTATGTTTGTATCAATAACCGTCTGTTAATGTCTCATGCCTACGGATGTAGAACACGGGGAGGAACAAGGGGAGACAGCAGGAATGGAGAACAATTTGGTGGTGGGAAGGGAGGGCAAAGCATTAACTGCTTCGTGTGATGCGACCTCTCCCGCCCCGACGCGACTCGGGTGAAGCGGTTCCCTGCGGTTGCTGCAGCTCTGCCGTGCCGTGCCGGGCTGGGCCGGGCAGCGGTGCGGAGCCCAGAGCCGCTGCACGCGGAGTCCGAGGCTTCTCCCTCCCCGAGTTGAGATCCGAGGTATTTTAAGTACAGTGTGTCTCTTCTGTTCATTAACTTTCCCTCCACACATCACTGCATGCCTCTGAAAATAACTTGGCAAACTGGGAGCCGTTTATCTCTTTTATCTTGGGACCTGATCCAATTAAATAAGTGCACATTTACATTCGCATCCATCAGGCATGAGCGTGGAGAGGTCTGTGGTTTGCTTTAAGCAAATAAAAGCCAATTTCGCTGGAAAAGAGGTGTCTGGACCAAGACACGCCTTCCCGTCCTGGCCGCAGAGGCAAGCCGAGCCGGGCCAGGCCGTGCGGCGGGCGAAGGGCAGCGCTGCCCTCCGGCCGCGGGCAGGATGCGGCCCCGCGCCGGGCCCCGAGCCGGGCCGGACGGGCAGTCCCGCCGCGGCAGAAAGAGATGGTTATTGCACAAGTGTCTGCATCAGCCCGAGCCGGGCTCCCGGCACGCTGCGAGTTCGCACATGCTCTAATTATAACAGATGAGTAACGCCGTGCGGAGGACATTTATTCTCTGGTAGCTGAACTGAAGAGGTTTCTGGCTGAGGAGGCCGTCAGCGCCCGACGGCGGAGCCCCGGCCCGGGAGCCGCTGCGGCAGGGCAGGACCCCAGCGACCCCGCTCCGGCCGCCTTTGGCCCCATCGGGCTGCACCGGCAGAGATCTCCCTGCCAGCAACCGTGCGAGGGGAGGCGAGAGCTGCCCATGCAGTCCCCGGCCGCTGCCCCGCCGCAGGCGGCCCTGCAAATCAGCCGTGAAAATAATGCGGAGCGCTCCCGTTGAGTAACGGGTGTTAAACTAACGCAGCCGCCTCCAAAATGAGGGGCCGGAGGGGCGGGTCGCGGGATGCGCGGTGACCAGTCCAGCCCTTGCGACACCCGCTGCCTCCAGCCCAGTGCGGGGAGCATCCCCGGAGCCCGGCGCAGCCCTCCCGGGGGAAACCGCGGCCGCGTAGGGAAACGCTTTAGCCTTTAGAGGTGCCCATGGCGGGGGCGTACAGGGGTGTCCTGTCCGCTCGCGTCAGCGACAGGCGCTCCCGTGGAGGTAGAGACGAGGGTGCTGCTGGTGGCAGCGGGGGCCATTTCGGGGGAGCCGAGGGGGCATTAGGCCCGGGGGTTCCTGGGCGCGGGGGCAGACGCTGGGAGCAGCGCTCTGGAGCTGCCCGGCGGAACGCTGCCGGACAAGGCGACACCGCGCCCGCGCAGGAGCCCTCTCCCGCGTCTGCCCCGTCGGGCAGGGCCGGCACCTAGGCCAAGCGTGGCTCTTCCAGAGGCGAGCCCTTTCCTTGGCAGATAAAAGTCCCCGGGCCAGGCCGCACGGGCGGACGGCCGCTTCCGCGCCCGCGGAGGCGCGGTGGAGGAATGCGGGGACAATGCGCCATCTGTCACCGCCGGGCCGCGCCGCGGCCGGGAGCGCTGCCGAGGGCGCTGATTTATGCTGAATGTGCCTTAGAAGATCTCGATGTAGACTTTGTCTTTCTCTGTCAGAGCCAAGTAAAAAGAAACAGCTGGCCTGAATTTTTAGCACCCATAATTAATTAAGAGCTTCATTCCTGGGATTTGATGATTCAATAAAGCAAGACCCTTATTCCCCTATGTGATTCCAGTGAATATCTACTCCACTCCAATCCTTTTGGGTCCCAAGATAGGGCAGATTAACACTCTTTTTCTGTGGGAGAGAGGAGAGAAAATGCCTCAAGATTGCATCTGAGGCGCACACAAAAGGTAAATTCAAAACTGCCACTTGTTCTCTGCAAAGGCTCCTTATTCCCCACTATTGATGTATTTGTGCCAGGTTTTAAAGAAACCAGAGGGGGGGATGAGGAATTAACATATTGCTCATTTGGAAAAACAGCCGGTTCTGGTTTTGGTAACACTTGTTCCCTTGCCAGCCACAGATGTCCTTACTAATAATCGAGGCAGGTCACCGAAAGAGGGGGGCGGGGGGCCAGGCTCCCCTGGCACTGCCGTGCCGCTCCGAGGCTGCCCCGAGCCCCGGGCAAGGCTCCTACTGGGACTGCGCAATACCCATGGCTGAGAACCGGCTTGTGCGCCGGCTGAGCCGGGTCCTGGTGCCGAGTTTTTGGGTTTGGTGTAGTTTTTTAAATTCATCTACTTTTTGCGTTGAAGTTTCTGTACTTTTGCCCACTGCAAAATCCTGTGATTTTTTTCAGTCGCCTCCTTTAAACGTGCTGACCGTGTGTTTCCCGGGATTTCCTCTCTTGGCCGAGGGGCTTTCAAGTACTTTCTAGGTACGACAAGGGAAGATGCTGTTCAGACCCCTGGACAGGGCTGCGGGGGGAGAAGCCCAATGGGCCAATTAGACGCGACCGGGCCGTCTCGGCCGCCGCGGAGGCTGCGCGCCGTGAGAGAGCCCCGTAGGTTAATCGGGACAATTGGAAAAGCAACACTCGCGGGGAGAGCAGCGGGGGGGATGTAAACACGGTCCGGGGTGTTGAGGGTCTAAATTAGGATTTGTTTTGTTTTTAACCGTGAAAGAGGAAGCAGCAGGGCTGCGCCAGCCTCCCCGTCTCTCCCGCCCTCCGTCTCCGTGATCGAGAAGCAGGGCTGGAGGTGCAGAGGGGTCCCGCCGCCCCCGCCGGAGCTCAGGGGCTGTGGCGGCTGCTCACCCGCCCCTCCAGTTCTGTCCATTTTCCTCCAGGACTGAGGGGAAATTACCGCACACGAGACCGCTGTTTGGAGCCCCTGGTCCCCAGTCTCGCCCAGTGTCTCATCTTCCCGGGCCCACTGGGACGAGGATGTCGGGCCCGGGGCACTTGGTGGCATTTTCTAGGGAAAGGGTCCCCGACGGAGTGCGGCGTTCCGACAGCGGCCTCCGCCTGCCTCCCGTCAGGGTCCCGGTCCTCGGCTCCACGTAGGTGCCGCCAGGACGGCCGGGCCATGACGCAGTGGAGGGTTTGGGGGAGGTTGTTGGACTGTCCTGTGGGAGAGGGGCGGCCCATGCGCCGCACCCCGCTGACACTTGCGCCGGTCAACCCGCGCCGTCGGGGTGAGTGGCAGAGTGGGTTGCGACACCTTCGCCCCTTCAGGAGCCGCGGCAGGGACTGCCACCGTGGGTCCGGGGCGAGGAGGGGGGTTGGACCGGAAAGGAGCAAGTTGTGTCCGCGGACATGGAGCGGCACCCCGCGGAGGCTGGGCCGATCCCACCTGCGCCCGTGGGCGAGCACCTGCTCCCAGGAGCGTAGGTGGGAGCCCAGCCCGCGGGGCACCGCCGCCAGCCCCGCTAATTCCATCTGGCCTGACCCCAAACTACTCCGCGGACGCAACGAAACCCTCCCGTCCCGAAACTTCCGCGGAAGCGGCGGCCCCGCAGGGCGGAGCGCAGCGCTGCCCGGTGCCCCGGCAGGGGTCCGCTCCCGGCTTGGAGCGTCACTCCCAGCCTCTCCGGAGGCGGCTCCCGAGTAACCTACGACAGCTTTAATTGGCAGCAGACGTTATTTTTATTTTAAGATATCCTAAAATAAATTAACAACAAATTAACATGCAGCGGCAAAAAAGACAGGCGCTGCCCCCTCCTCTCGGTTCAGTTATTGAAAAAAATAAACCGAGCAAATTGTGCTGATGTTAAAGACAAGCCGTGCAGAACATCTCTCATGGCAGGGGAAAAGGGTGAAGAATAAAATTGGTGTATGATATCGATGGGGCTAAAATAATAGTTAGGGTTTAAAATAGGCGACAGGCTGCAACCTAAAGGAAACGGATAATTCCCTTAGGAATTTATACATCAAACGAAAACCGTATTGAGATCGCTGATGGACCAATTCAAAATAGCCTCGATTATAAGGAATAGGGCTTTTGAACGAGCGAAGCTCCTAAGCTGCTTTGCAAAATAGCTTTTTCAGAGATGGGAACATGAGCTGGGGAAAGGTAGAATGACGTTTTAAAAAAAAAAATCCATAGCTAGATGAATAATTAAAATCTATTTATTTTGAGACAGTCATTCCAATGCGGGACCTGCTGTCTCTGGGGCACGGTCTGAAGGGGCTTTGTCGGCAGCCTGTAGCATCGGGGGCTCGGGAGCTCCCCTAGCTGGGCCAGGGGCGATGGCTGCTAGTGTGAAGGTGTCGGGCAGGAGACGACCAGCGGGGTTTGCCTGCGGCCCCGCACGTCGGGGCTGCTCCTGCCCGGGCCCGGCTCTGCCTCTGCCTCTGCCCCAGCCCCGCACCGCGTGAACTTCCTCCCGTTTAGAACAAGGCAGGTGAGTCCAGTACAGCTCACTGCTGCACGAAAAATGCGCCTTCCTGCAGCTCTCCCCCGGCTGGAAATAACAGATCCAACCGAGGAATTTGAGCATTCTTTTAAAATTCATTTATAATTTATGAAGTGACAAAATAAGGTACTATTATCTCAGGAATATTTGATACCTTGCACATTCAGCTTTAAACGATTTTGATTTTAAACCAGGTTATCTACAAAGATCATATAAGCAAGTGAACATGGGCTGCATCTTTAAAACATAAAATACAAACTAGTATTTAAAATCCCGTAAAAAATAAATATGCATGAATAAACCTGTTACAGCTAATAAATGGTTCTGACAAAGTTGAAGAGATTACAAAATAATTATCTTGCTCGTAAAGAAAAGTAACCCACACAAACTGAGGGGGTATCACACCAGCTCCAGCGGTCCCAGAGATATCCCCATCGTATTAACAGTGGCAAAATGCTGGCCTACAACTGACACCCACAAAATCCCCGTTGAAACAGAGGAAAAACCGTCACCCGTGATGAGTGAATAGTCACTCGCCGTTATCTGTCCGGAGAGGCCGCGGGCTGTTGGAATCACTGCCTCGATAGGAATGGACTCCTGGTCTGAGGCTCCCTGCCAGGAACACCCAGTTCTTTACCAGGGGGCACCCAGCTCACTGGGGGACCCGCGCTACCCTGCCTCGGGCTGCGCAGCGACAGGAAGGCGCTGGGAGGGCTCGGACTGCGCTGTCTGCCCAAAAGCGGGGAGCAACTGGAGGCGTGCCGGTGGCCCAGCCCCGGCGGCCACCGCAGCGTGGCAGGAGCTGCGCGGTGCGGAGCGCGGGTGCCCCGCGGGGCTCCCGCACCGCCGACCGGGCGGCGGGAGCCAAACCCAGGCCGAGTGTGACACCTACCTGCCAGCGCCGGGAAGCACCGCGCCCGCGCCCGGCCGCCCAGACCGCGCCGTCCCAGGGGCCGAGGGCAGCGGTGCAAAACGCGAGGAGGGGGCGGGGAGTGGGTAAGGAGCCGAGGCGTCCCCCACCGTACCGAGCGCCGTTGCCCGTGCAACCCCGTCCCCGGACACCGCCGCGGCACCTCTGCAGCAGCGACGCTGCTAAATCTGGCAGAAAATCGAACTCATTAGCAAAGTTCACCAGCTGATTGCTTTGCATAAAACACGACACTGATTGGAAGTAATTAGGTTAAAAGATGGGACTGAGCTTCGATTTGGTGTTTTTAACAAGTGCTTTTGTGCATGGCCTGATTTAAGCCTTTACCACCGGGAACAGTGTCTCTCCCGTCTCCGTCCTGGTGCCGCCGCTCGCTTTCCCGGCCCCGCGGGCGGCTCTGGCCGCGGAGACCGACCTTGTAGAAAGCGTTAGTCACTTTGAAAAAGGCTGCAGGTACTGCTGCGAGGTCCGAAACGGAGCCTGCATCTCTTTTAAAAAGCGTATTTGGTTTTTTTTCATGGCTATGCATGTGTCTGCCCGTTGGGAAAAAAAAAAAAAAACAGAAAAAGAAAAAAAAGTGGGGTTTGATTATGTTAAAAATCTCTTTTAATTAAATATTTGCATTTTACAAAGGCGGCTGCAGGTTTTTTGCATCTAATAAGTATAACCTATTTCTTTTTTTTTGTCTTGTTTTGCCTTATAGTTTAGCTCACACCCAAGGAAAAAAAAACAATAGGCATAAAAAATTAAATTAAACTTGATATATATATTTTAAAACTATGAAACAATTCGGGAAAAGACACAGAAATGTATATATTTATATTACGAAAACAACATTAATGCCTGTACAGGTGTCTTGATTTCATAATTTACTTCAAAGATACTGTATTATCAATTTAAATACAAAAAAAAGCTACATTAAATATACAGAATAAGATTTCATACAAATCTTTCTCCTTTGTGTGTGTGAGGGAGCATGTGTCACTCATGTTTTCTCTTGGGTAAGCCCTTTCTAGGCGGTTTGCACCCGGCCATTCCCAACACACTCTCTAAACTTCCGAAGTGGGTGCTGGAAGGGGGGAGCTGGTCTTTCTCTGTTTGTTTTGTTTTTGTTTTTTCTTTTGGTAGTGGAAAAATAACTGCCACGGCAATTTATTATTTCTCTCAATAAATTAAAAAAAAATGTAAAAGAACAAAACCACAGTCCCGAGAGGGGTAAGGGGGAGAAGCCGATATTAAATGTTGGACATACCTTTCTTCAGTTCGTAAGGTGAGTCTTTGCAAAGCTCTACTTGGGACTGGCTCCTGATCATTTTAGTGTCTTTAGCCAGGCTCTCTGCTCTGCTGAGGACAGTCTGGTTTAATCCATTGAAGTGAGCGCCGGGGGCGGCGGCAGCGGGCCCGCCGGCGGGGTGCCCGTGCAGGGCCCCGAAGGAGCCGTAGTTCGTGTAACCGGGATAGAAGGGCGCCGTGTAGTAGAGAGGCCGCGGCAGGACCGCCCCGTTGGGGAAGGGGCACTGCGCCGGCGGCGAGCGCGGCCGCGGCGGCGAGCGCGACGGGCCGCCGCCGCCCAGCACGGCGGGGCCGGGGGGAGCCGCCTCGCCGCCGGCCTCCTTCGCCTTGTCCGCCGAGGTGGCGATCTCGGCCAGCGACCAGAGCTTGGGCTTGGCGAGGGCCGCCTGCTGCGGCGAGTGGATGACGGAGGCGCCGGTGGCGGCGGGCAGCAGCGGGTGCAGGTCGGCGGCGTGCGGCGGCCCGGCGGCGGCGGAGGGCGGGCGGTACGGCGGGGGCTCCTCGGCGCCCGCCGGCGGCAGCCCCCGGCCCGCCGGGCACGGCCCCAGTGGGGAAGCGCCGGGCGCCTTTGGGGGGGCGGCCGGCCCGTCGAGCCGCTCCTCTGCCGGCTCTTTGCAATCCGAGTCGCTGAGGCCGCCCTCGGCCTCCCGGGGGCCGGGGGACTCCTGGAGGCGCTCGCAGCCCTGCGCTGCCTTGGGATCCGCCGCTCCTGGAGAGGAGGGGAAAGGAGAGGGGTGGGGGGCAGCTCTCGGTCTCGCCCTGCGCCCCCAAACCCGCCCACCCATTTCGCCGTCGCCCCCTTCCCCATCCCCAGCCCCGCCGCCACCAGGCCCGCTGCGCTGCCCACCAGCTCCCCCCGCCTCGGCTGCCTGCTCGAGGGGGCTGGCCAGCCTGCACCGCACCGGGCCGGGGGCAGCCCCGAGGACGCGGCCGCCGTGGCCTAGCTGAGCCTGCTGCCCTACCTGTGTCTGGCGTGCCGGGGTCCCCCTTCTCCTCCAGTTTCTGTGGCTCGTCCTCGTCGTTTTTCTCCAGGTCGATGTTCTCCTCTTCCTCCTCGTCCTCACTGCGGTTCCGCGGGGTCCAGGTCATTTTGTTCTCCTTTTTGAGCCGCCGCCGCGCGTTGGCAAACCAGGTGGAGACCTGGGTGAGGGTCATTTTGGTGATGATGGCCAGCATGATCTTCTCGCCCTTGGTGGGGTAGGGGTTTTTCCGGTGCTCGTTGAGCCAGGCCTTGAGGGTGGCCGTGGCGTCCCGCGTCGCGTTCTTGCGGTACGCGGGGTCCCCGTAGGGGTAGGAGCCGAGCGGCGCCGCGTACGGGTGGTACCCCAGGGAGCCGGCCATGCCCGGCGTGTGGTCGTAGGGCGAGCCCTGGGGAGAGAGGGGAGAGCGGCCCGGCGGGGCGAGGTCAGGCGGCCGCGGGACGGCAATGACACGGCAAGGGCAGCGACAGGGCCTGCCCGCCGCCCCTGCCCGCGCCCCGCCGCCTCTGCCCCCGGCGCCGGGCCGTGCCCGGCTTCCACCCCGGCTCCTTCCCAGGAGAGCGAGCGACACGGCCTGGGGACTTGCCGGGGCCGAGAGGCTCCGGTCCCTGGAGGCCACTGGCCGCTTGCAGCCATCCACCGCCTGCTCCCCCAAATTGCAGGCGCGGAAAAGCAAGTGAGCAGCGCGGCGTGGGGGCGGACAACAGCGGGGAGACCCTTCCCTTCCCCCCCGCGTTGCGATCGCGGCGGGCAACCTGCCGGGCCCAGGCGACCGGACCGGGCCGGGCCGGGCCGCTCCTTTGCCAGGCCAGGGTCGGGAGGAGGGAAAAATAAAGGGGAGAGGAGGGAAGAGAACGGGAGAAAAGAAAAGAAATTGAAAGATAATGGAAAAAAGAAAGAAGAAACTCTGCCTAGACTCTAAACAGGGGAAAAGCTGAGCAGAACTCCCCGGGTTCTGGGGAAGCTGTGGGGCAGTGGCGGCTCTCCGGCAGGGATGCCCCGCGCCCCGAGCCGGCCCCGCGGAGCCCCGCGGGCGCGTACAGCAGCGCAGTGCCCTGTCTGTCCCGTCCATTCTCAGCGCAGCGCCCGCGGAGCAGCTCGCGGCCATGAGATTAGAGCTCTGCAATATTTAAGCAGCCTAATTATCGCCGTGCAGGGGAAAGTTGCCTGGATTTATAGCCCGGATTTCTCCCCTCGCCGGCTGCTGCTGGGTTCATTCCCTTTTCAATCACAAGCTAATTGTTGCGGCATTACAATTGCTGGTGGGGATTTTTTTTTTTGTTTGGTGGAGTTTTTTTGTTGGTGGTGGTTTGTTTTTTTTTTTTAAGGGAACGAAATCATCCCCGCCTGCCCCAGCCCCGTCTGGCCTGGGCCGTGCCGGCGGCTCCCCCCGCACCCGGCCCTTCCCGCCGCTGCCGCCAGCAACAGTGTGCGGCAGCACAGCGCGGCGATGCGGGAAAGTTGGGCGGCGAGGTGGGGAGCCGCGTTCCCTTCTGTCCCCCACATCTCAAAAATAAAATCGGAACAAAAAGCAGGCCCGGGACGGGGCGGGGGGGAGATGTCAGGCGCCCGCGGGATGCCTCCGTGCCCAGCGCGGTGCCGGCTGCTCGGGGCTGCTCTTACCACGTAGGAAGTGAAGGCGGCGGCGGCGGCGGCGGCCGGGTCGGTGCCGTACTGAAGATGGGAGTTGTAACCCGGGGAAGGGGCAGTAAAGGCGGTAGATCCGGCATAAGGGGAAAAAGCAGAGCCCGAAGAAGATCTCCCAAGTTCATCGGTCCTGGGTCCGGAGATCACACTGGTGCTGTACGCCGGGCAGGAGTAGAGAGCCAAGGACGCTGATGGCTGGTACAAGTAACCCTGAGGATACGACATGGCCAGGCGCACACATATACCCAGGAGCCCAAGGCGCCGGGAGGGAGCCGCCGCGCTGCCGGGCTGGGGCCGCTGCTGCCGGGGCTTCGCGGGCGACTCTCCGCCCTCGCCAGCTGGGCAGCGGCGGCACCTTGCTCTGTGCCGGGGCTGCTGCTCCGCGCTCGCCTGCAGCCTGGCACCGCTTCCTCCTTTTGCTCCCCCCCTCGCTCCCCCCTCTTTCTTTCTTTTTTTTTTCTTTGATTTTTTTTTCCGCCCCCCCTCGCTCGCTTTCTCCCCCTTGAACTGGGGGGCTTTTTTTTCCCCCCTTCCTCCTCGCTCTCGCTTTCCGAAGGGTCCTGCCAAGATGCTAAGTTGGAAATTGCAGCTCCTGACGCCTTCTGCGCGGCCCGGCGAGGCTCCTCCTTCGCGGGGTGTTGTCAGTGGAAGGACTGGCAGGACCCCGCTGGGCTGCCGCGGCCGGGCCCAACCAGCGGGAGGGCTCCGCGCTTCCCTCGGCCCTCCCCAGCGCTCAGAGGCTCAAGTGCGCCGGCTCCTGGATCGTAGTCACCTCCGAGCCATGTCAGATCAGCTCCAACTTTCTGCATGTGCTAAATACCGTGCGGAGCAGCGCTGCGCCGGAATGCAAGCCAATCAGTATATGAAAAAGTAAAAAGATATTTAATGAGATTTATTAGCCACCCGGCTCCCCCTCTGCGCAGCCACCCCTCCTCTTGCTCTCTGCCCCCCGCCCCTCCCTCCACTAAATCACTGGAGGTGGAATATACAGGGGGAGGGGAGCCAGGGTGGGGGTGGTGATGGTAGTTTTTCCTTTTCTAGACAAAAAAGGCGATTTTCATCGGGGAAGCTCCGCGCTTCAGCCCAGTCCGGTCCCGTAGCGCTGGGGTGCGCTGCCGGTCTCGCCGTCGGGGCCGGGGCCGCACCGGGCCGCCCGGCCGCCGGACCTGTTGCAGTGGCTGTGCGGGCGGAGCTGCCGCGGGGGGGTTCCCGGGGAGCAGCGGCGGGCCCCTCCGAGGAGTGGGGTTTGGCTTCACGGGAGGCTGTGAGCGGGGCGGGAGAGATTTGGTCTCTCTCGCCACTGGTCCCGGGAGAAGGGGAATCTGGAGGGGGAGCGGGGGGGGCGGCGATGGGTCTGCAGGAGTCATTCAGAGCGAGGGTTCGGCCGCGGATCGGAAGAATACACCAGGTACCCTCCCTCTCCACGGCTCAGAAACGAGTCGAGGCGAAAGCAGATTAAAACCATATGAACCAGGATAAACCCCGCCGATCAGGAGATGTAATCTCTTTTGATTCCACCAGATATATTTCCCATCAGGAACATATTTATTCTCTTCTCCCTTTTTCGCCCTCGCGGTTGAGGCAAAGGTGCTGCTCCCGCCGGCCGCCGACCGTGCCCCCGGTCGCGGCTCCGCGCCCCTGGCCAACCTGCGGGTCGAACCCGCCTCGCTCCCCTCTGTGCGTTCCCCAGGGGAAAAGGGGGGGCGCGATTTAAGTGGATTAATGTCATTTAATTTTTTAATCTTGTAACTTTTCCATCTCCCGGCCCCAAATCCTCTCGCCCCTCTGGCCCCAACGGGCAACACGCGGAGATGCGAGAAGGAGATGTGTTTGAAAACGGGCAGGCCCGGGCAGGAGTTCCCCGGGTCGCCGAGGAGGCGACACCGACTCCAACACCGCCTCCCTCCGTCCCTCCCTCTGTTCCTCCCGGGCTCCGTCACGGCGGCAGCGGCCACAGCCCTTCAGCCAAACGGCGGGGCACCGCTGAGCCTTCCCGAGCAGCCCCCGCTGCGGAGCCCAGGACGGGGCGGGACGGGCACAGGGCGCTGTCCCCGGTGACTTCGCGGCTGGGTCTCGGCAGGACCCGGGTCTGGCGGGAGCAGCCCGCACTACGCTACCCAGCAGGCCGTGGCACGGCCAGCGCCTCCCCCCGCCCCTCCCGGCGCAGGATTGGCTGGTGTCCCGCCGGCAGCGGGCCCTCCCCTTCTTCTGTTGGCCGGCGCTGCTGTCTCTTGCCCGGGGAGGAGGGGGTGTGGAGGGGCGGCGGCACGCGGCGCGGTTGCTGGGGAGTCCGGAGGCGGCGCTGGAAGGACGGCGCGCGGAGGCGCTGCAAGCAGTGGGGCCGCGCCGGGCCCGTTCCAGCCGGGCTCAGCCGAGCCAGTAGCGGCCGCGCGTTGGACCGGGCCGGGCCGGCGAAGGTGAGGCAGCGGGGCGGCAGCACGTCCCGCCGCGCGGCGGGGCCGTGGGGTGCCTGTGGCGGCGCTGCCCCGCCGCGCTGGGGCACCCCCTGCCGGGAGGACCTGGCCGCTGCCGTCCGTGCGGGCTCTCCCGGGGAGGGGCGGCGCCACGGGCGGCCGCGGGCTCGGGGCCGTGTCCGGGTTTCTGTCCGTGTCCCTGTCTGTGTCCGTGTCCGCTGCCGTCGCGCCCTCGGGAAGGCGGCGGTGGCGGCGCGGAGCGGCGTGCGGAGCCCGGCGGGGCGAGGCGCGGCACGTCTCGGCGCGTCCCGGCAGCTCCGCGGCGCTGGTGTCGGGCAGCGCTCTGCCTCACGTTCCCTTTCTTTTTTCTCTTTTTTCTTTTTTTAAATTAATCTTTTGTCGTTGTTGTTAATGTGTCAGCGTACTGTGTTTCGTCTCTTTCAATTCCCTGCCCCCGGTAATCGCGAAGGGTCTCGCACCGATCGCACTCTCTTACATGCTCAATCCACACAGGTGTGCACTTTCATCAGTTTTCAGCTGCACGATGTCACCGATGCCTGTCCCTGGGTTAATTTTAGCTGTCGCTCTTCTCCTTCCACGCCAAAGTGCTTCTGTCATAATCCTCTGACAATACCCCTCCTTCGAGGAGTAAAAGGTATCATCTGGTCAAGTTTTATACATTTAACATTAATTTTATATGTGAGTGGAATAAATAGCCTCTCTTTCTTGCCCATTTCTTTTGTAGGGAGCAGCAGAAGTTTTACTTGTCTTCCCATGGCATCTGACTTTTTTGAGGAAGAGGTAAGGTACGTGTCATGTAAAATTACCCTCTTCATTTCTGATGTTCTACTAATCTTCCTTCTGTAGGCGTACATTTTGGAAACTGTGCTGAGTTCATGCATACTTTCATGCATTGCAACACGATATTAGAGCTGATTAATAAATGGTAGCGATAGGACACTTAAACCATCAGGACTGTAAGTGTCTATCAAACCAACATTCTCGCTACCTTATACCACTATTATATTCTTTGCAGTTTAAAAGAACTGTAGATAATTCTTCAAGATATTGAAGCATTTAGTTTATAGTTCTATTGCTGTGGTTGTCACCTTCACTTTGTATCAAATTTGAGACTCATTTCTTAAGGATGTCTCTATTTTCTGCTTTATTTGCACATTGATAGCTCCAGTGAATGACTAGTCACAGCAGCATTTTCCTCTGATAGAAGCATATTAAAATGTGAAAGCCTAAGACTAATCTGCTTTACAGGACTTTTCAGCCCTTTGATGAAAGGGAAATAAGATTGTTTCAAGACTGTTGTTTATGTAGCTCTGTCAGTTCTATTAACAAACATGGGGCTTGAGGATACATTTGCTGTTTTTCTTTATTTCTGCTGAAGTTACATGTATTTGAAGGTGTGGGTGAGTCCCTGGTGTTGGCGATTTTTCTGCTTTCCAGCTGCCAATGAAATAATATAAATGCAAGTTAATATTAAAATTCTCCACTTTATGTATTTTTGTCATAATTTCTTGGAAGTTAAACAATTAATGCAATAAAAGAAACATTTGGCAATCAATTCTTACATAAGGATGGATAGGATTTACAGGCTGCCTGTGCACTCTGCTTTGTTTGAACTAAGGCTTGTGAATTTAAATTTGGCTTGTATAAATACGTAATTAAAGTCACTATGTTTATAGCCTTCAGTCTGATGGGCTGGTCCTGCAAAGCTGTTTAAAATGGTCCTTACTTACTTTAGCAGTCGGACTCCAGTAGGGTTTTTGACATGAGGGGAACTTGGATTTCAGAGGACTGCACACAATGTGGTGACCCAAAATGTAGCAATATTTGAACTCGCTTATTTGTTTTTGTACCCTGGTTTCATTTGCATAATTTCAGTTAGAGTGTGCAAACATATATGGTACAGTGTAAAATAGCTTCGTGAATTACTGTGTGGATGTATAATAGGGATCAGCTGTGAATCTCTTTCTGGGAGGGGGGAAAAGAGGCAGACTGATCTTGAACATGGCAGCAAACTGTATCTTAAAATTACAGCCATTTGTAGGCTCTAGTTGTAAGTGGTTTGGTTGCAAGTGGCTTGTACTACATGGAGTTAAATTTGGGTGTCCTGGATATGATACACCATAATTTAATTACTTTAATAGCTACTTTCTGTTGAAACTTTAAAATCTAACGATCCTGCTTTTATTGCAGTCTTTAAAGACCTAATCGTTCCTGTGTGTGTGTCTGAGATGTAAAACTTAGTGCAAGGAGAGGCAACAGATTGGTTCCGTCATACGATTCTGTTGGGTTTTTTTGAGAGTACTTAAAAGATTATGATGGATAATGCTGTCTTGCCAAAGAATGCCGACACAGGTGTTCATCATTATCTTAATTAAGATCCTGAGAAAATGTCATCTTTTGGTATGAATTATGAAGGGAGATGCATTAGGAGATCATTTCACTTTTTTTTTCCCTTTTCTTTTTACAGGGGTAGATGAGAAGGAGGCTGTTTTCTCAAAACCTTTTTGATATCTCTCTGTCAGAATACCTGACCTTAGACAGTGAATAATTTCTGTCTCCAGTTTGTGATTATATTACCAAGAGATCTGTACGTAAAGAGGGAATCCTCTTTAACAAGCAAACAAAACTAAAAAAAAACCACCAACCCATACCCAGATACTCTGGTCTGTTTAAAGCTGTCCCTGTAAGCAACATCCTAAAACATCCTAAAGCTCATCTGCTGAGAGATGTTTTGTACAGTGTATTTATAAGCATTAACAGCTTCTACTAATAACAAAGCAAAAGAAATAAATGGGAATATTTATATTTTTAATTAAGCATGAAGAGAAAAAAAACCCCTTCCTTTTCTCACCTTTGAACTACCATGGAAGTAAAACTAATTAGCCATCAAAGAGGAGGGAGTGGCTTGTGTTTTCACATGTTAAATCAATACATCATTAGCTGAGCAAGAGCTAAAACAATGCATCTGAAAGATTGGCAGTTGAACTTCAGGGTGCTTTCCTGCAGGTACTTACTCGTGTGCATGTTGCTGCTGGCTGCCCTGTGAGATGAAGTGCTGGGAGTGCCAGGGTCAGGACTTGCCGTGGAAGTGCCGGTGCTTGGTATCTCATCCAAGTGGAGGATCCCGGGAAGTGCTCTGCAAGACACTCTTTAACTTCTCTGGGTTGTTTTGTTTTTTTTCTGCCTGCACTTACTTTCCCCGAGACTCTACTTGCTAGCACTCTGTTTTTGTGGTGTGACACTGAGGTGTGAACTCCTGTACACCTAGAATAACTCTTTTTTTTCTGTCTAGCAAGAGGTAGCTCAGGTACACTTTTGTTTTTCTCTGCAAGCCTTTCTATATAAAATCCTTTTCTATCTGGTGAAAGAAACCTGATTACCAGTCTCAGTCCTTTTTTAAGTTGCACGAACAAACCTATTTAGTATGTGGAATAAAACATTACACAGAAGTACAGCTGGCAAGCCTTTTAAGCACATAGTTACAATACTAGTGTAACTCCAAAGATCTTGACAGTGTTATCAGAGAATCTGAAACTATTTCAGTTTCTTGTGAATTTCCTGTAATTAACTTGAACAGCAGACTTTGTTGGCATAATATGGACTAAGTTAATAAAATCTTTAGGATTTATTTTGCTTCTAGTTCTATGGACATATGCAGAAAACAGAGGCTCCTGATGGTTAACTGCAGTGGGAAAAAAAGAAAACTACTCTCTTTTGTGCCAAAACAAATTTTTCATGCAAAGCAAGCCATATCTACCATTAGTTGGCTTCATACTGCAAAAGAGCACCTCAGGGGTAAGGTGGCTGTGGAACCACACTGTGCCTGGAGCTTTCCATACGGCAGCAAATTCGCTTTCGGGTGCAGGTGCTGCAGTGTGGTGGGAGCTGCTGTAGCTCCCTAAACCTGGCCTCAGTGTGAGTGTTAGCGGTGGGTGACTTTTAATAGAAGCGTGCTGTTCAAAAGGGTTTGTGTTTTATCTGCTTATCTGTATTTGCAGTCCTTGTGTTGGTATTTGTGAGAGCTCAGCATTACCTTGCTAAAGAGAAGCATGAAGCCAGGGAGCCTTTCTAGCCCTGAACCTGAAGAATTCTTTTTAATAGTTTGTAATTTCTGATTTTTATTAATATTGGAGCTTTTTAGTTTCTGTTCCTTAATGTGGATAATACAGACGTAAATGATTCTTGAAGCTGTCTTATACAGGCTAACATGAATGTGTTTATAGAGCCAGAATCTTTTTCTGTTGTTGTTTTTTTTAATATATAAATCATGATTTGAAGAAAAAGCAAGTCAAAATGAATGTGGATCATCATAACAGAGAGTTTATTAGTACAATAAATTTGTGACTAATGGCTTTCCTGCCCTTCCAGAAGGAGATACATCTTCCTGAGCTTTTTGGTTTATTTTTCTCCAACAAAGGCAAGGCAGCTTTTTCATTTCATAAGCAGGTTTTGTCACAATATTTCTCAGCATTTCCATCGCAGATGAAGAACTCAGCATCTCCCTCTGAAATACTCTCTGCTGACATCTACATAACTTCTTGTGCCTCTCAGATGTAATTTTGTGTAGAGTAATGCATGGTACGATGTGTAGGTCCTGTGTTTTCAATTAAGCTGCATTAGGCAACTATGCTCTACTTTCATATCTCATAGCAAAGTATCAGTATCCAGATGGCAGTGTGCTGGGATAAAATAGCTACAGGCTTGGCTGCTACTGTAAAGCCAAGAACTAACATTTTAGCCTGTGTGATAAATAAAGCTGAGGTTTGTGACTCTTGGTGTATTGGAGTTGCACTAAATAATGCTACAGTGCTGTTTATTACTGGTTTCATTGGATAATATGCAGCTATAAAACCTGCTTGAAGCTTTTATGAAGAATACTCTGTCATTATAAAAAGGTGCCTACAACTTCTTTATGATATTGACGATGCAAGAATTACTTTGTTTGTGTGGGCTTCCTGACTGTTGTCTAGGGAGGACCTTACCCTCTCCCAGCTTCTGGAGGCACTAGATTCCATGAAGTTCTCTTGGGAAGAGGACAGCTCTATAGAGCTTAGGTTTCAGAAATTATTTTGAACATCTTGTTTGCTTTTTCTTAAGTTTATATCAGTATTTATTGCTTCAGTTAAAATTCAACTGATATTCTCTGTGGTGTAAACTGTGCTACTGCATAGCTAAGCAGAAGTTAAACTGAAGTAACCTGGGTTGTTGTCTGAGAGGAGGCTGCAGAATTGCTGAGAGACTTTTATGCTATCTGAAAAAGGTGATGGGAAGACTTGGTAGTAGGGAAGGGGGCTTGTTTTCCCTTTACGTTTCTAGTACATGCTATGACCTAGATGTAACTTCCCTGCCTCTGTTTACCTAACTGGAACCCTCTGCTTTTCTCAGAAGTGTTCAGATTTAAATTGGTGTTTATACTCTTATAATTTATCAGACTGTTGTAATTTAAGCCAAAACAAGTTATCAATGCTGTTGCTGATTTGTTAGCTGAATGGCATGAAATCTGTGTATTCCACAGGTGTTTGATTTTTGTAAGCACCTATTTGTGGCATGCCTCTTAGAAAGGGCAGATGTGAACACCATCCAGGGAGATGTGGCACTAACGTCATGTCTGTGGGATTCAACAACATGATAGATCAATGGGTGAGTAAATCCTTGTATTGTTCAGACTGTAATCTTTGTAAAGAGAAACCTACTGTCCAAATGAGAGACAAATAGTATCTTTGTGTTCCTTTTCACTGTTCTCCATGTGTCCATTTTATAGAATGCACCAAGGAGCTGAAGCAGCAAGGTCCACGATGGGGAAGATGAAGCCAGCTGTCCATCCTGTCCTGTACCTGCCTGAGTGCAGGAAGAGTCCTCATACAAAGTCAGAATGCATCTGGGCTTGCAGTTCTTTTAAACCATATTCAGAGTTAATGGTAAGTAATGTGTTTTGTGTATGTTATAATTCATCAAGTAAGGCTTTACAGTAGCAGTGCTTTCTTTTGTGGTACCGGGTTCTGTCTTTAACAAATGCAGAATTCATGTTTCCAGATACAAAGCTTGTCATCTGCATCATATGATTTTCTTAAAAGAAACAGCACTAAATCTGATATAACAGGTATACTCCTTTTTTCTTTCTGTTTTTTATCCTCTCCAGATGAGCTCAGTGAGACTGGCAGTGCTAAAGAAGGGAAGAACAGAGATGGAAGGCAGGAACTATTTCAAAGCAGGATTTTTCTCCTTTCCATAACACACAAAGATGAAGATTTTATAAACTTCATTAGGTAGAGTATTGATAATAGTGTACTGTCTGTAATATTGCATGATGTAATATTGCACTGCTTTATTGTTTGGTGATATGAGGAGCTACTTTAAGTAAATGAACATATACCAGTGGCTTAAATGAATGAATGAGAGCAGTAAATTGACAAGGTTGTTACTAGAGGAAAAGCTAATAGGTTTTTAAAGCTAGTGTCTGTTTTCATCTCTTTCCATAACCTGTAGTTCTTCTGTTCTTTGAGAAAGATGAAGAAAAATACACTTTCATTCAAGAAATTGAAGCTAGTTCAACTTCTTAACCAGAAAGACTTCACAGTCCTCTTAGCTGTTACAGCATCTTAATACTTTGTCCAGCAGAAGTAGCATTCATAGTGCTGCTCCATGAACTCTGCATGAATACCTGTAGTGCAGCAGCATGTGCAACTCTTTCTTCATGGGGCTTCCCGTGCAGGGGAGCAGTTGCAAAATGTCTGCTGTGGCATAGACCTTTGGCCCCTTGCATCTGAGGATGGAATTTGCAAGTCTTTTTCCATTTGGAACTTACGGGAGCTCCTTTCTGAGCCCAATAGTTCTCAAATATTGCAAGAAAGGATCTGACAGTGTTGTCTGGGACGTATGATTGACTTAACTATTGTTAACATTTATTAAGTGCCTTACAACAGAGGGAAGGAGTCATTGCCTTCACTTTTACAAACAGGAGAAGTGGCATGTAGGAAGAATGGATCTCTTCTATCTTCAGTAATTCTCGACCTAACTAGTTAGGTGATTGTCATGAGAAATGACAAACTGGCTCGGGGGAATGGCACCAAGGAAAGATGCCGATGTGTTCCGTATGGCACACGGCTGCTTCTTCCTGGAATGGCTTAATGTAGCAAGCAGAGTCTTCCTTCTGTGGATGTTGGTTGGGCAGTGAGGAGATTTAAAAGGACTGCTGAGCCTGAGGCTGTCTATCTATCAGATAGCTTCATTATAGATCTCATCCAGGGAAAAAGTGAGGTACTGCAACTCATTTCTAGGAGCTACTCTTGTTTTTAGTGATTACTCGCCCTCTGCCACCTCCTGCTTCTTTTCACAATAGAGTGCCCTTTCCTCAGGATAAGCTGATTCACTTCACGGCTGGTATTTGTAGTTTTTCTGCACTTAGTTAGCTTCTAAGGCAGTAACTGTTTCTTCTGGGCTGATATTTTAGTTTCTTTTTTTTTTATTAGTTTATTTTGCTAAGAAAGAGAATCTGTCCAGCTGCTACAAACAATAGTGGTTTTGATTTGTATCAATAAAGTGTTAGAGATATGTGTTTTCCATGTTGCAGATAGACACTTAAAGCGTGCTTTAAAGGAAGGCAAACCTTGGAGAGGTTTACTTAGATGTACAGTATGCCCTATTCTTTCTTTCTTTTTTTTCAAGGAAAGATAAAATAATTTCATCATTTTGATTGCTTCTTTATTTTTTCTCAGTCTCACACTTGAGAAATATGATTTGGTAAGGTTAATGTGATTAAAATGAATATGCGATAACTGACTCTGCACATTCAAGATTAAGAGCTCAAATTATAGACTCCAGAGTGAAACACTCCATGAGCATTTGCAGATTTTGTTTGTGCAAGGAATGCAGGCCCATGGTTGCAGTTGCACAACCATTTCGTCCTATCTGCTGCTTTTTTGTCTTGATTGATCTGCACAGAAATGTCTTCAAACACTGAAGTGTCAAGAGTGAAAATATAGTGTGGGATGAGGTGTGGGGACAAGTGAGGAAATCATTTCAGTCCAAGCCTTAGCGTTGCTTTATAAAAATAGATCAGTTTTACACAAATTGTTTGCATTTATGAAGATCAGTTTATGGCATTTTGACTGCACAGTACTGAATTCTTTACGTAGAAATTGATCCTTTATACAAACGTAGTTCTATATACAACAGTTAATCTCTTAGAATGCAAGATGAAGATATTATCAATTAATTTCTGTAGGTTATGACTGACTTTCCCCCTGTGCTCTGCGGTGGTTACCTACAGTAATGTTGAGTTGGTGGGTGCTTATATTAAAATTAGATGTGAAATGTAATATGTAGAGGACAAAGAAGCATTGAAGTCCTTTTTGCTCTTAAAAAGACAGAGATACCTCAGACAATTCCCCATTCTTAATCTCTAGAGCATTTGATGTGTAATTCTGTTATTAGTGATTTGGAGTGAATGGAATGAAATATTTTTTGGAATAGCATTAGTACCAGACAGTATTGCTCAGCTTTTGTGAAGCCTAATTTTGTTTTAAAATGCTTTGCATTTTGAGAAGCTAATTTATAGATCATCTTCCATTGAGAAAGAAAAAGCATCTTGGGCTTGGGTGGAGAGACAAGCCTAGCAGTTGCATCTGTGAAATTTCCTAATGTTGCCACCATTTAAATAAAGCATTTGTTTACATAACAACAGTGGCATTTCTCTTCTTCCTTGCAGTTTTGTCCAACTAGATGTTATAAGTGGCAGTTGCAGTGACTGCTAAGTGTTTAAATGATGACACCATTATGTGAAGTGATTTTGAAATGAGAGATTCCAGCCAAGAATTACATCTGCTCTCATCTCCTTCAAATCATACTCTCTGGCTGTGCAGATTATGATTGATTTGTTTGTGACAGATTGCAGGAAACAGTCATTGATTTTTCAATATTTTACCTTAAAATTATTTACAGTTGTAACCAAGGGGAGGTATTTCCATGGGCTGTCAGCCCCTGAAAGACTGGGATAATATTCCCTGCTCCCTGACAAGACAAATTACCCGTAATGAGTGCAGTAGCTGAAGGGTATACTTTTATTTTAAAATATGTCAATAACCCCAGTGACTAAACGAATATTGATTCAGCATAATGAAGCCTGAGTAATGTGAAAATGAGCTCTTCAAGGAGCACGGTAAAGACTTTCTTTTTAGCTTGTAGCAAGTAGCTTTTCATTCTCTACTGTTAGGTAGTTGAAATGTGCAGTCTTAAACAAGTCATCCTTAAACAGTAGTAATACGCAGAATAATGTAACAAAAGAACTCAGTTGCTTTCCTCTGTTGTTTTTTCTTCCCTCCTCAAGTTCTTTTTCTTCAATCTGTTTCAGCAGATCAGGCATTTAAAGAGAAAAATGCAAGTTATCCAAGGCAGAGATAGAATTACTATTGGTCTTAATGTCTTTTGCAATAATATTCCTCGACCAGCCTAATGGCATTTTTAAAGTGGATTCTGCATATATAGGCATGGAAATGTATCTAAATAAACTGCAGATTTAATTTCATATTATTGACTTCTTGGACACATTGATGTGTGTGCTATGTGATGGGTGTAATATTCTTGTCCTCTAATAATTTAGAATAGCTGGTTTATGAGAACCTAGATATACTGTGTTAGAAAACTTAGTTATCATAATGCACATTTTTCTTCTCCACCTCCTCGTAACACTGCATGTTTCTTACCAAACGAGACTTTTCAAGGAGTAATTCATTTAAATTACAGTAATCTATGCAGTGCCATAGGTGTGGCATGGAAAAGCATCTAATAGTTTAATATGGATCTACGTTTGGGAGTAAGGATTAGATTAAAGACAAAGTTGTGGTACATTTTTTTTTTTTTAAACATTAAAAGTATTCAACACTAAAGAAACCCACCATCACCTGAACTTGTCACTTGTATTTGAGAGCATTGTACAATGGTGGGAAGGCTTTGCAAGAGCACTGGGTGTAAATGGCTGTGTAATCCAGACATATACAAGTATATCTTTTCTTCAAGTGTTTGTGTATAATGTGTCAATTATGAAATAATGTCATAGCCAGAAGCACTTAGTGGGCATGTTTGGGCACAAAGATGACTTTCCTTATTTTCTGAGGATTGACTTCAATCAACCTTCAGAATGATGTTTTCCTATCAGCACACAGGTGATTTTTTTCAAATGTCACTCCTTTAGCACAGCCAGAAAGTGTTTCAGGAGGCACTTGAGAACCTGTGGCATTGAGAGTTAAATGGCAACCCTGCAATGTGAGGTATTCCTGAGTTTTATTTGTTAATTTTCAGAAAAATGTGATATGATGTACATTTGAGCAGGTTCCAACTGTAAGTAATTGTAGTTGTGAGTGGATTTGTGCAGAACAACCAGGACTTGCAAAATCTGGGAGGATCATTAATGATGAGGGAGTAATAACCTCAAATATACAGCAGTGAGACTCTAGGAAATGAAGGTTCAAGTGGGAACACTTGACTGCTAAGCAGTGGCAATTTCTCTACCTGTTCTTTTTGTTTCTATGCCTTTTGTTTCTTTGACTGACAGCAGGAGATGGGAAGGGAATGTTCTCTTTCCATAGCTTTCCCACAGTAGCAAGGAAGAGGAGACTGGATTTTCAGGGCTGGATGCCAGTTCAGATGCAGACTGAAGGGCTCACAAATGTTTGGGGTATTTTTGTACAAGTCCTTTTCCTGAGTAACACTTTATGAGCTCAGGGCTACCAAACCAGGGCAGATACAGCTGGAGGTACGGCTGACAGCTAAACCAAAGTGGCTCTGCTTGCGAGCCCGTGACTTGTTTCACTTGCAGGGCAGGTAACGTGTTACTTTGCTGCCTTTCCCAAAGATGAGTTTGCTTATTAAATACCCACATGCCTGATGTTCTGGTCCAGGCCTGAACCATATGCTTGGCAAATGGTGCATTCTCAGCTGGACAAATAGCTTGCAAACTCTGTGAATGCTGCTAGAGATTTCTGGTGATGGTTCCTTGGAATCTCCTAAGTTTATTTGCACGTCTCTCTTTAGTGTTAGAACTGCTATGATTGTTAGTTCACTTTCAGGTGGAAAATAAGAATCTCAAATCATTAATCAATTAAAAATTCTTGTAGCATTTGGGATCTCCCAGGAGCAGAACATACACTCAATTGCTGTTTGTTTAAGTAAAAGCAGAAAACATTGAAATGAAGGTCAAGGGGAAGAACAGAGTAACTTCCTTTGTGGCAGGGAAGAGGCTGTTGGTAAATCAGGAAGGGTTAATATTTTGAGATTGTATATACCTTGGCACTCAGACACTTGCAAATTCTGACCCATTTTAGTTCACTTCAGGCCTGACATTAAGACAGAGTCTCTGTATGTTCTTGTAGTGGAAAGGTAATGCAGTGTTAGTGGTGTGGGTATTTTTGAGTCACAGTTCAGATCTCTACACCTATTTAATTGTCAGATTCCACTGTGAATAAGGTGGCAACCAAAATCAATGGTCCATTTAAAAAGAAAAATATATGAATTTTCTTTTTTCCTCCCCTATTTATCCTGCCTCTGTGATCTCTACAGATAAATTATGAACTTGTTTTCATTGATGAAAGGGGTGTGGGAGTGGGAAGGACATGTAGATGCAGGTTTTAGAAATCATGTTTACTGTCTAAGACTTCCCCCCTCTGTTTGAAATTAATATGTGATGGAAGCTGAATTGGAGCATTCTGTATATGGACAAACACTACTATGTAGAATTTACTAATCTGAAGTCATGATTAGTCAAAACCAATTCTTTGTGCCCTAAACTATACATTTAATTATTTTCCTTTTGTTTTAGCTTGCAAGTAATTACTTTTATCAACAGCAATTCCATATATGCAGAATATTCACATTTTCTTGGAATGACTGTATCATGTACTAAAAGTTTTCACTAAATTGAGTGCTGATAGTGTCATAGAGTCTTTGGTATAGTGGCATATGGTTTATAGTGAACTATTAGAAGGAAATAACTCCACAAAAAATGTGAGAAGGATCCAAGGCACTGTGAGAGTCTTGCCTAACTGCAATGGTTAAAAGGAATGGCTGACTTAATGCATGAGTGTTGAAATCTATGTCTGGAATTATGGAAACAAGTTGAGAAACATTGACTGAATTGATTGTTGATTATTTTCCTTTGTAAATGCTGGGAAAAGACATGTTATGCTTTACCTGTGGCCTTTAAGGAGGTTTCATGATGTCCTTTCTTATGTTTTGTTTTGCTAACTTATCTTTTAATGTGAAGTGTCATTCCCAAAATGAAGTAATGTCCTTGGGCTGGTGGCAACAGCTGGAGTTGTAGAATTAATAAATAATTCAGAGAGGGATAAAGGGTAGGGTTGGGATTTTTTTTTTTGTCATTTGAATCTATATTATGTGCACACCTTTCACTTTAGATATGGCATCATTTGAATTAATTCAGTCTGATGATTGCACTGACCTGTCATATTTGTTTTGATGTCCCTTTGAAGGACCATATGCTCAGTCCTCTGCATGGAAAAGGATGCAGGTTGCTCACCAAAAAGACAGCCACATTGCTGTGGGGATGAAGACCTTCACTTCCAATTGTGACCTCAGTAGAGGTGCAGCTGCAGTTCCTACGCCAATGCAGCGACTAAATGGCAGAGTAGTCCAGTGAAAGGTGGAAAAAAAGGCAAAACCCCATTTGCATCAGGGTGTGGCATGGCATTAAAAACTCAGCTATTATTGAGGGCTAGTTGGTGTGAAGAACCTGGCATGTGGAAGATAGGAAAGATTAAAGCCAGCTAAAAATCTGCCAAGGTGGAGGTGTGCCATGGTAGTTTTAACGTGGGAATGCAGTTAATTACTCGGTATGCTGGAAGTGGGGTTGCCATGCACACAGTCTTCCAGGGACGCACAGGAGTTAGTCTGTTTATGGTCTTCTTTGACCAATTCATGCACTCCTTTCCTCTTAAAGAAGCTACTGGCTTAGCTAGACAACTTCTTGGTTTTGGGAAAACCCCTCAGTTGTAGTTTTCCTCTTTGCTAAATCTGTTATAACTACTGCACTTGGCCCTTCCTTTCCTTGGGTGGTATGTTTCTGTGGCAAGTGCTGTGTTTTCCAGAAGTTACAGAGAAATCAACCAGTTTTGACTTCAGCCATGTCCCCTAAGTAAGGAACTGCACCATAACCAGTATGTTTGATTGCTACTGGCTAGTGTCCCGTCTGAAACTAGCAGTTCATAGTTGGAGAGCAAGACCTTGTTAATGTTAGCTGTGTATGCACTGTTAACGTGATAGAATACAACCACTACAGTATTTTCATGGTATAAAGTATAATTGCAGCAGTGAGTTGTGATTTGTATGAAGTAGATGGTCCATTGTGCTCGTGCCAGTGGCAGAAGGAAGCCAATTAAGTGCAGGTTAGTGAAATACGATAACTAGAAGCTGTGAATGCGAATGATAACTGTATGCAAAATTGTTTCTTTTCTAGATCCTGTCATCAGTGACTGAGCTGCCCTGAAATCTTCTTATCAGTTGCTGCCGAGATGAGAAGGATAACAGGAAGGAGGATTGCTAAAGTGGTTTTAATGACAGTTAATTTCATCTATTTATCAAATGACAGGTTGTTTTTTCCTCAAAACTCGATTGTCATGACAAGATGCTTTTGGAAGTCATCTTTGTAAAATAAAACTGACAATTTTTAGGCTACAAAGAGCTATTGTATCTTTCTATACAATGTTGTCATTATGGTAAACCGCTGGAAAGTCTCTATTTTTTGAAGTAATTTGACTTGCATACTTCATTCATTTATTTGAATGTCTGTTGAACGCCATGTGAAAAGTTTCCTGCCAGAGTTCTTTTATTCAATGGAATAGTCATTCTTACAATGGTGAATTTATTATGGTCTAAATTACTGTTGCCTTAGCCTCCCGCAAAAATGTTTCTTTTTAGTAATTCTTAAACAAATAAGGGATGAATGAGGTTTTGTCCTCTTCATGTCTTGAGCGGCGGATTTTTCCTTTCACTGAAAGCGTCTTCAGTTTTCAGAATGACACAATTACAAAGAAAGGTGCTTTGCTCCTTTTTTTTTTTCCCAACAGAAAATGTCTTTTGTGCAATGATTTTTTTAATATGGACTCTGCCAAGATGCAATTACTGGAAGGAGAGACAGAAGCTGTTGGGAATGTCATGTTATGCCAAATTAAGAATTATTAGCTCTTACTTTTTCTGCAATCTCTTCAACTAGAACTCGACCTATTGCGTCTGGCTTATACTTTGACTCTAGTGGAACTAATGTGTCCTTGGAGTAGCATTTTAAAGTAACTTCAGATTCATGTTTCTTTCACAAGTCTGCTTTAAACTGCTGGGATTAACTTCAGAGAAGTCAAGAGATACAGCCTCCTTTGTCAGCAGCTGTACTGGTTAAAGAAGGAGGCTTCATGCACGCTTGCTTGCTCGCTCTGTCACGGAGGTTATTGGCCTTGCTGGAGAGGAAAACCAAACTGTTTCCCTGAGCACACCCAGACTTATTTCAGCCAGAGTTAATATTATTATTGAATATTAGTTAACTAGTACCCTGGGTCACTTAGAAAGGGCAGTGAATGCACAGGCCAGCTGCACAGAGGGTGTATCTGGGAAGGCTGGTGTGTTGACAAGACGGTTGTTGAGGAGGTACTGGTGTAATCTTTTCAGCAGGTGCAGTTACGTCTCTAAGATGTAAAAATGTGACCTGTTAGAAAGCTGTGCAGTTTTGTCATGTATAATACTCAATTTCAGGAACATACTGGGTAATGTAAAATAAGCCTGTGCTCTTTGACTTAGAGCTTTTGTGTGCCAGTGTGAGTGGAGAGAGATGGTGTGAGGATGTGTATGTGACAGGACACCTGTTTCAGGAAAATTCATCTGGTCGAGGTGTGTGACTGGTACAAGTGTTGCCCTTATCGAGAGCACACACTGTATTTTACTCTTCAAAGGGTCAGCTTCAACCCTCACATGCTTCAGGAGAACTGTTTTTGACAGATGGTGCCCTGAGCTGCCTTTAGTGAAGAGGAAAGAATACCTCTAGCAAAGAGGCCACCCCCTCCACTGCTGCTCCTCTGCCTGATGTTGCAGCAGTAGATCCTGGAGTCTGCTGAGGCATCCAAGCCTTTGATGTTCCCCATGCCACAATTAGAACAGTGTGGATGATCTTTAGTACTGGAAGGCATACCAAAACCAGTGCACTAAACAGCTCCTTTGCCACAGACCCATCTTGTGAGAAGGCAGTGGGTGCTCTCTCACAGCCAGCTTTGGGCATATAGAGAACAAGGGCCTTTCTGCTCTGTCAGAAAGCTGAGCACAGCATGTGACACCTCTTGGAGCACTGCTGCATGAGAAGAGTTTCATGAGAAGAGTTCAGACAGAGAAAGGTCTAAGCCTTAGTTGGCCTTGCAGACACAGTCTTTTAACTGCTGAAGAATGAGGAAGTATGCACTGGTTCTCAATGTGCCATATGTAAGGGAGGACAAAGATGCCCTACAGCTGGAAAGAAACTGGTGTGTAAGAGAAAGGTGCTGACCTGGAGGCAAAGAACTGCCTGCCTTGGCTGGTGTGTCCTGAGCAACACTACCCAGCTGCTCTTCCGTGGACTCTGGGTCTGAAAAACAGTGATACAAAGAGAGGAAGCAAGGCAGGTTTTAGGACTGAGGCTTGCAAAGATGTTTGGGAATGTGTACAACCTTAGAAGTCACTAGAATTTAAAAATTACATATGAAAAAGTAGCTAGCACATGACAGAGTGTGAAACCTTGCTTTTCTGCCAAGCTTTGAGTTAACTTGGCTATGCGCTGCTATATGTTGAGAAAACGTTTGGGAGTCTTCAGTCAAACTTTCTTTTTGCCTTGTTAGCCTCTGCTTGCAGCGTAGTGCTTGATGTGTGCATAGTTCAAGGAGGCAGAGCACCAACCACACCATTTCCAAACTCCTCAGCTTGCCCCTGCCCAGTGTCTGTGGCTGTGGGCGCAGGAGCCATGTGCTATGCTGGCAGCTGGGGCTCAGCTCATGTCCCTGCCATGTTTGGAAGTGATGCACCTCCTCAAAAGCATGTCAGGTATCTCCCCTGACCAGGAACAAAGGAGAAATGAGCTTCCACAGCTCTTTTTGAGGTAGTCCATAATTCATGTAATTCTTTTACCTTAATATGGGCTATTGTAGTACTCAATTTAAAATAGGTAATGAAATGCTTGTGATAGCCTAATTATCTTTTTGCCTGCTTAAGTGGCAATACATAGTTAATCCAGTATTACACAATAACATACATCTTATGCAGAGCACTGTGAGGGGTATGTTATGCTGATGAGTAAAATTTTACGTCCAGGCACTACAATGCTGAAATACAGCGGTTAAATCTGTCAGGCTGTTTATGGAGCACTAAAAAGAAAACAAAATACAATTTCAGGTTTTTTTTCCTAAGAAATACTCCAAATAATAGGTTGGTTTCAACTGGACTTTCTGTTTTTTTTGATGATTGCTGCACTCAGTCCCAACCTATCATATTCCCACTTACAAACACATGATTTCTATGTATTATGTTCTCCAGAAACGTGGTGGACAAAATAGCTTACCTTCCTAAGTGGTGCTGTACTTTTTAACTCCTCTAATTTCAGTTCCAACTGGGTTGAATAAAATGTGCATTCCTGAAACTAATCTGTAAGGTGACAGATGATTTGATATGACTGTTTTCATGCAGCAGACATAGGAAAACATTTTCAAGGCTGTATGTGTTGACAATATACGGAGATAAAAATCAGTTCATGACAAACTCTAAGGAGCAAACTTTTAATAAGAGCAATGAATCATTAGGAATGATTAGAAAGGAAATAGATTTTCTGTCTTTTGAATTAAGATGAAATGTTTTTGTAGAGGTATATGCTTGAACAAATGACTGGGTGGGGTAGAAGAATTCTTTGCGAGCTTCTGTGGCTTTTGCTACAGCTGGGGTGAGGCTGGGTCATCTTGGACCTCCGTTTGGTTTGGAAAGGTGGAAGGCATCTCAATGTAACAAGTATCTCCACAGCATAGCAGCTTCCACTGTAAAGTTACTCAAAGTTACTTAGACTTCTCTTTAAAAAAAGATCTGGGGGGGAGGCATTGCTTAACAACGAATTTGGCAAGGTTCCTGCCTCCTGAGGCTGTGCCTTCTTCAAAGATCCTCTTTCACCTGACTGCTGGGTGCTGCAGAGAGTTACGTTTCGTTGGCGTTAGGTGGGTTTCTTTCGTTATCTGTCCTTCTCCCCCCCAGATTAATCAAATAGCACACGAACTTTATTTTTTTTCCAGAGCAAAAGTCTTCTGCAAACCATGTACTTTTACAAAGTGTAATTTTGGCTTACTGTTAGAAATAATTATTAGGTTTAACGTAATCTGACAGTGTCCTGCTGTGTATAAATTAGGTTTGTTCTCTGCTAAGATTAGTTAGCTGGCACTCATTCACTGGCACGTTACAAGAAATGATCTCAAGTTGATCACATCCAGTTATCTGCCTTTTTTCTTTTTAATGGGCTTCTTGTTGCTGTGCTGTCATCAAAGTTGAGAAAAAAATAGTGCAAGTCATACATTCAAGTTCTGTACATCCTGGGAAGACAATGGTGGCTTTCCTGTACCATGAAAAGACTTGGGGTGTAAGTGTTTGGAGGAGGGGAGAGGTTGACTGCACTTAAATTTCTGATGTGCTCCTTTGGTTTTGGCCGATAGAGATGTTTTCTGCAGTATGGCAAGCAGTATGGTACCACTGAAGTCCAAAATGCCAGGTATAATTAGCTCATGTCTTTAAATAGGTGGTGTTATTTTTTAGCTTGTATGCACTAGCCTGTTTCCATGCAGAAGTACTTATTTTACCTGTGAAGAATGCTGTGTAAATCAGAAAAAGCAGAAAAAAAATATTAAAATGATGTGCTAGTGTTTAATATCTTAAAGATAACCATCAGATCTTTATTTATTTGTTTACAATTGATTAGGGTTAGAGTTTTAAAGGCTTAATGCTGACTGTAAGTGCTTTACAGTCAGTCACAGAGAATTATGGACTTGGCACGACTCACGTTTTTGTTCTTCAGTATATCCATTATTGTTAGATGCTGAGTAGTCATTGCACATAGATGACTGATTTTTTTGGGGGTATTTTACATTTTTACATGTTCAGAAAAATACTTCATTAAAGCAGCTGTTGGGTGAAGGGAGTAATTAAAGAGCTGTACTGCTCTTATTGAAGTTGACACGTGCTGCACGTTACTTAAAACTCAGTATGTGAGCAGAATGTTTCCAGGATTTATTGAAGTCAGCCACCTAGAGATACTGGGAAGCTTTTAATAGTAGTAAAGATAGCTTCAAGTTTTATGCTGTTATATAAATCTGTCTTTAAGAAGAGAGCTATTATTGCAACACGTTGCTTCTGTTCTTCAATTTTGGCGTGTGTATGTTTTATGTGTGCACACACACACACCACACACAAATGCTTAAGACTTCATCACTTTTATTTGACATTGATTGTATATTCTATTTAGTATTTATTTGGGGGAAAAAAAATAGTGTTGTAGTGCTGACTGAGCACCTTAATTTGCTTGGTGCTAAAAGAAATCTGCAGTTTATTGATTTTTTTTCTTTTTTTTTTTAACTGAAATGCAGTCTGCTTCATTTGAATTGCAGCTCTTTGTGTGTGAGTGTCTTGGTGTAGCAAGTAAGGAATCTTACTTAACGTAAACTGAGGCTTGGTTTCGTTTTAACTGGTATGATGAGTGCAATGTTCTGCATGTGTAATGATTTGCAAGTGGTGAAAAAATAGACTTGTAATTACAGCACACGGTGACCAAACGTGTTATAAATGAATGCCTTCAAAAAGTCTATTGAGCAGACATAATTACCAATATTGTAATTTTTAGTGGTGTGATCTTTGTTTCCTTTTCTTCTGCTTTCTTTTTCCAGTGTGCAGTTTTGAGTCCATTGGAGCATGTTCAGTTACTCTGCCTTTCCTGTTATCTCTTTAAAGCATCTTTGATATTCCTTCTTAAAAATTCTAATTATGTATTTCAGGGAGAGTTAACAAACATGCAAGTTTCAGGACTGGGATATATTTTAGCTTCACTTTACATATATTTTGTTTACATGGCCTGTGGTGTGGAGAACTCTGCCAAGTATGATCCACTCCCGTGGGTTTCAATGAGAACCGAGCAGCACACGGCTCAGTGCGTGGCAGGACCAGGGTCTGTGCTCTGGATAGATACAGGCACAAAGTACTTCTCTGAAAGAGGGACAGGCTTGAGAAATATCAGAGGGATGGATTCTTCTTTTGAGGGACCCCAGAGCCTGAGTAATGCTATTGGAAACAGTCTCAAAGCCCAGGGAGGGTGGGCAAGCTCACAGCCCTGCAGCAAGAAGAACTGGCAGAGATGCACAGAGGCAGCCTGAGGACGAGTCTCAATACAGCAACGCAGAGTCTGGAGACAACCTTTCCAAAATCATCTTTTAAATGGCAATAATTAAGTCACAGGCAGCTTTCACCTGGAAAGGCTATGTTAGAAAGACATCTTCACTTTCTGAAATGCTTTGTCAAAGTCTTAATTGTACACTCTGGCCTGGCTGTTTATCCATCATCCATATTTTGTATGATTTTGGAGCAGAACATTGCCCTTACTGTTGAATTATTTAGCTAAAACCATCAAACTTTCACCTGTATGTTTTGGGTTGTTTAAACCTTAAGCACTTTTCAGGCAGTATTTTTCACTTTAATGTTATCACACACTATAAAATACACTGTTCAAATAGATGCAAAATAACCTTATTCATCAGCTACACATGAAAAAGTCTAAAAATGTGGTTTTGAAGTTTTAAGGTATTTGCAAATTCTTTCCAGTTGATTTTTGCATGTTTTTCTAATGTGGGATGCAGAAAAGAAGATGCTAGTTACCCTCACCAGGATATGCAAGGTGCTGTTGTATATTGGTGTTATAACCTTCTAGGATACTTTTTAATCACAGCATTGTGTTAGGTATGCAGTAGAAGTTAGTTTTATGCCTGGATGTCTGCGTGAGCAGACTGAGTGTATTCAGCTGTCCCTGAATTCCAACAAACTCATCTAATGGGCAAATCTTTTCATCTGAGGTTCTGCAAGTTGAAGATGAAAATTGGTTTCTAAACTATGTGTGTGTTTAAATATTGAGAGTCAATTCCCCTGTGTTAAAGTGTAAACTACTAACGAATCCACTGGAGTTTCTGCAGGAGAAAGTCATTTAATTAACACTTCTAATTTCAGCTGTGAAAGAAGGTGAACATGAGGTCTGAAGAATGGAGAGAGGCTTTGTTTTTCATGGCTGAGGACTCAGTGCACTGTAAATCTGCTGATGCTCGTATACATAGACCATCTCCTGCTTGCTAATTAGGCCTCTCCGATGTGCACTCTAGAAATGTGCTGGAGAAGTTGTTTCAAAAGCCCACCACGCCGTCATAAATAAGGAAGCAGTACGGTATGTCACTATTATACACCGCTCGTTTGGCAGACTATAATTTAATAGAACAACAATGATCAGACTAGTATATCAGTTAATTTTCAAAACATTTTATTCCACACAAATTAGCTTAGGTCCTGGAGGGCAAAATGACAAGAGGTTACTCGTACACTATGTATTTAATTAATTGAAAAATGCTCAAATTGCTTTTACAGTTGTTATTAAAAAGTAGAATCAGTGTTGCCAGTGCTCAACCATAATTAGAACCCCGGGGAATTAAATATTTAGCATTAGTAATGTAACAGCACTTAGGACACAAATTTCTATTTTTGTAATGAAAGCAATACAGTGTAAGTGCAAATGGCTGAAACGACAGCTGTGACAAGCCAACCAGCCTGGGATATTTCAATAAGACACCTCGTCGGACAGCAAGTCTTACCACATTACTCGTTTGTAAGAGATCTGCGAGCTGAAATCCCCATAGCCAGCCGTTACACCCAGTATTTAGAGTTCTAATTGCTCGCAGGATGAACGGTCGGGCAAATGTCAGGGCGGCGGGGGGTGGGCAGCGCGCGGTGTTTCCCCGAACAGCGCGGCGGAGGTGCCGCTGGCAGCGTGGGCAGCGTGGGGAGGGGGCCGGTCCCGGGGCTGCGGAGGGACGCAGACAGAGCTTGTTTGGTTTAAGTTTAATTACGTTTTAAGCGTAACTGCTTTCAGTGATACAACATGAAAAGTCGGATATTGGGCTCTAATGAGCTGTAGTGGTAGATGGCTGGGGACCCTGAGGGATTCATTCACTAAATTAACTGGATAAAAGTACTTGGTTTGGGCACGGTAGGATGGCTGAGCTGTGCTCTAAAACTCCCTTTTAGAGCTGTCTCTCATTCCTGTTTTCCTTCTAAACAGGCTGTGTAGCGACTTCCACAACTGCCTGCTACAACTGTTCAGCTTGTCAGAAGGTATTACATTACCAGCTAATAAGTAATAAAGAATATTTGACTTCATTTCTCTTCTGGGTTTGTTTTTGTTGTTGTTGTTTTTTCTTCTGGGATGTCAAGAAAAGGAGGAGAGCTTGAAGCCTGTTGTGTGTCTTCTGAATAAAGAAGCTGTACTTGGACAAGGCATGCTTTTGCCTTTTTGAAGCACTGATTTGTTTTGTAGAAATAGGACAATTGGGCAGCAGAGATGGACTACTTATTTTTGAAGAGGCTTTCATTGCATTCGGCACCTGCTCACAGGACAGATTTCATATTTGGGCTGAACATATATCAAGGAGTTACTATCTAGACAGTACTGGACCGGCACAGCCTGTTTCTTGACAGAAGCAGGTAAGGACCAGCATCGTGCCTGTGCTGTGCCACATCCAGTGTGGGCAGAGCTGCCTCCTGCTTTGCAAACAGTTATTTCTGCTGCAGGTCACCCTAAAACTTTGCTTCACACAGAAACTTGGCAAAGGTTGTCAAAGCCTGTAAGAATGTATCTGGTTCTGAAAATTAAGACTCTTTGTCCTGAAATGCTTCAACTAATAGCCACTGAGCTGGGGCAGCAGTGAAGCTGCCCCATCCCAGGGACTAGACAGGGCCCATGGCGGCATCTCCAGCCCCTGGGCCTCCCAGTTACACAGACCTGGTCCCAATTGTGCCTACCCTCTGTGTCAGGGGTATAAAATTGTGGGTGCTTGGGCTCCTGCTCCTTTGCCTGCTGTGGGGGAAGCTTGCAAGGAAAGGATTTCCTTCGGTTGCTTTAAAAATGCAACTTTCTTTCTTCAGCCTGGCTTTCAGAAATAGTTTTGACTTGTTAGATGAAGGTTCCCCTTGGTGTCTGGTTTTAGTTGAAGCTGCTGAACTTCAGTGAAATGATGAGCAACCACCAATGGAGCTGTGTAAAGCAGAATGGAGGTGACCTGGTGAGTACCTCTGGCTGCAGTCATCAAAACCTGGGGGAGTCATTCAGGTAAGTGCAAAATGTTTATGAACAAGGTCGGGGTTATTAATAAGCACTTCTCTCTCATTGATGACCTGTCAGGGCACAGCAATAGTTCCAAGGAATCAGGACCTTCAGTTTTGTGTGTTTCCTGAGCAGTTAGTGCTTTTGAGAAAACTAGCTGTTCTCTAACAGGCTTGTGAATGTGGGCTTTAAGTGTAGGAAGGAGCTTCCCTTGTGTACACCAGAGCCTTGTGGGGCAACTCTGAGGTTCCTCAGGTGCTCGAATCCTGGTGCCAAGCTTGCTTTAGCTCTTTGAGCTTTTCCCTGCTTACCAGAGACTTACAATTAGAAGCCTCTTGTGCTCTGTGATGCAATGCTCAGAACTGGGGTACCCAAAGGTTTGATGTAACTATGAATTACTTCTGGGTGTAAATAATCCTTATCAGCTCTTACTTTCATGAAGTTGTGGCATTTCCCCATCTGTTTTTCTTTGATGCACCTACATGGCACAAGAATGCTGTTGGAGGTCTTGCTGAAGGCCCTGACTTTCAGCAGGACAAGCTGCACCTGGATGGGGCTTTTGTCCTGGCATCTAAAAGCTGCACTAAGCCTCTCTGTGGATGAGCAGATAGCTGTGCTGATGTGATAGTAGTGCCATTGCTGACTATCCTATCACTGATCTGGGATCCATGAAGACTTAATTCTGGCCTGAGACAAGGTATTTATTTGTTTTTTAAAGTTCACTTCTACAAAAGCAGTACTCTCCTAAGGTTTTTGAGGCTTGGATCTTGTCTGTCATTGCCAGATCAATTCTTGCAAGTCCTGCAGCAGTTGGTTTCTCCCTGAGAAGGGGGGAAGGAGGGGGGCTGTGGATTTTAATTGCCTGGAGATTCGCAGCTGTAAAGGCATTTTTCTTTTCTGCTTTATTTTTGGTTTTTAGTATCTCTTCTTGCAATCTCCGCACCCACTGTGCCTAGTGCTGTAAAACACAAAAGCAGTCTCTGACCCTTGCTGGTTCTCCAAAATCCAGCAGCATCATCTCTTCAGAAGGACATCACAAGTTACTCCATCACCAGCTTCTAGCTTAAAACATAGACTAAAAAATATAAACTTTAGAGGAGGTTAGTCCTAGCCAAAGGAGATTCAAGGTTACTTCTAGGGCTCTTCATAACCTTGGCTGCTGCCTGGTAGGTATGACAGCTTGCTGTGAGCTCTCTGGCTGGTAGGAAGAAGGTAGGCAGGCAGAGCTGAAACAAAAGTTCTACCTTGGAGCTGCTGCCAGTCCAGTCTCTTCAGGTCTAAGAGCATCTGATACTTAAAGCAAGATTTAGTTTTAGCTTCCTTAACTTCCTTATATTTTAACCAATTAAGATAACTACTTTTCAGAAAATAAAACTAGATAAAAATATTCAAAGTATGTTTTTCAATATGAACTTGGACTAACACTGCATCTACTCTTTAAAGTAGATGTGCATCCTGGGAGTGACTATGTGGTATCAGTCATAGCAGAGATGTTCAGAGGTTCCTAACTCAACTAACCAAACATCACAGCCTTGTACCAATGGATGTTTCTGTTGTTTAAACAAGTGTGAACCTTGTGTGAACAGTGAGACTTAAACTGCAAAAATACCTGGGCACTGCCAGGAGTTTTTCCTGCAGTCCTGATGCGATGACTCTCCAATCCCGTGCTGGCTTTACCGAGGTGCTGTACTGAAGAGCATTGCAGGGATCACTTCCCTTCCGCCCTAAAGGTAATGGAGCAGTTCCCTTTTGATGCTATGCTGGATGAAAGCAAATGAGCTGAAAGCAGAGTATGGTTGAGTACAGGAGTCTCTTGTTGTTTCTCCTTAAGCAGTAGTTTCTGCTGGTACTGACTCTCAATTATTGTCCTGTGTGAATGGGAACTTGAGAAGAGACACTTTCAATTTTTCTGTTTTCAACTGCTCATTGAGATAGGTTTAATTTCTTCCCTCTGTCCCTTTTACATATTGCCTCTTCTTTTCTTAATGACTTACACTCCTAAAACTATACCATGAAAAAATGAGCTTTGCTCTTTCTGCCCATATCCCCTGTTGTATTTACATTATGGAAATTATAATTTATACAGTATTTCTTATGCAGTATTTTAGATCTCCTCTGAATATCTCCTAGGGCTTTTGTCATGTGCTTTCCTTGTCTGTCTTTCTCTTATTTTATTTGTAATAACCCCATCCTCAGACAGTTGCTGTTGCTATTGGAGCCATGAAACCATTGAAGGGCAATGTGAAGTTTCAAGTCATTATCCAGCTAGCTGCAGTCTTTAGGGCACAATTCTGCAGCTGCTGCCAGGTATGCTGCTTACAGGAACGAGCCTGCCAGTGCAATAGGAATGGCATCTCCCCTGACCATGCTTGTAGGATTGGGCTCATGGAGAGAGAGCTTTCCTACTGCTTTATTATAAGTACAGAATCTGGACTACAAAGATACGCTCAAAAACGTGTGTCCAACTGCTCGGAAAACTCGGAAATTGGGTTCCTGCTGTGTTGTGTTGCTGATCCACATATTTCCAGACAGTTGGAAAAGTTAAGCTCTCATTACCAGCCTGGGCCGTACTGCACAAACATAGGGCAGGTTTTTGGTCTCAGCTCTCGGTTGTGGGGGTGGAAAAAGGGTCATGAGGCTCTTAATGTTACACTCCCATCGTGTGTGTGACGATGAAATGAATTGGTTAATGAGCGCCTGAGCATCTGTTCAGCCTCTGGTAGATGCTTTGCCAAGGTTCAAGTTCCCTGAGGAGGATTAACCACCTGGTCCAGGTTTTCATGATATACTGACAAAAGGGACACCCACCTTTCGTTTTCCTGTGGAGGATGGACGCAGAATGCTGGATTGTGTAACCAACTGCACAGGGGCCCTGGGAGGTCTGTGCCTTTGATATATTTTGGTAATTTAACGATTACTTTTGTAATTGTTCCCATTTAGATTACAGCAGAGCCTGTGATGAAAAAAAAGCACAACCCCGCTGTGTATTTTTGTAGGAAGAATGACATCTACTCACTCAGCTCATCTCATGGTTTTGCCAAATAGACTTATTTATTTTCCCTTTTCTTAAATGACACACAGCTCTTTGCACACAATTATCTCTCTTGCTGTATAATATATAAAATCAATATACACCATAGGGCAACAAGAAATGGTGATAAAAAGAGGTTTTAAAGGAAAAATGAGCATTTCATAGCCTGAACTTACAATTAGGCTTTCCAAAGTGTCCAGATTTTGCTGCATGGACAGCATTATGAGTTGATGAAAGGCCCGTGCTAAAAGGCTCAAATTTATGTGACAGTGGGATTGCTTTACGATGAGCATGATTTAGTAGGGTGTTGACTCATCAGACACATTATAGCACAGGAACTTAGTACACTTGAAAGACAGAAATGTTACACATTTGTTGCTGATCTTTCAAATACCTGAAACCATCCAACCAACCTGAATTAAGAAAACAAAATGGATGAAGTATCAGTGAACTCGAAGGAAGGCTTGGCTGAGCTTTTGCCTCTGAGTTACCTGCTGAAGCCATGCAGAGTTACATTCTGACATTGATTTGGTTTGGGGGTTGGGGCAATGGAAGGAGGGCTGTGCTTTAACCCATGCTTGTGGTATAAACTCTGCTCTGTGGCAGAGCGAGCCTGAATCTTGCGGCTGGATCCCAGTATGCTGAGATCCCTGGATGAGAAAAGGCTGAAGTAGGAGGCCAGGATTAAATACATCCAGCTGCACTTCCTTGTTTGTGATGCTACTGCTGCAGGATCCTGTGCTGGGTGCACACTGTGGGCAGTTGGATCTGTACCACTCTGGGGATTCTACCAGTGCCCCCATGGAGAGGAGCGATGGCAGAGGCGTTCTCCTCTCTGCACCTCCTCATCCCTGGCCTCTGTGCAACCTCTGCGGATGTAGCTTGTCAGCAGGGAGGTGTGAAAGCATGGGGAGGAATTTCAGAGCCCTGTCTGCTGCATTTGGCAGTGGTTTAGGTGCCCGTAGGGGAGAGGAGACAATGAAACCATTTGTTGGGCTGATCATCCAGCTAAGCATTCAGCTCTGAGCAGTCCACAACTATTCCACCTGAGTACCCTGGCTACAGTACAGTTCTTTGGCAGCAGTTCTTCAGGCCTCTCTGAAGCTGAGAGGTGGGAAGATGTGGCTGGGGTCTGTGTATCTGAGGGATTTAAACACCTGCAAGTGCAATGCCCTTGGTCAGCCTTGCAGCAAAGTTCTGGAAATGCACAGAGAGAAGCCACCCTTCCCACTTTGTGGCTCAATAGCGTGTGAAAAAGAGATTTTTGAGTCTGTCTCCCATTTTGGCTTTTGCTAAATTCTGTTTGCAGTCTCAACTTTACATCTGAAATCAGATCACCTCCCTCAACAATGCTGTCTGCTCTGTTTTCTTTTGTTTGCTGCACTTGGATGTCTCTAATGATGCAACCTCCCATTTTAGCCCACAGGCAAAGGACCTATTCACAATCTATGCTGCCAAAGCAGAGGATTGCCTTTCCCTGGATGGATAATGTTATTTGTAGTCATGAGGTTTGATCCTCCATTTTATTTGGCCTTGCATAGTGTGTGTTAGACAGAGGAAAAGGTGATGTTTTCTGGCAGTGCACTGGGGGGCTTTCCATTGGGTTGGACACCAACAGCACAGGATGCTCTGCAGTTCTTAGGTTTTGTGTTGGAACTTCACTTTTTCTGTCATCTAACCTTAAATACTTTTTTCTTTCTAAAAAGTGAAATAATGATTGAATATATATTCAATCTGTGGAATGTGATCAACAGAATGTGCAAGAACAGTATAACAGGAAATTCCCATTATGGTAAGTCTCATAGTTGATCTTACTGCACTATCCTCTACTTACAGTCCCTGAACAAGATCTACCTTTGCAGGACCATGCAGGCAGCGTGTGTTTCCCCAACAAAAGTTTGCTTTGGTGCAAGCATCCCTGTAGCCTGAGAACAAAACTTTATGATGAAAAAGTCAACAGTAAAGAAAGCACAATGACCATTTGGAAGGTTTCTTTAAAAACTCCAACCAACCAACCAACCAACCAAGTAACATCACATAAATTGCTTTCCCTTCTTTTCCTTTCCAGATGAAACATTTGTTGGAAAAATCATCTGAGAAACTCTTTCAGGTTTCTAAAATCTTGTACAAGACCAAACATCTGAAGCCACAACCTTTCAGCCGGGTGTAACAGGACCCACACTGCTCGGTGGGGTTTAGTGCTGCAGCTGGGTCCCTCAGATTCTCGGGATCAGTTTACTACAGCTACTTTTGTCTGGCAGATCGTAGCAGTCTCCCAGTATGTCTTTTACATTCTGCAAAACCATTCATAGTTCATTTGATATTCACCAGCATCAGTTCAAGTCCGCTTTGTAAGTAGTTCTGAATTTCTGCATGTGTTTTAAATGTATTGGGCTTGCCAGGTGTGAGAATAAGCTGAGTTGGCTTGGGTTTTGTTGGGTTTTTTTCTTTCCTTCTGATTTTTGTCACTTTCTTTTGGTTTATGTGCTCTAACATACCACAAGTAGATTTTTTTTTCCTGTGCTTTCAAACTGAAATATAAGTATAAACTGGCCTTTTGTCTCTAATGGATGGTTTAATAAGACTGGATGAATGAAAATGTTTTCAATGAAATATGGCAAGATGGTAAATAAAAACTGTTTAAAAGAATCTCCCTTGACTGTGCACACACAATCACAGAGGCACTTAACAGATGAATTTTTTCACTTAAGGTTATGTGGATTTCCTTTGCTTCTCTAATCAATTTTGTTATTGACAAGCATGTCCCACCTTCCAGTGTGTGGACCTATCTGCTGGTAGAGTGAGCATGCTGGGGAAGCTAATGGGCTCCTTGTTGGCAATCCAGACTCCCTTCAACTGGCTGTGCCTGCCTGGTCCTGTCTGTAAGTACACAAAGGGGGTAAAAAATCCTATCTTGTTAAAGGCTGAGCTTGTCTGCTGGAAAAGTGCCCATTTGCAGGTGAGAAATTGTCTCTCTCAGTTAGGACAAGGGAACTAATTGTTTGGTCCTGTCTGGTTTTAAGTGCTTTGAGCAATCTGGGCTCTACCACTTCCTCTGGGAGATTATGTTGCTTAATCCATTGGAGTACCAGGAAGTTGGGGAGTTTTACCCCGGTATACAATTTTAAATGTCTTTAATCTCATTATGGGAGCTGGCAAGAAAAACAAAATATTATTCAGAATTAGGGTTTGACACTTTCTCAGGATCTGTCTCCAAGGGAAACATCTGCAGATGACAAACAGGTTATAGTGGTTCTGATGGAACTTCCCCCCATTTGCTAGAGTCCTCGTCAGCTTGGTCTTTGAGAGTGCTGTCTGGTTTCTCTAGGGTGATGTAACATGCATGACACATTTACATATGATTACTTTGACCTTTCTGCAAATTCTAGGGAGTTATCACAAAAGAAAGTGAATGTTTTAAAATCTGAGCAATTAGGAGGAGATGGAGATTGTGTGTGGGAGAGGTTCTGTGTCTCAAACACCTGGTGACTCTAGGACTGGCCCTCGTGTGACTGAGGTGGAGATGAAGAATGTTCCTGCACCAAAGCTCATGACTTGGAGGCATAATACATGAGTGTTGCTCTGCCTTACACAGATTTATTTTGTGACCCTGTACAAATCACTTAACCTCTTTCTGCCCACAGTCCGTAAAAGAAGGATGATGCTCCCCTGTCTAGTGGAAGTGCTGGACTCTTAATTCATTAGTGCTTATAAAGTATTCTTGGGTCTTTTAGAGGAAAATGCTGCATATCTATGAAGTCTTAGTGTTGATTCATGCACAGCTTCTGAGGCCTGGGCCTTGGCTCCCCAGCGCTGAGATAGAGACTATGGCTGACAAATTCATTTTTGTCATGGACCTAAATCTCCTCTGCACTATTCCAGAAAAGAATTTCCTGAAGAATATTGAAAACAAATATTGAAATGTTTCTATTTTATGATGAATGATATGTGTGTGTTTACTTTAAAAAGCTATATTAAAAACTTCCCAATGCGTTTTGAACGTGTCTCGATCTCTATTTGCTGAGCCCTGTGCTGATTTAGAAGGGAGTTGAGGAAGATGATGAGAAAACTGTTTTAGTTTTTTTTAAAGCCACTTTTTATTTTCCTATGCATTCTGTTTATAAATTTAGAATTGTTTGGAGATAGTAGTTTTTCAGATAAAGGTTATCATATTCAGCATGGTGGGACATGTCCTTTTCCATTGGCATCATGTCATAGGCCAGTGGAATATGTCACAAGTATTTTATTGCAATGGCTTCATCACGTAAATGAGACGAGACGAGTTGCAAATCAAATTTATCATACCTACCTTTAACATATACTACACAAGCTAACAGCATAGATCAGGCACTGCCTAATAGAGTGCTATTGCAGTGGCAGAGACCTGGGCTCAAACACTGAGACAAGTTGTGAGGGACAAGCATTTTGATAGATACCTCTTCCCGTGCACATTGTTAAATCCTTTATTACCTTCAATTAGAATTCAGTTTCAGTTCAAGAAAGACAAATACTGGAACTGACAGCCTGCTGCAGATTTGGACAAGACAGAGCAGAAGCACATTTGATAACTGTCTCTCATTGCCTTTTGCTTTGTTAGGGTTGTAACTTCTCATCTTTGGCAACACAACGTATGACAGATCTGCTGTCTTCCAATCTCTCTGCTTCAACTCATGCTTCTAGGAGGATCTCCTCAAGTCTGCCAGTAATGTAGCAGAAGAAAATAAGTTTCAAGGTAAATTTTAAACTTTGAGTGTAAAAAAGAAGAACCTTTAGCTTCCCATGGAAATCAATAACTACTCACTAGAAGTTGAGCCCCACAGGGAGAACGTGACCTCTGCTTGAAACACTAAATTGCTTCTGTTGCATGATGAGCTTGGGTAACTCTATGTAAAGACATTGTTCAGTCATGCTTATTTGGAAGACTTGCTGTTGAGGAATAGCAATGAAGCCAAGATAATTCATCACACAATTAAATATATTAGCATTTATTTCAGCAATCCAGTTTAATCTTAATTTACAGTAAAGCTTCATATATAATTATGATAATTAAGTTATTTGGTAATTGTAGGTTGAAATGAGTTTATAATAGAACTGTTACAAACTTCTTTGGGTGTTTGTGATATGCTATTAAATCTTTTTTGAGGGTGGGAAAGAGGCACATTATTTGCACAAGAATGAAAAACGCATGGATTAGCAGGTTATTCTCTATAGAAATTCTGAGTCAAAGCCAAGGAGAGCTGAAATGCTGGCTTTAAATTGAGAATACTAATTTCTGAACACTGAGATATGTTTCTTTATAAAAAAATGGTTCATGATACCATTATCCTAAAAATATTGGAATCTGAGGCTGTTGGATTTGCAACATTCAGAGAAGGAAAAAGTTACACAGAAGAATAGTGAGAAAGCTTTGACTGGGGGAGAAAGGGAGAAGGTGGAGGGAGTGGGTCAAAAAGGGGATGATTACATGACCACTAGGAAAAATACATTCTCAGAGTACAATATTATCTCTGCTGGCAGAACTGCTGAAGCTGGGAAGGATGTTTTTACAGGAGATCACTGCACAGCCTCCCTCAAACTTGGCCTTGGGCTGTCTTTGTAATGCGATCCCATGGATGTGGAAATCTCTCAGTAGTGTTGCTGTCGTGACTTAAAATCTAAGACAATAATGTTATGACAGACCGGATAAAAGAGGCACACTTTATATGGCTCTTGCTTCAGGAGAAAAGAGTGTTTCAGCCACCAGGTACTGGCACAAGAGCTGCTGGTTGTTGGCTGCGGCGTTTTTCCCCTGTCTCCTACAGAGTGAATACCAGTGACTGGTGACCTCAGCAGGAAGACTTTCAAACATCCATTTTTTTTTCATAATCCTGCAGATGTTAGCAGACTTTTCCTGTACACACTATGCTACATCTGTTAGATCTTCACAAGGATGTGTGTATGGTGTTGCCCACATAAGCTATAAACAGTAAACTTGTTTCAGTGCACTGGTGTGTCTTTATAAAATAGTTAAATGCATGGGAATTGTTCAGCTGCTTCTCTTTAACACTCAGTGGTAAAAAGAACTCCTCAGCTATAGATTTCCAAAGTTATTTTTTAAAAATCCTCTTTTTATAAGAAAAAAAAGGATCAGAAAACTTGTTTTTCTTCTCTCAGTTTCTTGTACCACAGCTGAATTAGTACTTTGTTACAGGTTTTGTGTCGAATCTCTAATCCAAACAGAAAGGATTTTTTAAAACTGGGACATAATTCAGTAGGTACAAACAGGGAAGAGGCAGTTTCTGAGACCTGTATTTCAAAAATATTATTCTTATCATTCCCAACTGTAACCTGCAGAGCAGCAGTGGGTTACCACATTTGTTTGCAACATGCTAGATGGAAAAATCACGTCAAGATACATTAACTGTGGGCAGAAAGCCCTGGATGCCATGGGGACATGGGAAAGCTGATCTGAACCTGATTGATCTGATTTGGGATTGATATGTGATCTGATCCAGGTTGCTGGATATTTGGGGACTGTGGAGAAAGCTACAAAGCCCAGAAATTCTACCTGGATAGAAATTGCTGGTGGAGGTAGAGACAGACCAGTCAGGGAACACCCAAATGTCAGTAAGTTGCTCACTGGGCTGCAAACAATGTTTTCAGTTGTCACACAAAGGTGTTTGATGGCTTCAGAGGGATTTAGAGAGTTGTCAGCAGTCTGTTCTCCAAAGCACTTTGGATATTGGATTCTTCTATTATTAGTTGTACATTATTTGTCATTCTTCTGAGTAATTCCTTTGCCATGTAGACCTAGGATCTCAAGTATGAGGCAGAGAACAGTGGGTGAGCCTGTTTGCTATCCCTGCCTTAACAGGGTGTAAGTGATTGGCATGGTCAGCAAACACACCACAGAGGATTTTAGACCCACTTATGTTAGGGAAAGGAGGATGAGGGTGCACACACCCGGGACAGGCTGCCAGCAGTGGGACAGTTCAGGGAGGGGTTGGCAGAGGACTGAGGATCTCATGGGGTGACAGAGGTGGGAAGGAGGAGGTGTGTGTGGGAAGGAGAGGTCTCTGTGGCAAGGCTCTGAAGTTGAGCATGGGCTGCGGTGAAAGGGGAAACTGGGTGTGTTCGATTCCCTTGAGAAAATACTTTCATTTTTTTAAATGTTTCTTTTATTTGACAAGTCAAGTCATGTATGCTGATACTCAGGTGTAAAAAGCTTGCACGTTTGTGTTGATCTTGGAAGACTCAGAGCCGTAAAGAGTGGAAGCAAATTGCAGCCTAGCTCAAAAAATGGACCCGTTTCCATTTAACCTGTCAGTTTCTCCATTGTTTTTTTCACTTCCACAAACAGGAATCTTCTCCTTATTCTTGTCTTGTTCCACTCTGCAGTCAGTCATTAGTTTTTAGAGTATCTATTTAAAACCAAAAGTGGTTTTAATTTTTTTTTTTTGGCAGCATGACATATTGAGAAATGGAAAACTACAGCAGGGTAAATAAAATGCCCAAACCTGCACCCCTTCTTTACTGCCATGTCACCAAAAATAGGGAAATAACTGTTTAGGGGGGAGGCATAGGGAATGAAAAACCTCTTCATCTGCTCCCCAGGGCACTAGCTCACACACATACTGTCAGCAGCACCCCATTCAGACAGGTGTCCTTTTGGAGGCATTCTGAACATTGATGGAAACGGGAGATGAGTCTCATCTTCTGTGATTAGCTGGTGAGTTTCTCTCTATTAGTAGCTTGTGTTCCACCACTTTTCATTCATCTTTGATGTTGCATTTAGTAGTTTGTTTTCTGTGAAGTAATTGTGTGATAAGTGTGAAATATGGACACCACCCTCCTGATCCAGGGACAAGAGCCAGGATCCGACCCTGTGGCTGCTTGCTGGAGAAGCAGCTGTGGTCAAGGATCTGACTGGTGCAGTGGCCAGTGGGCAACAGCAAATGCTTATTTTTCAAGTTGAGTCCTGTAGCATTGCTGATTTTCATCAAGCTACAGGATGTTTAGTGAAAATAGAGAATGAGCTCCTAAGACACAACCTCTTGGAGACAGTGATGTAGAAAGACTATCTCTGGCTGCAATCTGTTACCAATGAAGACCCAGGAATTTTATGAGTTGTAGTTCAAGAAGATGCTGAATACAAACTTTAGTCAGCCTGGATGGATTTGTTACTGGAGACAATGGGAAATGCTAGGTCCTTGCAAGGTTGTAGCTGTTCTTGGAGGTAGGTGGCTGTTAAACTTTCAAGATAGTCCTTTTTGTTTGATTTCAGCTTGAATGTTTAGCTCAATTTGGTTTTGACAAACTGGAGTGTTTGGAAGCTTAGGGTGGATAGAGAGGTAGACTACAGCTGGTAATAATAGTAGAGCCTTTTATGCTGTCAATTTAACAGCTGTAAAACAATTAGGGAGAATTATGTTAATAGCAGGCTGTGTTCACACTTTCCTTGCCCAATTTTCCCTTTTTTTTTTTCTTTTGTGACATGCCTTTCGTACCCATGCTCTGAGAGCACGTAAACAGTAGAGCTCTGTGTGTTTGCATTGTGTATGGTCAGTGTTATCCATTAAACCATGGCTGGATGTAGATCTTCTAAAATTTTCACAAATCAATTTTCCAGTGCTTTGGCTATTGCATTTTAATGTGGCTGCTCCTAAACAAACAAAACCATGTTTTGGGGAAGCGAAGACAGGATAAGAAGTGATTTGTATGGGAAATGGTGGCTGATTTGCTCGGACTGCTGCAGCTGTTTCCTTCTGTGATACGAACAAAGCCCCTTCAAATCAATCGGATCCATGTTGGCTGAGCCCCGCTACCCACGCAGAGGGGCAGCCGAGCTTTTTCCCCCTTGGTGGGAAAGCAGTCGTGCCAAGGCCTGCTGACACACTCTGAGATGTTGCTTTGTCTGTTGCTCAGCTCTTCCCAGTTCTAGACTGGGGTAAGGATCCATTTACTGGGTCTGGGTGGATGTCTCTTTTACAGATAACACAGCCCACACTAGGGACATCCATCACTGCTCTCATAGTGGGGTTTACCTCTGCCTCTCTCCCTTCTCATGCCTGGGGCTCCTCCAGCCAGAGCTCTTGGCACCCTCTCTCCTCATTCATGCTTGAGACTCTTCATCCTATTGATGCCACTTCAAGGTCTTAGCACTGCACAAGGACAGTGATCTGAAAAGAAATAAATACTTTTCCTTTTTTTCCATTAAAAACACAGAATGTTTGCACTGCAATTAAGAGCATCACAAATTTGTTTTGTCTCTTCAGTCCCAAGGGAGGGAACAGATCTCAAAGTCTGCATGCTAAATTCTTCCTTCCCTCACAAACAATGCATATGAGCAGATGATCCTTTAAGAAAGAAGGATTCCCAAACTCCATTTACCTTGACAGCTGTCACTCGGCACTTGTAGTTGTCATGGCAGTGTGTAGTTTTTCATGAATTACCAGCACTGGAGGTTTCTTTCTCTTTATCAGTCATCAGCCCATCAGCCGAGCCATTCATAACAGCTTCTGGCAGTCCATCGGGGAGATCAGTGCCATTGAATCGTGCCCTCCCAACTCCCCCACCTCACTGTGTGACACTGTTTACAGCCCTGCCTTTTTCTGTAAATATAACAAGCGGTGCACTACCAGGAGGGATGCGTGGGAATGAAATGGCTTAACCTTGTAACAGTTAGCTGGGATGGCAGGTCTGCCTTGACTGATAATTCACGAGTCCTCTTGTTCCAGTTCCTTCACTAAATAACATGTAGATATCCCACTTTGAAGTCTTGTATATGATAGTTAATTAGACAACATTTAATTTGGCTTAACATTTGTGTCAGTTTTGTGGAAGTGAGCCTCCATAATTAGGGAATACAGATCAGGTTTCTGTCAGACTTATAACCTCTCACTCTAATTTAATGCTCACTCCTCCGGTGCCATGTCACACTGGGCGCGCAGGATTCCCCCCTGCCCCTGTCTTTTCCGCTTGACTAGTAAGAAAGTTGCCCATATTACACAACTGACAGCAAATGGGATCGCTCACAAAGATGTAAGGGCATATGATTTGCTAGTATTTAACAGTGAACTTGCCCATCAAAACAGATTACATGATCGGAATTGGTGTAAATAATACTTCTATACAAGCCTGGAATTTAGTTTAAACTACTTCATGTATCTAAGGTGCCCAAAGCAGGTTTTTGTGATGCTTTTCAATAGACATTCCTGTGCTGAACAGACTATGGAATTAACAGCACGTAATTAGGAAGGCATTTCCCGGTACTTTTGAATATGTCTGTGAGAAAAGGGTGCTTTCTGTCTGAAATTACTTCCTCATCAGCATGATAAGATTCTGTTTGTTGCAGGTTGTTAGGTGTTACATCAAGTCCATATGCAGAAGCACATTCCACTTAGTGTTTTTGGCACCTAGAACAAAAAAAAAAAGATAATCTAGAGGTTTGGCATTTGAAAAACTAATGTCTTACCCACTGAAGTCTTCTTGATGATGCTTTTACAAGTTCATACCGAAGTTACAGTCAAACATAAAGACTGTTACTTGATCATCTGTGGTGAGGCCAAGACAATTTTTTAAAACCAAAAGATCCAAATGTAGCCCAATTTTAATTGATATTTTCCTTTCTCCCTCTGAGGAAAGGGAGATTTTGAGCAGATGCCTGTTGTTACTGCATGCAAGTGGAGCGTCTATCAAGCACCATGCTCCTTTGAACCTGATCTATGTGGTTTGTCTCTTAACTAGAGAGGAAACTGCTTCTTTTTCTCCAGCCTGCAGTGGTTAGTGCCTGTGAGGAATAGCTGGTGGTGCTCTGTAGCACAGTGCTGTGTGCTCAGGGGCCACCTGGGCTGAGGCAGCCAAGCCAAGGTCTCTACTCCGGCAGCTATTGGCTGCTCATCAGGCCACAGACAGGGTTCAGCTGAGAGCACTTTCAACTAATTGGCATAAAGTTTCTTTCTCCTCCTCTTTCTCATCTGTGAACTTTCTTAAACATTCCTGCTTTATTGATTTATTTTTCCATGTTATTTTACTGAAGAGTGAGGAAAGATGTAAACCTTTTTGGCTGCAACCCAGCACTAGTTTGTCCTTGATTAGTCAGGAAGCTTGTCCTTCAGATCAGTAGTTCCTTGCTGTCTTCAGCTTGATTTTTTTCAGCTCCAGAGCTAGAGGAGGACTTCTGTGACCAGGAGCTTGCCAGTTCAGAACTCTGCTACACTGATTGTAAGACACTACTTTACTTCCTACAAAGTTGCATTTGCTTGTAGCCTATCACAGCTACAACTTTACTATTGCACATCACAGCCCAAGGAGACTCTGCTCTCCGGTATCCGTATTGGTGGATGGCAGGAACTGGCCTTGTTTCTGAGAAGATGAGCTGGTCTTGCAATTTGTCAGAAGTGTTTGGGTATCTGCATCATCCTGAGGAAAGATTGGATGTATCTAATCTGAATTTATACTGATGTTGTGGGTCAAAATATGGTGTAATTGTGAGTTATACTATGAAAATATGTCGTAGCTCAATAGTACCCAGTGTTCAGATTTTAATCAACACAGCTACTTTCTGACCAGGAACCTTGATGCTGGGCAGCACATATAAAGGAGAGAACACACATACCTTGCTAATTTACTGTTATGAAAGGAGAACTCACTCATTTTAGGATGAGTTTTGCATGTATTTGAAGTTATTCTGCTGTGCACAAAGATCTGAACTTTTCCCAAATGCAGATGTTAATTTTGGTCTCTGAGTGAACAATGATCATTGAGGCTTTACTGGGGTACATAACTGACCAGTGTAAATCTGCTACATAGATTTATTAGGTGAAACTCTAGACTTATATGTGGTCATTCTTGTCTTTCTGTAAATCCTCGAGACCATGCTTTGCATGGAAATCAATGTTATGTCATTTTAGTCACAGAACATTTCCTTTTTGTAGTAAATTATGTCTTGTGTCATTTGGAAAGTCATACTCTGCCAAAACAAAAAAAAAAAAAGTCAAGTTGTTTTGTTCAAAGGCCAGAAGTAGAAACAGAGTAATAATTGTAGTGAAACACAGTCTCTTCTTAATCAAATGTTAGATAACAGGGTTGCACAGCATTGCATTAAAAACCACAAGGGATTGTATTTGCAGGCTGAGGAGATATACACTGCATGCTCTAGATGAGAATCCTCTCAATGCCAAAACTCGGAATTTAAGTGGAGATGGAACATCTCATGTGTGGAAAAGGAAGGAGTTTAATAACACAGCCCTGAGCTTGAATTCCTTGGATGCGTAATGCATTGTAGTTTGTATATAAACACAGTGCTAATAAGATGAGTTTAACTGTGGTGCCAGTACCATGCTGACATCCCTCCTAGACAGCTGAACTCATTTCCCTGAAGGATTAGGGAGCTGTATAGCTCAGCTTGCTGCTGTGAGCAGCAGCCCGCACCAGGTGTTTCGGAGCAGGGGGAAACCCTGCAATGCTCCGACTTGGGTGCGTAGTCTGAGCTTTGTGGTAGCAGTGAATGCATTCAAAAAAATTCTTCCTCTTGCTGAGGCTTGCTTGCTTGTTTGATACAGAATGTGTGCAGGTTTCTTTTTTGTGCATGTGAAGGTTTTCTCTGTGGAAATAGATGAATGTTGCTGTAATAATTTTGTTTTGCAGAATCCTTTCCCTGAGAAAGATACTGTACAAGCTTTGAAATGTTATAGTCCCCGGCATCATACATGCTTAGGATCCCTTATGTATCAAATATAGTTCATGGTAAAGCTAAACAAGTCAGTGTCCTATTGAAAGGCCCTTTATGTCTTGTCTTTTCTTTGTTCAACGGGAACAAAGTTTGTCATCCTGAGACACCAGACCTTTGACGAGGCTCAGGTAACCTCTGACAGTGCACACGGTGCTAACAAAGAGTCCCTGTCAGCCTTTGTAGAAGGTGTTGAGACTTCAGTCAGCCTTGACTTTCCAGAAGATGAGGAGTGTCTTGGTGAAGTCCTAGACTGTGGTTCCTCGGATCTATCGGTTCGTGGAGGAACAGAAGAGGGCTCAGCATGAAGATGAAAAGATGACAGGAGCAGCAGCATCCCAGAAGTTGTGATCACACAGGCAGATGAGGTGAGTGATAGACAATGCTTGATATAAAATTCCTTTTTATCTTATCTGATTTGTATTCTTTTCTGTGATCAGAAATACAGCTTGTTGTTCCTAATTAATTCTTTAATTTTCTTTTATTTATATTTTGAATTTAGCAACCTTCTATCTCATGTTGGAAACATTCTCCAGCTAACCCAAAACGCATTAAAAAAGCTATTTGCTTTAATCAGCAGGATTTTTTAATCTTATTATATGCTCCTCGAAAATGAATATTTCTTTGTATTGTACAGTACATATTTACATAAATTAGTGTTATCCTTGGTTATTTTGCCAACCATAATTTATACGCTTTTTAGTTTTATCAGAAAATAAAATCTTGCCTCTGATATTCTAGGACCATTTTTAGCATCATAGCAAATTACCTTGGGAGGAACTATTACACAGTCAGTGAACTATCCTGCTTGAGTTTAAAAAAAGAAACTAAAATGTGTATCAAATGCTCAGCTTCCAACAAGGAATCCAGTCTTTTACTGTAACTTGTAAGTCAACATTTGCAGGCTTCTGAAAATGGAAAATCTAAAAAGAATCCTAGTAAAATTCACCTGAAAAGTGCAATATTTTTGATGTTTAGTTCTTTAAATCCAGAATTCTTTGCCTCATTTAATTATTTTTTAAGCATTAAAGTTAGTTTCTCATCTTACCAAGTTTGTTTGTTTATATGTTATTTCTACAGAAGGTTCATTTAAAATATTTTGTTCATAAGTGTTTACAAAACATATTACAAGAATTTCTTTGAAGTAATATTGCCAATACCTCATCTTATCAGGTACAGCTAAAAGAAGCTTGTATCTCTTGGGCAGATGAAGGCCTATTTCACCACTGTAAACTTGAAAGATAATTCATTTAAAAAACTTTGTATACCTTCCTCTCTTTGCTCAGCTTACCTTTCTTTTCTGGGTAATTTTATGGCTGTTTGAGGCAACAAGTGGTTTTGCTCTTATTGAGCAGCTCTCTATACCTCAAGGTATTGACTTGCCTATAGGTAGGAAGAGGAGTGACTTCTGATTGACTTACATTCCCTGGATGCTTCTCTCTGAGGTTAACATCATGTGGGCATCTCCTGATCCTTATCTGAATAACCTTTAAGTTTATGTGATCTGTTGTCGACAATATCTGTGATGACAAAGCTATCAGGTTCTGGGCAGTCACCTTGTTTGACCATCAGTAAAAATGTCTGTTGCTTTCCCTGGTACCTGATGGCAGCCAAGTCATGGATGAAAGAGGTTTGAGTGGCATTGTCAGTGATGAATAATTAAGGAAAGCAACTGAAATATCCAATGATGTTCCTGACATGCTGAATTTTGGGGTTTGCTGGAGTCTAAGTACAGCTAGAGCACTTGTAACAGTGGTCAGTGTAAGACATTGTTTACTGGTGCACTGATCACAGAATCCCAAATCAGGAGGGGTTAGAAGGAACCTCTAGAGATCATCCAGCCCAACTCCCTGCTAAAGCAGGTTCCCCTTGATCAGTGAGCATGGGAACATGGCCAGTTGGGTTTAGAAACCTCCAGAGAAGGAGACTCCACTCCCTCTCTGGGCAGCCTGTGCCAGGACTCCCTCATAGCAAAGAAGCTTTTCCTCATGTTCAAGTGAAACTTGCTGTGTTCCAGATTGTTTCTATTACTCCTTGTCCTGTTTCTGGGCACTGAAGAAAAAAAGACTATCAAAATAGAGACAGAATTTGAGGGCCATCCCTAAAGTGCCCCACAGCCTTCTTGATGCACCCCAGAATGCCATTGGCCTTGAGGGCACATTGCTGCTCATGTTTAGTTTATTATCAACCAGACTTCCCACATTCTAGGAGTAACGTGAGGATGCATCATGTAGTCAGAGGTTCCTAAATTCCTTGTCTAGCACTACTTTTCATGCACACTGAGAGGCAGGATGTTGTGGTCTAAATCATCAGTGATTTTTATTCAAAATCTAGTAATGAATAATGATGACATTTCCTTTTTAAAACAAGAAAAAAGCTGCACATAAGTTATCCAAATTATTACAGAGACATAAATGATAGCATTCCTAGTTAACAGGAATGGATATTTACTGTAACATGCTTTTATCTTTCACAATAACATATCTGCTTTCAAAGTGTCTGTCTTCCTCCTTTTGGACATGAAGCATTTTTCTTTGTTAAGCATCTGTGTAAGCCTTTGTGCACTTAGTACATGATAACTGTTCCCGATGTAGCATATATGTCATGAATTACACGTGCAAGCATGTATCTCCAAACAGTAAGTCTCTTGGTGTGAGTGATTAGTACAAAACATATGGGCACCAGAAATAGTGCCTGATCCAGGAATTACATTGTACATGTAGCACAGGGAAATAACCTTTGGGGGATCGTTTGGATAAACTGTGTTTTGTATAACATGAAATTGAGTCTCTGGTTTTGTCAACTGTAGCCACAACAAGACTGAGAAATTCATTCACGGTTTTGGGGGGATTCACGTCTCAAACTTCTGATACAACGTATTAAAATGCTGATGGTGACAATTGTTTTCTTCCTAAAACAACCTTCAAAAGTCTGACATTGATGTTGGATTTTAAAAGGAATTGGAAATCATTCTGTTCAGTTGAAAAATCCTCTTCCCTACTTGTGTAGCAGTAGAAATTCTTGGCTTTAACAAGACCGTAGAAGCAGATAGATTTCTGCTTTTCAAAGCTTTATATTTGCCCTTTGAATTGAACTTGCATCATATGCTAGTTGGTCTTCTATCTGTCAGTATCTTCATGTCTGTTGGTGTGGCTCTGCAGCTCAGTGTGGGACAGAAAAAGGTCATTCTTAACAACAGGCTGAAGAAACAAAAGCTCAAGGAGTAGCTGAACAGTGTGTGTCTGTAACCTGACATGTGGTGTGGATATGTGCCCACTGGCTTCTGCTGAGCCTGTATCTGAGCAGGCCATGAAACTGGGTGAGGGGCATGGGAGGAGCCCTGTGCTGCTGTGATTGCATACCTGGTGGCACCTCATCTGGGTGGCTTAAACCTGCTTAGGATATCTCTGGTGAAGGTGTGTTGCTGGTGGTGTAGATGTACTGTAAGAAAAGGGGATACAACCAGCAACTGATTTCTCTTGGTTATTAGTGTTCCTTTATTTATATAAGTAGATATTGATAGGTATAGATACCACAGTAACTTTTCTAGGAGCACTAGTTATGGGTTACAGACCTGGTCTGTGGAACAACATGCATCTAAGACAGATGGTCCTGCCCCTGAAAAAGATACAATCTAAATAGGAGTCTAAGTACTGATACAGTCAAAAATAATTTTGTTTCTTTTTGTGGCCCCTAGCAGTATGTAAAGACTGCAAAGATCCTTGATATCTTATCATTTGGACTCCTATTATCATGGAACACTGTGGTTATACATATTTCAGCATCTGCTTTTCATGTCTGCCTGTGTCTTTATAGCTGTTAGACAAGTTGGTACGTGAGATGCCTCCTTTTATGTGTGCTAGATGTTGTAGATTTTTCAAGGGAGGGAGTAATTAAATTGCTGTTTCAAAGGCGTTCCCCACCGCACTAATAACTTATCTCTAAGCTTATTAAAGTAGTTGTTTGTACTCTAAAATGACTAAATAACTGTTGTGTACTTTTGAAATTATGGTAAATCATAATTCCTCCTGGATAGGGGCAGCTATGACTTCTGGTTATATCTAACTGCTGCTGTCTGACAGTTTGAAATGCTCTACTTGTGCATACCTGGAGAAGAGCTTTGGAAGATAATTACAATACCTGCAGTTGCCCATTCACCTGTGACTGTGTTCCTGTTGTACCATCAACTGGTACCTGAACAGCAGCTTCAGTTAAGGAGTGTTGTATGGAAACAAACAGCAATGATAGCTTCCTGCAAAATTTTGTTAGCTTCTGAAGTCAAAGGTAAAGTTTTCTCTTTCTCCTGTACCGCAGAAGAGACTTTGCAGCACTTAGGGCCTCTGCAAGGAGGAAAAGTTTGTTTTTTCCCTCGTATTTGCACAGGAAGGAGGGAGGCTGTGGTCAGGTTCTGCTGGGCTGGCATTAGACACCAAGCCTCAGTGCAGTTTGCTCTTCATCAGGTCTCTCCACATGAGTCCTTAGAGTCCTAAAAGCTGTGGTAAAGGCAGATGGATATGTATGGTACCATGGCATGGAGTGTGTGCACTTGGACAGGAGAGTGTCCAAGTCTGAGACCTCTATCTGCTTCCAGGGACAAGACCAGCCTAATGAAGGGAAAGAAGCGAGGGGAATACAGCAGGTTTCAGCCCTGCAACTCAAATATTTGTGCACCTGCTAAAATTTTTCCTTCAAATGGAGTTCAGCCTCTCTTCTTCATACTGTTGGATCAATTAAATGCTCTTAAAATAAGCTCCAATGACTGTTTTTTATTACAGCCTTAAGGAATAATGTGATTTTGCCTTGGAAATGCATCTGATATCACAGAATTGCATATGACCATTTATTCCTGAGATCACCAAGATTTTTACTTTCCCTTCTAGAAATGCCTATTCCTGATCCTTGGTGACCAGCAGCTGTGTATATACTGTGTGTATCTCCTCTAGGAGTCAAACAGGGCAGGTAGACCAGGCAGAATTAAATATTCTAGCAAATTTACAAGTCTTACAGGAGATTTAATTACACCATCTGTTAATGAGTCTACTTTTTGGGATATGGTTGGGAAAAATTATCTCCAGGTTAAAAATATTTTGTGAACAACTGCTTAGAGTGACACGTTCCTCAGCCCTGGAAAAAAAAGTGTTTCAGGATGAAACAAGGGAAATTTTTGAATGACAGCAATGAATATCCTATCCAGACTGAACCAAAGGCATAGGAAATGGAGCAAAATGTACTTATACTGCTCTCACCTGCCACTGGATATATGTGCACTGAAGGATGCTGGCACCTGAAGGAATGTGACTGAAAAACTGGGATGATTTTTAGTCCCTTTAGCAGAGCGTATGGTGTGCCTTTTCCCTGTTGCTCACTATGCTGTTTTCACTTCTTCAAAGCTCATGGGCCACATGTGCTAACTCTCTCATCTCTGATGACATCTACTTATATCCAGTTTGCACTTTTTGCACTGGCTGTTCTCTACATTAAAAGAGTAAGGTGACTGGGGAACCAACAGTGTTAGTTTTGGGAGAGGACTGAGGGGACAAGGACTGAAGCATAAGAAAGAGTTATAATTGAGAATCAGGGCAGCCCCCTGCCCATAGATCTTTCTTCATTGGCAGTTTTACTTATCCTTATAGAAAATAGTCCCATAACATTTCTTTTGGGATTGTCTTTTTCTAAAGGAACAAAGAAATTGTAGTGCACAGCACTGATGGGAGTTGACTGGCAGGTGTGTGCTCAACTCCCCTAAACTGCCTGGCAGGTGCTCACATTACATATGATCTTGCTCCTCAAAGTGAGAAGTACCAAGGGCTATGAATTCACCCAGGACACTCCATGTGCAGGCAAATTTCCATGTTGGGAAATATCTTTCCACTCTCCAAGGTGTTGCTCCCAGGCCACATGCTGAGGAGACTAACTTTCTATATAAGATTTCACCATCGGTGCTGACACTTGGTTTTATTAAAAGTAGCCATTTCCCATTTAATTAGCGGTATAATTAATTCAAAATTTATATTTTTATTTGACTTTTCCCTTTACATTTCAGTGACTTGACACTGAGCCCTCTAAAAAGGATTTCTGATTCTCTGATTCTATTTCAGCTAAAAGTATTCATGATGTATGTGGTATGGATTAGGATACCGTATTTTAACATGCTCTAACAACATATCAGCAGATATGTAAAAAAGTGAGCTAATAACATAAATGTCTGCTATCATGCTGCTTTGTAAAACCTTTCTTAATTTAATCCATGCACTAAGTGTGCTTTCCAGTTACAAAAATTTATGATAAGTATCAGGCAGAAGTGAAACCGTGATACAGAATTGTGACTGATGTAAAACAGACACATAAAATGAGCAGCATTAGGACACTTACTTTGAAGTTTGTTAAAACCAGTAAAGTGATATCCACTTTAAGTGAAACCTGCTGTTACAGATACCTACTGGATTTTGGGAACGTTTCACTTTTGAACTTACTTCTTGCGCTCAGCTTTAGCATTTACTGTGTTGTGGGGGTTTTTAAATGTAGCAGGGAAGAGTAAAATAGCTGACCCTCAGATACCTTATTATCTTTGCACACAGACAGTTAAGTATATTCAATATCTGGGAAAAGAACATTTCTTCAAATACCTTTGAGAAATTAGTTTGATACAACAGTGTAAAGTCAAAACAAGTAGCAGTTTACTCCCATTCAGTATAGTACCCTTGCCAAGTGTGAATGATGGAAGAAATATCGAGTCATTTAAGAAGAGATTCAAGAATGACAAAGCAAATGAGAATGATTGGTCACTCTGAGTAAGCTTTTTAGCGTCTTGTTGATGTTGTTGGCAATAATTTGAACCACAGGGATTGATTTCCAGCTTTGTGAACCTTTCCAGTTAAATGGACAGGTGGAAGGAGACAGGTGTCTCCCTCAGCTCATGTCCACTTATTTATGGAGAATGGGTGAAGTCCCAGCCTCCTGAGCACAGCCGAGATCCCACCAAGCAACACTTCAGCATTCCAGTATCTAATATTCATCCGGTAAATGAATATTTATGTGTTTATGTTACATGAAGACTTATTCCCATTGAATTGTAACAGTGATGCATGAAATAGGGCTGTAAATTACAGGACTGTCATTAAACAGAATGCTCCTTGGGCACTGGACCTGTATTTATGTTCTGAACAGGGAGTTAGGTATAGTTAATAGAACTGAATGTACCAGAATTCTCCCTTGTTCACAAAAGCAATGACATGGCCATCTGCAACGGACTATAGAAGCTCATTTTTAGAGAGGTCAAAGCGGGTCACGTTCTCTGTCATCTGTTAATCACTCAGACAATATATGCACACTGGTCTAACAGTAAGAGGGGCTTTTGATTCTGCATGTCTAGTTAATTAAGTAAGTTTACGTGTAAACTGATAGGTGAAAAACAGGATGATGACTTTGCTCATGAGAGAGGCCATTTTCATGATCTATGTTGTTTGAGACATTATCATGGTAATTGCATGTGTTCTGGATCAAAGCAAACGAATGACATATTTTGCCTGTCATAAACTTTGAGAGATGTTCAGGGTTTTTCCTAGAAGTGATTTTTATTAAAACATTGATTTCATAAAGTGGCTACCTTTGGGCAAACTCCATGACTTCTGAGAGGACCATATCTAATGGATGCAAGTGGGTGGAGAGTCTTCTCCATCAGTTTGCCAGTAAGGTGATGCCTGAGCTTTGCAGTGCTCTGAGCATTTGGGTGTTACAGGAACTGGAACCTTCAGCTTCAACTGATACCCAGAAGCAGCTTGGTAGTCTACAATCTGGGTTGTTATTTTGACAGTTTACCATACTAGATGTGATCCCTGGGTATTACTGTGGCATCAGTCAGAGCTATGGTTTCATGGGTGAAAATGAGAACAACACAAAAGCAGTATGAGATCAGTATGAAAGTAATATGAGCAAATGAGAACAAAACAAAAGCTGGGATGGGTGCTAGAAAATTACAGTGAAGGTTCCTTTGGATTTTCTCCTAAGGTTAAAATTGTATCTGCTTTGACTGTGCCTGTGAACACATGAGAACTCTGTTCCAAAGACTGCAAGCTGGGGTTGCATGTACTCCTTGCTTACATGAATGCATTAGCTGTGCTCTGAAGGGATGCTGGGTGACACAAAAGGGTCAGTCTGCAAGGTTCCTCACCTCAGTCCCTGCACAGAAGTAACTAAACAAACCAGGACCAATGTCATGCCTCACAACTAGAACTATGTCTATGTATGCTTCCTGTGGTGTTGTAAAGGTAACAAGGAATTAAATGTAAATTCCATTTAATTGGCTAAAGAAGGACTTGTGAATTGGACGTGGTCACTTCTGCTCTAAAAGCAGAAAGTTTAGCAGCCCTGAATGTGCTGTAGTGTCTTTGTCAGCTCTAGTTCCCACTTGCTGAGAGTTTTCAGTAGCTCTCATGATTTTCCTCTTGTTTCTTTCAATCAAGTGAGATATTTGTACAAAATCAATGCCATACAATCCACAGGACCACTCTATAGATATGTATTTCTGAAACAAATATGATTAATAATCTATAGACAACTTGGAGAAAAGTAATTTACAAAATTACTTAATTTAGAGGGAAATTAGTGAAACAGTGTACAACTCATTGTGTTGGTAGATGAGGAGAACTAATTTCTTGAGCTATAAACTTGCCATATATAATTGTGTTCATTCCATCAGTCAGCATGGATGCAATTATCTTCTGTGTGGTGGCTTGTGTATGTTTTCTTCTACCATATTAGCCAGCATCCACCAAATCTGGGACAGGCGACTTGGGAATAAGCTAAATCCTACTTGGTGCTGCAGCTTGAATTGCTTTTTGTGTAGTGATGTTTATTTTTTGAGGACAGTTGACTGGAAGGAAACAGGCAAATCATAGCTGACAGAGTGGAAGGTAGTTTGCCGTGCTCTGACTGACGTGGGATTTGATCCCTTTCTGACAAGAACAGCACCCCGTTCAGTTGGCTTTAGATCACACATCTCTTTTCAGAACCCGTTGTCAGAAAGCACTGAGTAACTTTTTCAAGAAGTGTGTATGAAAAGGAGCGCAGTAGCAGGGACAAAGGCAGCTATCAATTTTAGTGCTGCTTTGTTGAGATGTCTGACTTAACGTTCTACATCATTTCCCATGTCAGAACGGAGATTGGGGGCCAAAACTGCTGTAGCTGCTTTGTCTAGACAGTCAAAATTGGGGATGAATTTGGCCTTATCTCTTGCTTTTTGTAAAAGGGTTTGCAATGACTTTCAGAATCACTGATGGGCACAGATGTGGTGGTTTAGCCCAGGCTGGGTGCCAGGCACCCACCAAGTCGTTCTGTCACTCCCCCTCCTAAGCTAGACAGAGGAGAGAGAAATACAGTGAGAGGTTTGTGAAATAAGGACAGGGAGATCACTCAGCAATTAGTCATAGTCAAAACAGACTCAACTTGGGGGAGAAAGGATTTGATTTATTAATGAACCATCAGGATAGAGAAGGGAAACGAGAAATAAAACCAGAATCTTAAAACACCTCCCCCTCACCCCTCCTCTTCCCTGGACTTTCCTTCCTTCCCCTCCAGTAGCACAGGGAGGGGAGGGAATAATATGTTCTTCACAGAGGTGTTACCTCCATCACTAATTGGCCAGGCCTTGGTCAGCTGTGGGTCCATCTCAGAATTGACTGACATTAGCCCTATCAACTGCAGGGAAGCTTCTGGCAACAATTTGTTTAAAGAAGCCACCCCTGTAGCCTGTCCCACCCTGCTACCAAAGCCTGGCCCAGGCAAAACCACTACAACAGGGTTAGGCTGAGACCCAGAACAGCTTTGGCTGTTCTGGCCAGGATCTCCTGAGTTATGGGTACCTCATGTGAAAGTGAGGGCTGAGAACATTTTCTTTCTATTTTATAAACTAGTTTAATTAATATTTCCCTTTGATTTTTAGATATTCATTCTCCTTGACTGACGTCACTCATTGTGGCTTCCTGAAGGCATCTTGATAAAATATCCTGTTCCTTATTATGAAAATTACTAAATGCACAATATTCTTCCTGAGTACCTCTTCACTGAGTATTTTTTACTGAATTAACATTATACAGTGGTCTCATAAATCTTTGCCTATACACAGTGAGTTTTCTCTCTAGAGACTTCCTTGGACTCTTCCAGCTTATGTTCATATGTTAAAGATTTCCCTAGATAGCCAGGAGATCAGACTAGAGTGCTACTGTCACTGTCTTTAAGCTTTGTTTGTATTTTTCATTGTTGTTTGTGGCTTAATAAAAACTGAAAAACAAATTAGTTGTAGCTTTAGAGTGATCTTAGCTAGGGTTTGATGAATTTCTCTGTTTTGAAGAGGTGGTTCAGTGGTAAGCAGAAAATGGACTCTGTGTCCTGATAGGATTTCTTTTTCTTACAATACGAACAGTGGTTTCCTTGGAAGCTGTGCTTCAGAGTGGTATTTCTGTGGTGCAGAGGTGCTGTAGAGGTGACCATTCAGATAAATGCTGAAAACTCAAGGCTGGCTATGATGAACTGCCCTAGAGATGGTATGAGGACAACTCAGCAGAGTCCCTGGGGGAGGTCCTTTGGTCCAAGACAGACAATTGAGATGAAAGATATATTTCTTTTTTTAAACTTGGGGATTTATTACTCTAATGGACTGGCATTTTCCTTCTTTCCTTCTTTCCTTCTTTCCTTCTTTCCTTCTTTCCTTCTTTCCTTCTTTCCTTCTTTCCTTCTTTCCTTCTTTCCTTCTTTCCTTCTTTCCTTCTTTCCTTCTTTCCTTCTTTCCTTCTTTCCTTCTTTCCCTCCGCTTCCCTTTATTTTTTTTTTCTAAAAAAAGCAACTAACCAAACCCAACCTCCCAACACAAAAATCAAAAGCTTGTAACTCTTTAAAAAAGAAAACCCACCCTCTTTTTTTGCTGGTTTCTTGTCCTAAAAATGTGGTTTGTGCTTTGCTCTGCTGTCCAGACCATGTTCTTGGTTTTGGGGAAGCAGATCGATCTGGCAGCATGATACATTCTGACTAATTTTTCTGGCATCTCTATGATCATGATTTCCTAATGTTACCCTTGACTTGTCGTCAGTGACAGAAATTTGAAGGCAACTTGTTCTTCAAAGTGTTCTACATGCAAAAAATATTTGGCTTTTTTCCTTTTTTTAAGCTCTAAAGCTCTCATTAAGGTTGAACTCTTTAAATGGATCTAACTGTATGGGAGGCTGTATACAAAAGACTCTCCCTCTTGCTTATCTGTTCCTGAGCATTTCTGATGTGTTGTTTGGGATTTTGATCTCCCAAAAGATTAGATTGGGATAATATTTTGTTTTCTTTTCAACCATGTAAATATTGAGTGGCAAAAATGAAACAAAACCCTCATTCCTATTAAAATACCCCAGGACTTAATAGAATCTTAGAGAATAACCTTAAGATTTATTTTTTTTCTCTGAGAAAGGTTAACTAAATATGGCCCCAGTTCTGCACAGGATTACTCATGTTGAATTTTACATATCATGCATTGACTTTCAATGACATACTGCATAACATAGCCTTGCTGAGTCTTTTGAGATCATGGTCTAAATGACCATACAACATGATGCTCCATATCCTGTTAAACTAAAACCAGTTTTCCTCTCATGCCTCTGGGTAAGTGGATCTCTATCACTTACAAATCTTTCCCTTTTTTTTAAGGACAACTGATGACACTCTCTTTATGTTTCACCTGTGGGAAAGTTGGCAACTCTTTCTCCATCCTGAAGTTATACTTGATTGTTACTCTTTTTTACTAATAACAGCAAAACCCCACCCCAAACAGCATGCACCCCAGTATTAGGATTTAGGAGGAAGAAAAATTATAGGAACAAATATTGATGCTGAAGGTTTGGGATTTTTTTCTCCCTGAACTATAAAGAAAAATGTAATATTAAGAGAGCATTGGAGATTGGCTTTTTAAGTGTTCCTTTACTGTTTCTTAATAGCTAATGGTAACTCTAAGAAAACTTCGATTCTGGATCATAAAGGTCAATTGGGCCCCAGGTATATGAAATATAAATAGATCTGGAAAAAAACTAAACAACAAACCAGTCAAATCATGTTGGCAGAGGCAAGTGAATTGACTATGAAGGAATAAATTAATTGCATATTTACATTTGCCATAGATTTTGGTTTAAAATTCAGTTTAAAATGGGAATAGTATTTTCTTTCAAAAAGAGCTTCTCCTTTGCCAAAATTCAGCGCCAGAGCAGTAACAGTAAACTAGTCAGATTGTTTTAAAGGTAACTTGGGCAGCAAGTAGAGAATAGCAGTGCCATAAACTCCATCCCCTGCTTCCCTCAGTCCTTGTTTGAACTGTGGGAGGACACAATAGGTTTGTAGATGTTCTGACATTCCTAAAGGGGTAGAGTTGTTTTCAGCGATGTGAACAGACATTACCATTGCCAGGGATCCCATTTTTGTCCCTGACTGCCCTGTCTCCCCTTTTCAGCCTTCTGAGACAAAGTAACAGCAGGGGGAATGGTTCTGGCTATCCAAGCATGGCACACTTGCAGTGCTTCCTGTAAGCAAATGCAGAGAGATGCCCAAACTGCAGATGAAGCAGGAAGCTGCCTCTGACTCTGGAGCCAGAAGCTGCAATGATGCAACCACTGCTTTTGGTTTCACAACATTTCAAGCCAAAGTATTGCAGCATACCATGGTCCTGCACCCCTACTTAACCATTTGGGTCCTCTTGATCAGAGTGGCAATGGTGCTTTGACCAGCAGCTAATGGTAAACTTTTCAGTTTACCAAACCATGAAGTGAATAGTACTTTTTGTGCTCATAACTTTAAAATATTTGATTTTATTCTGTGCTAGAAACCTACTGCAAAACTGTTATTCTGTGCCAGTGTTTAGCCCAGTGTAGAATTTTTGTGGGTGAGGAATATATGAAAATGTGAGTCAATGACACTAGGGACTTGCTTTCTGTGTGTGAAATGCATCTAACACACATGGAGTGGACTACATTCAACTCTGGGTTGTGTGGTCAGGAGGTACCTGGAAAGAGCTTTATTAGAAATAACAATTTTTATATGTTCTCTTTCAGCACAAGGACTGATGCCACTACAGTTGTCACATCTGCTCAGGGCACTCCTGCATGAGTGGGAAGAGTTAGGCACAAGAGTACAAAATAAGTGTCTGTACCTAACAGGTATAAAATACAGAAGGGAAGAGAAGAGGAGGCATCTTATTCTATTTCTCAAGGAAATTCCTATGTATTTCTGAATCCAGAGCCCTGATCTGTCTCCTGAAGGTGGGCAACTCTGAGCTTTCTATCACAAGACCAAGCAGGAATTGTTGCAGTTCTGGCTCAGCTAGACAGTGTAGCTAGCTAGTGTATTTTAGAAGGTCAGGGTTAAGGCTGGTTGTTTGGTTACCATTTTCCTCAGCACACAAGCTGATGATCCACATTCTTAACTGGTCACAGGCCTTCTGAAGGTGCTGGGCATTGGTTCCTGTTGAAAAGGAGCCAATACCCAGCACTTTCAGAAGCCTGGTGTCGGGTGCTTTTGAAAGTGCTAAACCACCATTCAGACTGTGAGGATAAGGGGATGGTCACATCAATGCCTTGACAGCTCATGCTGCATTCAGCCATTAGAATTTTGAATATTTTGGTACATTTCTGTAATTTGTAAAATTTACACTGAAGGGGAAATTCCTCTTTTAGAGACCACACAGATGTACCCTTATTTCTGACTCTTCTCCCCTCTCTGTGTGGGATATTCTGGTAATGTCATTTTTTTTCCAGAACGCTTTTTTTAAGCTGATCCTTGAACTTCAGCAAAATCTGTGCCTCACAGCCCTAAAATCACCATCCTTTTGATTTTTTGGGGTTTTTTCCAACAGATTGCAGCATTTTGCTTTCCCAGCTGTTTAGTGGCTGTTAACACTTTCTATTGCTTTTCATTGTTTCCGTTTAAGAAATAAAAACATGTTAAGGTTGCTGTCAGTAATGAGTTAGGTTTATATTGATGTAGTGGTGGGTGAGGCATGTTGAGGTAGGGATAGGGCTTGAAACTTGTTTAATGTTACACTGAGTAACATGGATTGTTCTCTTTTTTTTCCAAGAAGAACTTGGGTTCCAGCAGTGGTCTGTGTTTAGCAAAAAATATGTAAAAATTATCTACTTCTTTGCATTATATGCTGCATATGTAATCCAAGGTGTTTTTCATTAACGAATATCCATTTATGAAAAAGCACCTGGGGGCTTATTATGAAGAGAACAACTTTATGAAAACACATTGTACTATAAATTCACATTTCTGTCTTGATCCAAATTAATTTTCAAGTGTAGACAAGCCTTTGGAGCTACTTAGTAAGCTCTATTAATAAAGTAGCTATGGCATCTGAAAGAAAATAACACCCTTAGGTACAAGAGATGTTTTCCAAAGAAACCAAACTGCACTTTTTTTTTTTCTGCTTGACTTTTGCAGGAAAAAAACCCCTCTTTACGTGCCTGGCTGGACAATTCTTTAAAAATAGTGAAATGATAGTGACACATCCAAAATGAAAAGCCTTTCCATTTACACTTCAGCATTGAAGACTCTTTACTGCTCCCAAAGCATTCTCTAAGTTTACAGATCTGTGTCTTACAGAATCAAAATAAATATGCTTAATTCCAATCCAGCAGTGCAAGTTTGAACCTTGGTTTATGAAATCAGTCAGATGAAGTAGGAATACCTGATGGTAGTGACAGAGCCTCTCTGAACAGCTGGCAGAGATCATTATAAAAAACATACAAGAAAAACAGGGATTCAAAGACTCAAAGTCATTTACAATGAAAGCCCAAGTTTGCTTTCCCCACAGTGCAACTCAGCATAAATTTGATTAGAGGCAGAATGGCTGGAGAGGGCTCTTACACAAGTTTGTAATACCAGGCACAATCAGGCTTCTAATAGCCTAAGGGATGACTGTGTTTGAAAGCTAATTTGGATTAATGCAGTGTCTGAATTTAAAGTAGGGCTAGGTATTTCTGAATAACTGTATTCTTATTCCAGAATAAAAGTGTCCACACGTGAAGTTATTCAGAAACAGCTATTTTGGCATAATCTGTTTGTATCCCAGCCTTAAATCTCTGCCTGTAGGCTGCTAATGGAGAAACAAATAATAGTATCAGCTAATAGGATCTCTCACAAAATCTCTTCCTTCCAAAACCTGCAAAAAACTTCCCAAAATGTAACATTTTAATTTAACTGTGTATATCTTGATTTTATTTTTTCTCAACTGGAAAGAAGTATTTTTAATTAAGAACAGGATTAGCCCATATGGCTTAAACGATAACTTCAATGTGCTCATCATTTTTTTTAGCCTTGATTAAAAACAAGTCTTTCATTTTCAAATTTTGTGTATAATATTGACTTCTAAGCATTTCTAGTTTTAGACTAAAAAAACAGAAGTCTAGTTACGAGAGAGATAGGGCTACTCATCCTCCACTGATAAAAATGGGCAAAGATTTTGCAGTGAAGCCCTAGAAGAAACTTGAACATGTCCCCATCTTTGTATTTTCTGCCAGCAGATTTCAGAATTGATAACCTATGTTTCCACTCAGGATAAATACCAATAGGATTTAGAAGACATGTTGCAACATAGCCAGCATAATGAGCTATTATACTACTGACGTTGTAGTTGGGTTTGGTGAAAGTCTTCTAATGAGTACCCAAATATGTTTTCTTAGATGCATTTGGCAGCATGTTGCACGGGCACGCAACAGTGCATCCATGTGGAGCCCCCTTGAAATCAAGCCACCTCTGGAAGGAGTTGGGGATCTGCTACATTGTCTGAGTTGCAGGACCTAGTCTCTTATTCTTGAATGTGATTGAGACTCTCACCCAGCCCTTGGTTGCATCTTGCAGTTACAACACCTGTTTTTCAGCTGGTGCATGTCAAATTTGTTACCCATATACTTTCTTTTTTCTTTTTAGCAATTTCATGTATTTGCTTTATAAGTTGCCAAGAAATTAAACAATTTGTCTAGGTCTTGACTATTATCTGCAGTCCTGCCCAAACTTACTGCCATCCTAATGCTTTTGGATATTCACTATCATTACCTTGAAGACCATCTACTTCTTTTGATAAAATAGCATGAAAAAAGTGCATTACAACGCACAGAATAGTTCCAAAAGCATGTGTAGTCAGCAAGGTTACATTTGTGATACCTGAAAGTTAGCATGATCTGAAATGCGAGGGTGCAAACTAGGGCCATATGGCACAGAGTTCATGAATGTATCTGTGAACCAATTCTGTAAGTGGAAATAAGTTTCTTTGTAAGCTTAAAGTTTTAATTCTTGCCCTTTTTAAGATTCTGTTGGTATCATAAGATTAGGTTGTTTATTGAGAGTAGAGTATGATAGTTACTTTTGCTTTACCAAGAGCCAATTACATAGGTTGGTTCCAGTCCCTCGCTAAATAGCTTTTCCTTTCAGCATTAATTTTAATGTTTAAATAGCATGTGCATTTTCTTATGGCTGCATAAAGATATGTATAAGTAGAAGGCTACTTTGGTTGGGAAGATCCAATGCTCAGTGAAGCCTTTCGCATATATAGAATACTGAATATCTAAACCATTATTTAGCATCAGAATCAGTTATGGTTGTCTGACTGATGGACAATCTTTTCCTGACCCAGTCTCTTTGCAAGTGACCTATACTGTCTAGACAGTTGAATATTATTTATATATTCATTTCAGATTTATAGTTCTTTTAACTAAAGTTGAGGATGTTAGTTTGCTAGTGACTTCATATCCATATCAGTGCTTGAAACAGGCTGGAACAAACCTTAAAACTAGCACCACAGTCCCTTTCCATTGCTGTCCATTGTTCACAGGTTCCCCCTTCAGCACTATTCCTCTTCTCCTTCCTTCTCCCTACCCCCAAAGAGGAAAAGAAGAAAAAAAAAAACAGAAACAAGAAATCTGACACAGAAGGAAGCGTAAAACTTGCTCTTTTCAAAGAGCAGAGATCAATTCTGATTGATCCCATTGGGTGACTAGGGAATTGCTAAAACAACATTTGCATCCAGTTTTCAAGTCTAAAATTCTAGGACTAAAATAAAAGACTGTTTTTGCAGAACTGTTTCCTAAAGGGTGGATAGAAAGCAGGTCATGTTAAACCAGGTCTGGAAGCACCATATGTGAAAGACCGTTCCTCAAAGGCAACCTGCTGGAGTCCTTCTTAATGTATATATTTATTTCCAGAATTGTGCTCTTCGCTCTTTTAGAGGTAAGGCAAAAAAAGATAGGAAATAATGTGGTGCTGCTGTGGTTAAATGCAGTACCTGAGACATGCAGCCACTACCTGTGTCCTTGCAGCTACTTCCAGTATTGACACGGTTTTGTGTGGAGCCATTTCTGGCAATGGGGAAGGGGTTGTAAAGGTGAATCCTGTAAGTAGTTGCTCAAAACTCTCCCCAGCTCTGAGCCAGACCCACTTCTGGGGCTGAGCTAATTAGATGTCTCCACAATCACTTTTTAAGAAGCAGCTGGAAGAGGAGGGTTCTTCCTGTTTCTTCCTGTCCTGTCCTTCTTTTCTGGCTGATGATGGTGAAAGGAGTTGGAAGAGAGAGAGAAGTGACCATGTGGACTCCAAGGTGAGTGAGGGAAGAGAGGAGGAGGTGTGTTGGAGCAGAGACTCCCCTGCATCCTGAGGAGAGCACTGGTGAAGCAGTGATTTTTTTGCAGTTCATAGAAGACCCCACACCGGGGGCAGTGACTGTGCCCAGAGGAGGACGTGTCCCATGTGAGGGACCCCGTACTGGAGCAGGGGAAGAATGTGAGGAGTGATGTCTCCTCTGAGAAGAGAGAAGCAGCAGAGCCCATCTGTGAAACACTGACCCCATCTCCCATTCCTTACACCCCTGAGCCACTGAAGGGGGAGGAGGTAGAGATATGGGGAGCAGTGAGCTGGGCCTGGGAAGAAAGGAGAGATGGGGGAGGGAGATCTTAAAGTGCTGGTTGTAATTTTCTCATCATCCTACTCTCCTTTTGCTTTTTGTTCTGTTTCTCGTAGGTAGTAGAATAATCCTTCCTTACTTTCTTCTCTAAGTTGAGCAGTGGAGTCTGTTTTGCCTGGAATTGTAACTGGCAGCAATCCCTCCCTGCCCTGTCTCCATCCACAACATCCTTATCTTTTTTCCCTCCCATCTTGCTGGGGCCTCCACTGTCCTAAGGAGGATGGGGGTGGATGGGAGTCAGTGAGCAGGAGAGTGTCGTGGTGCTTCATTGCTGGCTGGGCAAAACCACGACAGGTATGCACGTCCATTATTTTGAAGGTTATGAAGCAATGGCATGTGAAATTCCCATTTACTTTTAGACTCTTGCTCATAAATAAGAATTTTGTCAACCGTACTCTTCTAGGTAACATGATCTCTTTTTAGGTATCGAAAAATAGAAGCACACACATACACACCTATGTGTGGCAACAGATAATCCAATTATGTCACAGAATATATACTGGTTTGTTCTCAGAGTTGTGCTGGTATAATTCAGAGCTGAGAGGGAAAGAAATCTTCACCACCTCCTTGCCTTGTTTTAGAAAGGGCATTAGGAATCTGAGAATATTTGTCTCCAGCGTGTTCCCAACATGGTTTTATGCATGAATAATCACAGTAACAGTTATAAAGGCTTTGTTATAAAATGGCATTAACAAGCAAGATGGGTGAGGCAGAAAGAGGTGTGTAAGAGAGGGTCCAAAAGTCACAGGAAAGAGAGAGCATGCCAGGGGGGTCATGGAAATGTGGCAAGGATGAGTAGAGCACAGGGGTGCTTGTTCAGAAGAACTTGGGATCCAGGAAGAAAGGAGTGTGAGTGAGTAGAAGAGAAGACCACGGGCAGCAAATAGACTTTACCTAGAAAAGAAAGGCAGAAATGTGTTCACCAGCCTCTGGGGAATAAGTCAACAGGAGTTGAGAATTTATTTTACTGACCATTTGAGAAAGGATTATCAAAATCAATCTCGTCCCCCATGCTTGAATTTTGTTCTTTCATATGGAAACAACTTATAAAATCAAAGAAATAGTCAAAAAAAGCATTAGCAGTTACTGCACATGATTCGTTTCAAATCTTACAACTCAGGTAGTGTCCTGCTTACTTAACTCATGTCCTCCTCAAGTGTGTCTGAAGACTTCCTCATACAAATGCCTTGATTTTGATGTCTTTTACAGAAAGACCTCCTCTAATTCCTCATAATTTCACCAAGATGATAATTCTTAACTCTGGCCTTTGTACAGTTGTAGAGAATACAAGTAGATGATAGACTTTTATTTAAAAGTATGGTCCCTGTGATGTTGCTCTGATTTAAAGTAATAAATCAGAGGAAAGACAAGTTAGAGATCAGTAAAATTAATTAGTGCACAGATTACCTTTGTTACAAATTTAAAACTAAGATAAGGAAATCTCAAATTAACCACTTAAAAAAGTCCTGGATTTAAAAAATCATAATCCTAAAATCCACACATTTTCTAGGTAATAGGAAGAAAACGTTTGGACATTTTCCGTGCTTGTTACTTTGAGTCCTAGAATCTTTCTGTTTAGCTAATACAGTATAAGATTAATTCTCTCACAGCACATTGCCTGGAGTTCAGTGCACATGTTTACTGATGTGTACAGCTCTCAAATAAGTTTAGTGCTTCTTTCACCCACTGTTAGGAAGTATATTTAAAAGAAATTGCCTTTTATAGATTTAAATTACAAAAGTACTGATATCATGCAAAAAGCAGTTCAACTCATGCAAGCATACAAATGTGTAAATCTTAGGGAAAGAGATACCCAGGGCTAATATGAATGTAAATAGGATTAGCTGCTTGCATTAGTGTCTGAAATACAATTTTAAATGCTTACTGCTTGGTTATTCTTACATATATATATGCATACGTGTCTATATAAATATTTTTTATATATACGTGTAGATCTATATGTATGGCTTTTTCCCCAAAAATATACCTTACTAGCACTTGAAAAAATATTGTTGTTTTCTAAAGAGGAAGGCTTTTAAAGAGATTGCTTAATGACAGCTCTGTTAGTGATGGAATCTAATGTATTGTTATAAATAGGAGGTTTGTATTTGTTGTGATATGAAATAATAAGACAAAATGAGAACAGATTTCCATCCTTCCCATATCCACTCAAATGCAATAGTAGTTTTAGAACCAGTCCTCACTGAATCATGAACAATGACAGCCACCAGATTCTCTATAAGCCCATGAAAAGAACAATTTTCAGTTAATGGTACCACTAAAGCTGCATAAATTGACGTACGAGGCATTCCATTAGAGATTTGAGTCCCCTATATCATGGCTTCTGCAGCAAAGCAAGTCCTTTAAGCAGTCTTAGTGGTAGTATAGGGAATTTAGTTTTGTTATTACTTATGTTAAACTGATAGAAGTATGTGGATTATAAGAAGCATAAAATAAAAAAATCAGTCATCTGACATCCTCTTGAACTTGAAACAGGGTAAATGCCTAACGAATAGGGCTGGCTTTGTGTTTCCAGAATGTTTCATCTTCATGCTGATTCTGCTTGCTAATAGAAATGGTAATCCTTTTTCTGGAAATAAGCATATATACCTGTGAATTGTTTAGTTTAAGTGACAGCTAAAATGCGATATTGTCATTTTCTCTCCTGTGTGTGGTGAATGTGTTAGAATGATGCCATAATAATTGTACATGAGCTTGTAGAGAAGAAAGAGTCCTAATTAAGGTACCTATGTGCCCTGTCAAACTGGGCAAACAGTTGTCAAAAGACACAACATTGCATACCTGGAGTGTGATGTCAGAGTGATAATTACTCAGGCAGAAAAGTTTGTATTTTCTAAAAGATCAGCTTTATAACACTGCACTGTTGTGTAGAGTGGCCTGAAAGGAGTGGTGCTGTGGCTTCTGCTTTGTTAATATTGCTATATTAACATTATATTAACATATTATATTGCTGTATTTTGTTAATATTGCTGTAGGCAGTGTATAGAACATGGGAAATCAAAATTAATTATAGAGAGTAAACAATTTGGCAGAAAATTAACCCCCCATATTCAGTTAGACTTGATTTCTTTTAACGTTTCTAAATAAAATGCTTCCATTTCTTTGTTTGGTGGGAGCATTTTTTGTTTACAAAGCTTTTTAATTTATGTATAAAATAACCTCTGAGTCCTCCACAATGTTTAGTTTCCCAAATCACAGCCACGCTTGTGATTTCAAACTGAAATATTCTTTTTTCCTGTGTTCAGAAATCAAATGCACACATAAGCTCTCCAAAGCTGTTTAGGATGACCATCCCTGCTTTTGTGATGCTAAGCAGAAGGTTGAATTTGAGTCAATGCAACAGAGCAAGCCAGTACATTAATTGTGTATCCCATGCAGTCCAAGGCAGTGGTCCCCAGTCTTGTGAGGCCACCAGCTTTTATTCTGCTCACGTAGGGTACAATGGACATTGGTCTTTTGTTAATGTTTCTCTGTGGAAAATATAATGCCAGGTGGGTTATGGTTTGGGAGTCAGTGATGGTGCACTTGGTCATTGTACTCGATAGGATTGGCTTTTTTATGGAAAGTAGCACTTCCCTTGATGGATTTTAAACCTGAAATCTGTAGCTGCTCTTGAGTCAACCTTGACTCAAGACATTGAGTAATGCTCATATTCTGCTCTGTCTTCTTGTCTTTCTTCTTGTACTTATAATCATCGTTTGGAAAAGTTCCTTGGGAGTGAACATGCTGAAGAAATCCATGTTCCTGTGTCACTAAACCCTCTAAAACTTGACCTTCATCTTGCATCTTTGATGTATAAGTGGCTCAGTGAAGTTGCTTGGCCTGGGTTTGGTCACAAAGCATTGTAAAGCAGGAGCTGCAGTATGGAAATCAGTGGAGTTACACCGATGGTACCAGAATCGGGCTGCCTCATGCACACAGATGTGTTAGGTAAGTAGGAGTTGCCCTTTGTCATGGACTACTGGCTTCCTTCAGTCTTGGGTTGATTTTCTTGGATAATACACTCCATTGTAAATAAGTCAACTGCCAGCATTATGTAATACAAAGAGAGCTCACTACATTGGTTTTTTTCTTAACTATAAAAACCTGAGTGTATAAATGAGACCAGAGAAAAGCTCTGAGTATTTACAGAAATAAAAATAAATTAGTGTGTGTTTTAAATTAATATTTTCAAATGTTCAGGTTGAATTAATTTGAGATATATGAATATGTATTGGTAGTATTAATTCTTTGGGGTTTTGAAAATTCTTACAACCACATAATTAAATGAGTGCCTTTAGAAATACTGATAAAACACATTGCCATTCAAATATCCATACAAGACAACAGGGGCTGTAAGCTGTAGGCTTTAGAGATTAGTTTGGCCATGGGCCAGTATTTATCACAACATTTCCATCTTAGAAGATAAAATTTAATCATTTTTATTTAAATACAAATCAAAATTAATGCATTTTTTTTTAAAAAAAGAATGTATAACCTAATCACAATATCTTTATTTTAGAGATGCTTGCCTCTATTGTCTCTATTCAAAGGAGCAACGCTGTCTTTGTTGTGCTGCTCTCCCTTCAGATTCTTTTCCCTTCTATAAGGGTGCAAAAGGAAGGGGCGGTTGACCCAAATACCGTCCTATCTCCTAATTTTGCCAAGATCAAAGGCATTTCTAGCGTTTTATGTACTGCCTATTGGTGAAGTCTAAAAAACACTGTATTTAGGCATTTCTCCACTTCCCAGACACAAACACAGCCAACCTAGAATGAGGCTTCTGTCATGCTCCATTCTGTCTGTGCCTCCTCCATGCAGCAGTAGCTGTTACCTGCACACCCTTGCGCGTGCCACACGCCTTAATCAGAATACTGGCCTGAGGTGTCCTAGCTCTGCCTTATCAACTGTGCATGTAGTTTTGCTGAGCCTGTTCACACACACAACGAGTAATTATAATGTGGTTTGGGTTTTCTCTTTTCTTCTGTGAAAAAGAAATGTAAAATAGGCTGGTAGTTTTGAGACAAATTTTGAAAAAGAATTAACTGCTTGCTTTCCCCAGGAGATTGTGGCCAATGTGCTGGGGAGGAAGCAGGAACTTCTGGTGTGTGTGGATGAATTTATTTATGCCAGATAGCTGGCTGAAGGAAAGTGCTTGTCTTAAAAAAAATGGAAAAGTTAAAGCTTGGACATTATTTGCAGCAGCCACCAATCTATACAAAGCTTTCTCATCTCTACATATATGTTGTACTCATATGGGGAAGCCAATGTTGCTAGTTGCAGTTGCCAGTTCTGCATCACCATATTGTAATTCTCTTAGTGTTCGCATGGACTTCTGTTGTCCTGGTATTAAAAACTAACTACCTCCTTTTTGTCTGCTTTTGATGATGGCATGACTCTATAAAGCAAATATAACTTTTCTTTCAATTGAGATAATGAAATGGGGTTTGCTAAAGTGTAATTAAATCAATTCCAAGCAAAGCTTAGGAGTCCTCATTTCTAGCTCCAAATTACAAAGTGAACAAGGGAGAAATTGCAAAACACTGGAGGATTTGGGGAAACCTCTAGCTAGCTTTCCGGGATTGTTCTGGTAACACTAATCCTGCTAACAAGCAATGTGCAACTTGGATCCCTTAGGATCCCTGGTTGCACAGTACCTTCAGATCAAACAAGTGATCACAAATGATTTTCTGTGCAGCAAGCTCTGAAAGCAGCTTTTTATATTAGGCTTTGATGTGAATGTGTATGCATGTAAAAAATGTTAAATGGATACTTAATAATATGTTAATTTTGTCTATAATCGGGGAGCCCTCAGGTTACAAAAAAACAAAGCTGGTCTTGCAGTCTCCTTCATCAGCTAGAGATCACTGCTGTAAACTTTCCCTGGGTGAAATAAAACCTGGATCTATTCTTTCTGAACACTATTTCTCATGTAAGGAAGGCATACTGTATCTGACCTTGAATACAAAAGCAAGTTCAGTGCTATTCTTCAGCTTCATATTGGACTAGTATAGTAACATCTTTAAAATGTGAGCTGCTTGTTGTTTTTTTTTATTCAGGATTTTCTTCCATAGATGTCTGTTCAGTTGTTTTGCTTCTCCAGAATAGTATCCAGGTCATCTGATGGATAAACACCATTTATTTAAAAAACTATCGGATTGCTTCATGCTGGCAAATTATATATGTATGTATAACATACATATATGTGCATATATACACACACGTAATCTCAACCATGTTTTGCATCTCAGCATCAGCTGCATAAATGACTGAGTGTGTGCTGTGATAAATGGTAGCTCCCACTGTCTCCTATTTCTTCAGTAAACACAGCCAAATTCAAAGCGGAGCTGAAGGTGGATCTATTTCTTCATCTTCAACGGATTTCGGTGCTTGTTTTGCAGCAGCTCTTGAATACTAAAAGGTAGCTGCTGAGCTCTTGCTTCTTGACCTAAGGCTATGTTGGTATTAGTTGTTATAACCCTTTAGCAATTCAGACTAAGTAGGGCACTTCATTAGCTCCAGCTAAAGACAAAACAAAAATGTTTGTTTAAACTAGCAGATCTTAAAGCTATGTTTCTTTCACACCATTTAGAAGATTTCCCACAAGCTTTCCCCTTGGGGTTGTCTTCAAAAACCAACATTTTTTCAGGTGCTCTACAAACTGAGACTAGCTTCCAGTAACCTCTTCCTCACTCTTAACCCACACAGTGTGTGTGCATGTTGTATCTGAAACCTGTTAGTTACGTGACGCTTATTTTTCAGACTTCCTGGGGGCAGTATCATCCTGCACAAAACATTTTTCAACCACTGTCAAGTGAGACTGATTTCCAGTTAACTAATGATACAAGTATAAACTAGATACTTGGCATGATACTTTAATGTACATCTTTTCACTGAATTTCAGTCATGACGTTCTCCCTATCACAGAGCAGAAAGTGACCCTTGTGAAAACAGAGCTAGCAGGGGCAGGCGGGGGAACCATGTTTTTGGTGATGTTTGTCCATGGCATTCGCATTTGAAGGGTATGTACCTCACCTTGGCACTGACATGAGATGTCCTTTATACATATCAAGACTTGCAGAAAAGGTAGTCTCTGTAAACCATTTAAAGGCCTAATGGTGACTGTCAGGGTATGCAGAGGACTGAGGAGCTTATCAAGAAAAGCCAAGGGGAAATACTCCATGCGAAACCTGTGGCTGCCTTAGGATGGTGGCAGGGCAATGAGCTGGTTGCTGATAAACTGAGGAAAACATGAAACCTGGGGACTGTTTCTTTTGTTAGGTCTGAATGTTACCAGCAGAACCCCACTGAGGAGAGAGGCTGTATGCTTTCTGCCTGTCAGTAGTGAAGAGAACACATGTCATCGTGTAAGAGATCAGAAATAAGGCTTGGGTAGTTGGATAGACATGCCTAAATCAGGACACGTCAGGTTGTGGAGTCTCCTTCTCTGGAGGTTTTCAAAACATACTTAGACACGTTCCTGTGTGACCTGATCTAGATGGTCCTACTTTAGCAGGGGAGTTGGACTACATGATCTGTAAAAGTCCCTTCCAACCCCTACCATTCTGTGATTCTGTGATTCTGTGATTCTGTGATTCTGTGATTCTGTGATTCTGTGATTCTGTGATTCTGTGATTCTGTGATTCTAAAACTAGTGGTTTCATTTCCTTTTTTTTTTTTTTCCTAATAGACTGACTTCGACAAGCTGAAAAACACATTCAGATCTGATGGCTTATTCACTTTTCTTACAGGTCCAGAGAAAAATGACAACATTATTGAAAACTATCCATTTGTCTTCAGGGCGAATGTTTCTAACACCTGGCACAAATGCCTTCCTGTAGGGTAGAAATCATGCCATGCTCTTTGGTGCCCGCTAAGATTAATCAAGCTGCTTCTGTTTCAACATGTTGTAAAATGAAGTACTCTGTCAAGGCAACAAATAGCTATTGTTTGAACAACTCCTCCAGCATCCTGCTGTTTGATTCTTAGATAACGTTAAGGGATTTTGGAAAAACTTTGGCTATCAGGTTAACTGAAGAGCATTGTTTAAAGGAGCAAATTAGAATCTTAAAAAGCTATGGAAGAGGAAAAAAAGAGCTCTATTTAATACAATAAAGTCCTAAGAGACTATATGAAAGACTCCCAAATCTTCTGTATGTGATTTGCATCAAATGTAATGAAGTCACTGCAAACTTTGATGCCTGTTACGTGCCTCATCCTGTACTGGGGCTGTGCAGCTTAGTGCCTGGTCCTGTTGGATACGTTGGGAATTGTAGCATTGTGTACATCATTGATTTTTCTGGTTCTTGAGGCACTCTTCAAGGGTGTCACTTCTTGTGCAGTTGCCTGTCAGCAAAAAGATAAGGTGCAGGCAACGGTTCCACGCATTTTCCGTGATCAGTTGCTGAAGTGGGTAAAGTGTCAGTAGGAATGTTCACAGTAGCATCTTATTTTTTATTTATTCTTAGAAAACATTGCTGGTGCAAAGGAGCTGCTGCAGTGACAGAGAAAGTTCAAGGCAGATTTCTGTTATAACCATTATTTTGATGCCAATTACTAAATTACTGTTTTTATAGCCCACCAAAATGCGTGTGAATTCTGTATGTCTGTACATCTAAGCATGCATGTGCATTTGTGGAAATGTTCTGTGTTTAAGGATAGACTGAAATGATAAGTCTGAAATGAAAAACAATAAAACATTGAGCTATTTTGACTCACTGTTTCTGATCCTTTGAGGATACGCTGGGGTGACATTTAGAAGCTTTTTCTCACAAGACTAAGCCTTTTTTCCTTTGTTTTAAAAAAACCCCTTCAACAAACAAACAAACACATGCCCCCAAAAAAACTAAACCAAAACAAATCTTATCTAATCACATGCCTCCAGGAACTGGGACTTTAAATGAAACCCCAGATATCTCCAGATACGTCCTAAGAACACAACTGCCAGCAACACCAGGTGCTGTTGGATCAACATTATTATTACTATTATTTTTGAAAAAGTATTGGCCAGGACATACACAGAAATGTACTGAATAGTAATAAAAAAGTGAATAATAGTTTAAATGCTTTTCATATGTACAGTAAGGCAAATAGATGTAGTGACACATACATAGGAGTAAGTTGTGTACTTTAAATAGAAAAGTTTAGAGTATCATTTCATCACGGGCAAAAAGAAAAGAGACAGAATAATAGCCTTATTTCTAATGGTGAAATTTCAAGGAAGTGTGGAAGAGCTGCCCTGAGTTTTGAATGAGACCAAATCCTGGGAGCTACAGTAAGATACTCTTGGTTGGAGATGATCTACTGTACCAAGGTAAGTGATTTCGTGGAATAAAAATCCCTGAGGTGCTGTTAAATAACAAATTTTTGACAAGTTGATACTGCAGGACTTCAAAGCTAACTAGAATTCTTGGTGTACCAAGTCTGGATTAAGGCTTTAAGCCACTCAGTAAAGCCTCAGAGCTGTGGCTGCTTGGTTTCCCTTTCCTTCTCAAAAGCAGGTGGTGCCCTAAGTCCTCAGAGCAGAAGCAAAAAGGTGTGAGAAACAGACAAATAGTTCAAAAGCAGTGAGATAACTCAGAATAGGGTGATCACTTTCTTGAAACGAGAGTAACAGACTTTGACTCTGACTGACAATTAGTATAAAAATGATTTCTGACAAAGACATCTTCATCCAGTAGGTCAAGATTTCATTCCAGGTGTTTGCTCACCTATATGTGCGGTATCTGTGGCAGTGAAGTCCTCAAAACTCTACCCTCATACAAAAGGTTTAGAAAATGCAGGAGCCCTTAACATAGAATTTCAATAATAAGTTTTTACATATGTAGAAAAACTATGTCTTTCCTGTGCCAGCTGAACATACACACAGGAAATGCTCCTGTGAGCCTGGAAAGCTGTCTTCTACCTATAAGAGCAAACATAATCAAAGTTAATGCCAATAAATCATGGACGCTGCCTTTTAGTCATCATTATCCTTATTCCCTGGAAAGGGATGAGTTTAGACTGAAGCATCAGCCCTGATTTTCTGCCCTGACATTAAATTTCTGTACATTTTGAATTTGTCATACATTTAGCATTACTTCAATGTGTTTCTTGTGTGTGGTTGAATACAAAGAGCAGGGGGTCACGAGAAGCATCACCTTGTTATATCCAGAGGTCAAAGCTAAGAGAGTGTCAGTTTCCATTTTAGGCTTTTGTGGCATAGTTGACATTATATATACTCTTAGGTATGCAATGCAAATCACATTCCTGCAAGCTAATTATAGGATAAATGTAGCCACTTAACTAGGCAGCAGGCATGTCATCTCAGCATGGAGCTATCATATTATATACATTTGCTGTCTACTGTATAATTAACAGGATAAAAATATTACTGCCAGATACCATAAAAAAAAATTAACACTATCTTAATTGTCTTTTCAGCTCAGGTATAGCCTATTACCATTTCAAAAAAGACCTTCTCTAATACACTAGAATTTTAAACTTCATTTGCTGAAGATGCCATTAATCCCTTTTCACACTTTGATCTGCCATTGTGATACCTTTCGACTTCGACTTTTCTGTTTTGCTTTTGAACTCTCCTTAAAAACTATTACTGAGATTTAGTGGCTTAAAATTTGAGGTTGCTCAGGACTTGCTTGATTTTTTAAAAAAACTTAGTGGGTTTTACCATAACAGAGATGTATGTAGCCTCTAATAAGCTTTTGCATAGGGCACCTTGTTTCCAAGCTTTGGACATCGTTCTTGTTTAATCCAAATTTTGTGGTTTCCTAATCTCTCATTTTTAATGTGTATTCTATAACATTCAACGTTGTCTTGTACATGGCTATAAATGAGTGGAGTTTTGGGAAGTTTAATCCTAATTCTAATTAGAGTATGTTTTCATCACTATTTGTGTAATATTTTGATGACAAGTGACTGATTCCTCCCCCTCCTTGTAAAAGTGCTGTAATGGAGCATCACTGCTGAGGTTATCTGCAGTTTGTAACTTTGTGAAGCTATATTGGGAAACTAGAACCTAAATGCTGCTTTTGTTACTTGGAATTAGCTATATAATGGCTCACCTTCAGAAAATATTAAGAATACATGTTTATTTTCAGGTCTTTGTGGCAGTAACTAAAGATGAAAACCTTCAATAATTTAGTGAATTGTTCCTGAATTATTTGCCACAGCATTTTGGAAATTGGTCCCTGTCCTAGAAAATATACCTGTGTTACAGACCTGTGAAACCCAGTAACTGGAGGAAAGATTGAGATAAATGTGGCACCATTTAATCTTGCAAAGCTTTCTCTGTTATTTCTGTTGCAGTAGGTCTGGAGGAATCTTAGGTAGTTCTTGCATATTTACTTAAATGTTTACATCAGTAATGACACACATGGCTAACAGATTTTCCACATGTTTTCCTCTCTGGATGACATCTTCCTACTCCATCAGGACTCAAAGTCTGATTGTGGAGGCTGTTGATTGATTGCTTAGAGCACATGAGGTTTGGGGAAAACACAAGAATGACAGTTTATATAAATATCCTAATACGACACTTTTTTCCTAGGTTTGCCCTAACTTTTCTTTTTCTGTGACCTAGAAATGATTTTTATAGGTGTACAAAAACCCACAGATACTTTAGAAGCACAGTTGACTCACTCAGACATCTTGTTAGCATTTTGTACTTAATTGCTTCTTTCTCTGCTTACCCAGGGGGGAATTGTACATGCCAAGATGGAGCTCCACTAGATCTAATAGGAGGGAAAAAAAACAAAGGGAAATAATGACTAGTCTCCCAAATCATTCTTAGTGGTCCAGCAGATGAGGAAGAGTGATTTTTTTTTTTCCTGGCAGTGAAATGCCTAAGCCTGTGGAACTGTCTCATCCAGTGTCTCTTAAATTTTCAGATTAGGAATGGTATTTTTATTACATTCCATCTTTCTACATAAAAAGCTCATTCTAAGCACTGTATAAGCTACTTGTGGGAAAAGCAGCTACTATCTGTAAAAGTCACTTTAAAAAGAATATTGTTACCCCTGAAAGTGTTGCTGCTTTGTATGAGCCTCTGGAAAAAGGAAGATAGCTTTATGACAGCCTCTTTTCTCTATGAAGACCAAAGGGCAGCCTAATATTATATGTACGAATACAGCTTTAATACCAAATTGCCAAAAGTGTTCTTTAGAAAATGAGACCTCCAAGAAGATGCTTGCATATTTACATATAAATCCACAGAGGGATATATGAATATGCTGTGCTGATACCTGTCTTGCTAAAGCTATGGAAGGGAGTAATATCTTTTTCCATGCTGAACTACTCACAGAAGTTATTAGCAAATTTCCAGATATATGGAAGCTCAAAAGGATCATATTTTAAATGTTGGGTTTTTTCCCCCCCAAGACCAAAGGGAAGATCCAGTCTTGGCTCTTCATCTCTTACCAATTAGCCACTCTCCACAAAGGAGTATGGACTGGAATTTCTTCCCTGTGTTCAGGACAGAAAGTAAGTGATTTCCTTTTATCAATAGATTTGAAACATAACTCAAATTTGGAATTTTAACATTTTATACTTTTAAAATACTTAAAAATTCACTACCAGACAACTACCATCTCCTTGTGTAACCCTTTCAACGATCTTGTCCACACATTTTTCTACTGATTTTGGTGATAATGCCAATAATAATCCCTGGAGACAAAATACAAGAATTCTCTACCGGAACAACTGACTCCTCAGACTAGAATCGTCTTAAAAGGCATGACAGTGTGAAGAGTGTTTCTCCAGGTCATCCACAGTCTCGCTTTCTATTGACTTTTGTGCTGCCAAATTGAAGGATTTTGGTTCCCAACATTTCCAGGGCTCTCAGACTGGGGCTGTCATGACATTCCCTCACTTCAGGCACATTCTTCCTCTTTCATTTTACTGAATACATTAGAGGGTTTTTAAAGGGCAGAGCAATGTTAATCCTAATAGCCTTAGGTTTGAGAATCCATGCTGTTGGCTGATAAACCAGCCTGTCTCCTTCCATATCCAGAACATTTATTCACTTTACTAGCTTTATCTTCCCCAACATCCTGGGTGATTTATCCTTTTAATCTCTCCAAATCAGTTATAGGTACTATTATTTTAACTATGGCTAAGTGTTGGGAAATTCTTTTTGAATTGATGCAGTCCTCAAAAGGTTTTGCCAATCAGTTGTGTGATATCTTGTTCTCAGGATTAAAAATGACCTTGCCTGAAGCGTGTTAGAAGATTAAACAGCAGCTTTCGGTGCTCCAGGGAGCTAACAGTGTTGTCCAGCAACTCATTCAACAGTTCAGAGGAGAGTTCCTCAGTTTAACCCCAGGGTTTGCAAAACAATCCTTTTGTTGACTGGGCTTGCATGAGAGGGGAGGAAGAAAGTAAGGGGACTCTTCAGAGCTCTATCTGTTTCCTGCAGCAGATGCCACTCACTGAGGTTTGTGCAGATGTTTTTGATGACGTGGTCTCAGCTTGACTCTACTTTGGCAAGATCCCTGGAGAGTTGGGATTAATTTACTTGTGGTCCTGTCTCCCAGAGGCTTGTAGTGACATCAGAATATATTAATTAATAGAAAATATTCCTGTTTCAGAGGTACAAGTTCCCTTGATATAGCTTCTAGCTGTTCTCAAACCACTTGTTAGAAGAAACTGAAGAGAATCAAACGTAGCTGTGTGATAGTTCCATCCAAAGGTGTACTTATGCTTAGTATCCTGGAACTTTTACAGATGTGGACATTCAGGGATGCCCAGACTTTAGCTTAAAGATTTCTTTGTTATTCGTCTCTGGTTGAACTTTCTACCCCTTGGGCAGAACTATAGGGTGAAATAACAAATTATGCAAAAGTTAACTGTACCTTCCTTCAGGAGATCTGTAGTCCACTTAGTCTACTGTTTTTACTTCTTGGTCCTGTAATCCAAGCTTTTCCCTGTGTTGTTATAAGAGATAGGTCTTGCTTTAATCACAACAATACCTGAATGGCAGTATCATTGTGATAATAAATGCATCCTACGTAATCTTTCAGTTAATTTTGCACAGCCTGTAGTGGTCATTTACATTTTAAGATGTATCCTATATATCTTCATAAATGAAGCTAGGTAGGCTTAATCCAGCTCTGGTGACCCCAAGAGAAGTGACAAGCTCTGTTTTATTAGTCATGACTACGAGCATGGTTCTCTATTATCATGACTTCTGACTGTCTGCTACAATGGAGACTTACAGAAATACATGATCTGCTAATCCTCTACGTTTAAAGGAAGAGTACAGGGATTATATACTCATTCTCTTACTGTCATGACCATGTATTGTGGCAGGGGTTATGAAAGTTGATTTTTGGAACATCTTTGGAAACATTGGAAACTGTTTTAACAGCATGTTAGCTGTGAATTAAGCTGTCATCTCTTGATAATCACTGTTCTCTTATGGCTATTTCCCAGACAGTCTGGCCTGACTATAGATAAGAATGTTCATCTCTTTTTGGTTTTGATGAGGGCTGCATGCTTGAAACTGTAATCAGAATTAGTAAGGAAATAGTAATTCCTCACTTATGATAGTGGTATGACAGAGCATGTATTGCTTGGTTCATCCTGACCTAAAAATGGATCCTTGACAGGGGTACATGCTTTTTCGTGCATGCAACAACTAGAGGCATAAAAAGCTTCACTGTATGATATTACTCAACACTGTTTTTTAGGTAGATAGAGAAATGGACACCATTGGTTTGGTTGAATCTCAAACATTGGATTTTTTTCCTCACTTCACAAAGCATACAACTAAAGTGAATGCTCAGCCCCAATTTAACTGAGGTCTTACAAGGGACTCAGTAAACAGTGGAAGAACTTTTTTTTTTACTTAGAGAAAGCTGGGGTGTTGTTTTTAGATTGTTTTGTTTTTTTAAATCGTGTTAAAAAAATGCAGCACGCTGATTGCAACAGTATTTTTGCAAAATACCAAGGCCAGTTGGAGTATGTGGAAGGGGAATTGATTTCCTCTGGTAGAAAGATATGTTGTTTTCTGTTCAGATACATGAAATAATTGCCATTTATGTTTTGATTTGTTGATTCCTAGATATTCACTCTGGAGAAGTTCTGATTTACTCCCTTACAAATGTTAGAAGATTGGGTAATTAAATGTTATTTTGTGACCTTTATGTGCCTTAAGGAAAGAGACATGATTATCTTATCTCATGTCACTTTTGGGCCTTCGTAGCCATCTAATATTCTTCAACTTAGTACACTGGATTAATGCCTGCTCCATTAAATGAAAGACATAACTAAAGATTTGCTATGAAGCCAGTTTCCCAAACTAATGCTGTTTCATGTGTATTTTGTGTCCGTTTTCATGCAGATCCCTTTCTCACATTTTGTTTGTTGTTGTGAATAAGAACATGAAACTGCTTAGGTATCCAACGAACTCTTTCTGTCTAAGGTACCAATTTTGAACTAGAATCTGTTCATAAATTCATGTTTTATTATTGTAATTTTTAACAAGCTAGTTGCTCCTTGAAAGCTGAATTCTAAAAATGCAAATTCTTCACCTGCACAATTTAGCAAATAATGGTGGAAGGTTTTTCTCTTGACAGATGAGCATAAGAAACCCTCTTTGTTTCTGTTGTATTGGGAAAGCTTATTCTCAAATTTCTCTTGTTGTATTTTGAGAAATAGCTGTCAAAAATTAGCTTGTACTAATTGTAGCAACTCTAAAGCACAGAAATTGAATGCACATATATTCCTTGTTTCTTAACAAAGATAAATCAGTGCAAAAATGCATAATGCATGTCTCTCATATGGATAGTGACAACCTTTCACTGAGATAATCTTGTCTTTGGTGAATAAGATGCCTTTAATTGTACACCGTAGGCTTAAAATACTAGCATCAATTTATTTGTAGGAAAGATGTGGATCTTAGATTTACAAATGCCAATTTATACATTTTGTACATGTATTTTTTGCCAAAGGTGCCTCAGAATACGTTACATCTACTTAGATGTATCTTTTTCTGGGGTCACGTATATGTTTGTAAGTAATGTGAATCAGATGTGGAACTATAGAATGAAACAGTTGGAGCTGTGGACACAAAGTCCAAAATGTATGTGTTTCAGTGAGTTCTTTTTGTCCCATGGACTGAATGCCTGCTGAGCTGGAGTGCAGTAGTTATAGTCCTGTGAGGTAGTTTCTAATTTATTTTCACCTCAAAAGGGTCTAGCTCGTGTACTCCAAGGCAGCTCCTCCCAGCACACAGATGACAAAGTAGCTCATGATCCAGCACACTAACAATCTGAACTAAAGCACTAATGTGTTTGTGTCCATAGAGTACATGCATACGAGTTCCTAAGAGTACTAAAACCATTATGTGATGCTTGTGAAACTTTTTTGAGGAAAAAAGAAAAGGTATTTCTTTTTGTCTGTGAAGAAGCCTGTGACATTATCTCCTGGCAAGACAGAGCATGATTGGTAGAATATTGACAGAGCCTGCTGAGGGAACTGCTTTAGGAACAATTTTTTACTGTTGTCTCTGCTGCATCCCTTCCACTGATCGCCTTCTACATCACCTCATCTTCAGTATCAACTGTTTCCCATCATATAGTCAGAACAGATGATTTTGGGGTTGTTATCTTCAGAAGACAAATGTCAAAAGAGTAATGGAGCTAAGTTTGTTGAAAATGCAAAATCAGACATATTACAACAGATGTAGATCTCCTTACAGCCTGTGTGCTTGGGATATACAGGAGCTGTGGCTCAAGCTCTGTTTTTCATTAGTGTGGGATCAGACATTTGCCCAAGATTACTTTCAGGAACTTACTTTGTATGTAGAACTACTTAGCCACCACATATAAGAAAGTAGACTAAATTCAGATTTAATCTATCGGTCTTTCTGTCTTAATTTTGTTTTAAATCCAGAATGAGCACAGAGATGAAGTTTATCTGTTAGATGTCTGCTGCTTGCTATTTTTCTAGAAGAATTAGATGCTGTCAACAAGTAGAGAATTTGAGTTAGACTGTCCTAACATAGGCTCTGTGTGTGTTGAGGGTTGAATAGTTGAAAGGCTTTTCCTAACCATCTCTGCTGAGTGGTTTCTGGTTTGTCAGTGTGGTGATTTTGTGTTAGCAAGGGATGTAGGGGTAAAATTTACCTCTGAGGGTAATGAAGAGCGCTGGGCCAGATTTCATAATTATCAATGAAGGAGATGTTTCTCACAGTTCAGCACAGGAGGACCTGGTCTTTAAGTTCACACTGTAAATTATTCCAAAGTAGAGTATTGTTACAGGGATTAATACAACATTTAAATTTCAAGTATTTGCAACTTGGATATTTGCAGTGAAAATGCAAATTTAAAACTTAGTAAATCTCTCATCTCACATCTGTGATGCAATGAAAACTTAATTTTTCAAGTTGTTGACGTCTTAGTTAAATATATGTGGGTTTGAGTTTGGGCCTTTTCATGCAATCCTGAAGGTTGTGAGACCGTGGATTTTTGAGTTTCTTTTCCAGGTTTCACACTATTCCTCTTTATTCTCATTGATTACCAGCAGCATTCCCACATTTTTTAACACATTGTATTAATTGAAATAATAATTGAATAACAGACTAGATAAAATGGTCTTGACTTGGCCCAAGAGTTTGGCAAATAATCCTCTTTATCAGCCACCTGAAATGACTTATTTACACTTCTGACAATTTAGAGCATGTTTTGTAACATGTCATTAAATGAAACCTTATAGAGTGACTGTCCACCCCAGAATACTGTATCATGTTACATCAAAACTAAAAAAGAATTGTGACCCCATTGCATGCTCCATTTAAATAGCTCTTCAGTGGGTCATTTGCAGATGCTTAAATGTATTCCCACTTTTTTCTCTTCACAATCAAGGGTGAAATTAAAAGACACGTTTACCTTTGTTTTTCAAGTTCAGTCTTGAAATTGCAGGCAACAATGATATGGATGTTTGTCTGACAGAGATCCATAGTATGTCCTCTTTGCTTGATCTTCTCTAGTTACTTCCTTTTGCTGCTATGGAAATGCAGTCATATAATGGGGAAATCTATTACCTGTAGCTGTTAATTTTCTGCAGTTATTTTAAGGGATTTTTGTTTTTGTTGGATGAATGTCTAAGGATTAAATTTTCCTTGCAGCTGACAGTATTTCTTAGTTTCTCTTTCTACTTGACATAGTTTCCCAGGGACTTGCTAGGATCTTGAGGTAGAATAGATTCAGATTAAGGCTCTATTTGTTCTAATAAAATGTGCAGAAACATAATTTGTGACAGTTTCTGTCTTAAAAATTTATCAGCTCCATTAACTGCTTATGCTTCCTGACACAACCATCTCAAGCAGTTAGAGATGCTGATGAGATTTGAAGGACTTTGGGTTACTACATTTGCCTTACCTTATCATCATCTAACCTTTCTGCCACTTTAAAGTTGTTCTAAGCATGGAATAAGTTGAAATGCCTGAAAGTTCAGCCTCAGCAATGGCTTTAAGCTAATCCACTGCCCTGGATCTGGAATCTGTCTTACCTTACAGCAGTGCATAACATTCCCACTTATCTTTCAACAGCTTGGTATAAAAGGATATAAATTTTGATACTGCTACTACTGAAACACAAGAAATTCTTAAAGATCTTGTGGTCACATTCCTTTTTCTAGCTACTACTTTTCTAGGGAGATGCTTGTGCCCTTGATGTATGCCTTTTGGATGTGTCCTGCTCTCTCCTTTTCCTGCTCTTTTCACTTGCATGTGTTTGTGACACGCAAGGAAGATGCTTCAAGGGCAGCTGTTACTTTGCTTGTAGCATGCAAAAAAGGACTGCATGGCATCTTGCCTGCATCAAGAAAGAAAGAGGAATGTAAAGAGAATTTGTGATGGAAGATTGAGGGAGAAATGTGTATTTATTAATAATAAGGGCATTCAGAGGGGGAAAAAAAAGTGTTTTACAACTTCTAGTAGTCCTGAAGAAATGAATGTCCTGAAGACTGACTGGTGTCAGTCCCAATCTGTAGACTACAGAAGTTTGCCTTACAGAACCTTCCTTTTTAAGGTTGCCATTGCCACATCTGTGAGGATCCCCTCAGAAGTTTTGCATCGAAAGGCCTTATTTTATTTTTAAGTCTGCTGACGTGCATAGGAAAAACTGCACCAGCATCAATGATTTTTGAATGAGACTCTTGCAGCATCAGTCTCTAAAAATGTTTCAAGATGTACCAAGGGACTGTCTAGTATGCTTTATTCTCTTAACCATGACTTTCTATCATAAAAATGAATGTTTTTCCACTGGTCTGCAAGATGAATTTGTTTCTGAGGGGTTAGATCTATAATTGCTTATAACTCTTTTATCTAAATATATTTGCAAATGGAAATCACCTAAATCCTGAAGATACTTTCTATATACCCTACAGAAAATCAATGACAAGAAATTAAAGCAGCCTGTGAGATTGCCTATCATTTTCTATATCAAACTATGTTGATGCTTGTGCCTGATGTGAAAGGAGCAGACCCACAGAAGCAGCGTTTTGAGATAAGCCACCTGCATTACAAAAGCTTGATGTTTAACACAGACCATAACTTCAAATTTTCTCATGATTACATGATGTATTCCTTCATTCATCAGCACTGTTTTAATGCAGTTGACGATAGCCAGGCATGTAATTAATTTACACTTAAATTTTGTCATTTTCATTTGATCCTCCTAATATGCAAGTTGTGTCATTTTACCCTGCAAAAAAAAAAAGGCTTTGAGAATAAAAGCCTGCAATTATGAGAATGTATAACAATAGAGATGTTATTGTTGGTGGTCTCACTGTATGATCTGTTAAAGTCAATGTCAAAAGTCTAATTAGATCAAATTCGTATTAGTTTTAAACAATATGTCTCCTCACTGACCAAGAAGACACAGCCTTTTGATCAGAGTACAAGTCAATCCCATTGTGAGTTTTCACTGATTACGTTTGTAAATAAGAAACATTATAGAAATGTTTATAAGCTGTGATGAAATGAACCAAATTTGCAATTTCCACCATTTTGATTTCACCCATTTTCCTTACTGCACTTTTGACCAGTGCCCATCGATAGGTTCTATTTGTGTCAGATTTAGTTTATTGAGTGATGGATGTACACAATGAGATGTGGAAGTGCATTCTGAGAGGTTAACTGTCATAAAATCTGTTTTGAACACTGTGCTTTCACATGAGAATTATTTTTAATGTTATTATTAGTTGACAAAAACTTTTCTGAGCAACACGGGCAACATATTGGCGTTTCTGAGGATGATTGGTATGAAATGTTTAGCAGGAAATATCCAGGAAATTTGGATTTTGTGTAGGGACATCCATTTTACCAAAAAAAACCCCCACCAATTATAAAAGTTGCTGTAGAGCAACTATGGAGGGTTTCTTCCAAGATAGGAGTCTGTGTAGGAGTGTTTCATATGGACAAAAAGTTGGTATAAAAATGAGTCTCTTCTGTATATTTGAAGTTGTTTGTCATGGTAGATATTAGACATTCATCACAGTCTTACAAGGAGTTGTTTGTTGTGTCTGAAACTTTTAAACAAGTTACATTTTGATTTTCAGTTAAGGGATTTGTGTTTTTTTCCTGAAATAAGCACATTGAATTCCTCAAATAAGTTTTCACCATCCCCCTCTTCCCCAGTTCTTGTAAGTAAGTGATAAAGGAAATGGAAACAGATGTCAGTATAGATTTTTATTTTTCCTTGGATTATGAATGGTTCAGATTAAAATAATATCATCACTTTGTGCCAGGTACAGTACACACTTTTTTTTCAATGGTGTATCAGTTTTACATTCTTTTCTATATGGGGAGAAAAGAACCTTTCTATCTTGTTCTTCACTTCCCTTTTTGTTTTTTTTCCATTCTCTGTTGCGGATCGTGGGAACATCAGTAATTTCAAAATTACTCTTGTATCACTTTCTGTTCATCTATGCTGCTGTATTTGTTCAATCCTTTGGTGGCCTTTGCATATCCTTAAAATACTTCCTTTTCCATATAATTTTCTACATTTATTTCCCTCTTATTCTTTATCTAGCCCAAAGCATCCATCCCACTGCATCCCTTCTCTCTGCTTGACTGTGCCTTGCTATTGTAACAGTAGTGGTCTGTATCTGACATTTTCAGATTACAGTTTATCCTTCCTTTTAAAGATAGCTACTTGGCAGAGACTACAAAGAGCTCACCAGGTGTTCTAGGTTCACTGTGGAAAATGGTTTCACACGGTTGTTGTAGATTCCCATGATCTTGAAACAGCTGAGTGAAAGAATAGGAAACTGAATCTTTCATGGCTGACGTAGCTGTCATAGTTCCTATTGCTTCTCTGTCTCATGATACCTAGTAATGTGAGATCAGTTACCACATTGAGTTTGAGGCGATTTATTGTTTTGGACACACCATCACACTTCCTTCTTCAGGGTTTTTGAGTAGGAACTTGGGTTTAGTCTGTTTCTGACCAACAATGGGATTGGTTTTAGTGTGTCATCACTGTATTAGGACTGTGCAAACATTCAGATAATACAACCTTCTGTAAACTACCCATCAGGTCTGGTTTATGTGCAAATCACAAGCTTTACTTTTGCAAATGGTTCCAATTTTTGTGTGCGTGATCAAAGAGTTGTGACACAACAGGATCACTTACTCCAAAGATGTGTCTGGATCAAAGGTTAACATTTTTTGTATGGAATATTCATTTCTAGCATTGGTTGAATATTGTACAGTTTAGCTGGAAGCAATGGTCAGGGATACCTTTAGGAAATGAAAGAAAATAATGCAAAACAGCAAATTACAGCACATGACTTAGCAAGGCCAAGAAGAAATGGTGGTGAAACTAATTCAAGCAGAAAGGAAGCTAGTTCAAAGAGATAATGCAGCAAAGGTGGTGTGAGACATACAGAAATGCAATTTTAATAATTAAGGAAAGAAAGAGTGTCTCTATCCAAGACACACAAGACATAATACCAGAACTTTGCACAACCCAGTGTGACATAGCATAGCTCACGCAGACTTAACAAGGTTGTGCTCGTGTCTCATCTGTGCTCCTCCACAAATCCCCACTGCCTGAACTCACTTGAGATGAGCAAGCCCTGTGTGGCCAGGGGAGGCCAGCTTCTCCAGGTAGCTGGAATGGCAGTCACCACTTTGGAGCCTGTCCATTTCATAACAGGAAGACTGTTTTGACTTCATTTGGTAGACACACAAATCTTTGCCCAAGCACTGAGTTGGCCAGTTTTCTTTGAGAGATTTATGGTTCCTCCCTGACATCTCCAGTAGCTTGGCTGCATAACTGCTTTGAATGTTGAGATTCAGATATAAATTGTGACAGTTTAGTGAACTGAACCACTGTACTTAATTATTATTTTTTTGTCTCTTTGAATGTTTAACCCTGGAAAGCTTATTGACCCAGCACACAGAGTTGTTAAGCTTACAGTGTACTCATCTCTAGTTTGACTTCATAGGATCTCTTTGACATTAGATGGTATCCTTATGTGGTACAGAAAAAACAATCTCTGCTTTTTTTTCTCAACCATATACTGATGGGAAATCAGTAGCTTAAATTTCATTTGCAAATAAATAAATAAAGCCAACTTCTCATTAATAAGAAGTTGGTATGTGTGCAAGTCTGTTCTTTTAAACCCTCATAACTCAACCAAATAAAACCAGATTTTCTCTGGACTACCAAGAGGCACATGTCCAACCCAGAAAGTGCATTTAATAACTTCCCCCCTTCTACCATTTTTTTCTTTTACATTGACATTAATCTCCTGTGCACATTTGGAATTTGGAATGCAGTAATTTTTTAACTGCCATGCTTCCAATTTTAAATATTCTGTTTCCTTTCAGTTTTTTTCCAAGCAATTCAAAGATTAGTAACACTGTAAAACATCTAAACGCATGCTGGAAGTTTCCTACTGCTTCAAGTGTTGTGTTATGTTATCTTTGGAATAATTTTAAGGTCCCACTGGTGTAGTATAATAAGTTATTATGTCATGGAGCTTATTAGTATGCCTATGGGAAACATTAATTCACACTGACATCATACTACGTTTTTCAATAAAGCAGGGGAATTTTTTTGTTTTGTTTTTAGGAAATGATGAATTTTTTTTAAATCAAAAGAAAGAGATCAGATTATTTTTCATGCATTTTGGGATGTGAACTGTGAATGGCTTGGAGGATGTGTGTCATTATCTCAGCAACGGCCTCTGCATTGTTGCAGGGAACAGAGAGAGCAGGGTTTTGGGTGGTTTGAAAAATCTTTATTTTTCTAGTGTATAGATGTTATTATAAAAGACTTTTGACTCTGTGATTAGCACAGCAGGCTTAAATTGCCTGGGCTCTGGTCATTATTATTTCTGTAATCCCCAAAGTTTATTATATTATTCAGGATCTAAAAAATGACAAAGTAGACTTAAATTTGGTAAGGATTTAATGTATGATGCATTCCTTTTGGAGCTGAAAAGTCTGTTTTTGTTGACACAGAGAACTGAAAAATGACCACAGACCACAAAGGTCCCGAAGCTTTGCCAGGGAAAATGTATAAAAAGAGAGTTGCCCTTACTGTGCTGTCTGTATGCAATTGATTTTATTACCATTTCCCAGCTATACTGTTACTTAAAAAAACAAAAAACAAACTATTTAAGCTGTTGATTTGTCTATGGGTGAAGAATTAAACTGAGAAGTGAATTTAACTTTCATAGGATAGCTAAATTATTATTATTCCATTAAGGCATCTGGCATTTTATGAGCATTAATTGACTACCCAGACACGTAACTGCAAATGCAGTTGTGTAGTTGGAGATCAAGTAGCATAGCCTTTCTTCTGTGTGGTACATAAACTTTTGAGATTGCAGAGTGACCAGATTTAGTTCCTGCTTGGGTTCAGTTTGCCTGTGTGAATACACACAGCTTCACTCTTGAGAATGCAGCACGGGGGGCTTGCTGAAAATTTGGGCCTCCAAACTGGTGGTATTTCAGATTGAATAAATTCACTATAGACCAATGTTTTGCATGTGGGATATATTTCTCAGTAAGTGCTGCTCACCACAATCAGATCATGAAAGCTCTCAGTGTTTCTAAATAAAAGGCCAGTTGTGGCAAGTGTGAGCATATTCCATGAATAATATTGATCCATGCTCTAAAAAGCACTTTATAGGAAAGGTTTTTGGCATATCAGCCCTTCTCTGCGGGAAGGCTGGGGTTATTCTCTCAGACTCAGCAGCATGCCAGTGGGGTTACAAGGCTCCAGTTTCTCATGCACTAGGTGGTTGGTTGTGTGGCTGGTGTGAGATGATGTCTGTTTGCAGTCAACAGGATAGACACACAAATTTAGCTAAGACTGTGGGAAATTAAATAAAAGTAATAGAGGCACGATATGCCTGTAATATTAACCTCAACTTCTCCTGGATTAAGTCACCTTATAATAGCAAGATGGACCTCAAACTCTTATGACAAAAAGAAATCTGAGTGGGTATGTAAAGGCATTCACATTTCCTAGCTTTCTGTAAAACTCAAGGCTGTAATCCTTTAATTTTGAAAACAGGTGTTTAAATCAAAACACAAAACACTGAGAGTTTTATGAAGAATCTTAAGCGATGGCAAAATTGCATGTATTGATTTATTTTCTTTCTCTGGATGATGAGCCTTAGGATGAGTGTCATATACCAATCTGTTCTTTGCCTAGGATGGCCAGCTCTGTTTATTTCCAGTTATCTTCTGTCTAGTAACAGTGATAAAAATTTCAAGGAATGCATTAGGATTCCTGGTCCCTTCATCTGCACTGTTACTTTTATAGTAATTGTCCTACCTGGAAGAGGGAATTTGGGCTTAATACAACTTCTGTAGTCTTTTCTGGCTAAACCTAGGAAAAAAACCCAGTATTCCTGTATGTCTGTATGTTCCTGTATATCCTGAAGTGATGTACCACCAAAGACCTATTGTCTTTCTGCACAAGAAAAAGAGCAAAAAAATACCACAAAGTGGCAAGAGGATATGTTTTATAGTGTATCATCATGTGTGTGCATTTCATATCCCAGACATCAGCAGAAGTTTTACTGGCCTTTAACATACTTATTTCTCTTCATGTTTCTGGCTGTTGTCCACCACAGCCAGCAACACCTTCCACTAGTTTGCAGGCATCTATTCCTGTGCAGGGAGCTGTAGAGACTGTTTCCCACATACTAGGATGCTTTCAGTGAGAGGGAAAGTCTGGATTTGTAGTTCCTGGAAAAGTTATAGAGATGGTCCTAAAGGGGTTAAGGCTAAATGTGCAGTCCTCTGCAATAACTGCCAACTATGTTGCTATAATTAAATTATGCCCTTTCCCATCCTTAGCCTTTGCTGCTGTTTTCCTTGATTATTTTTTATATTTTAAGTATATTTTAATGAGTAAGTGATGATTAGCCCACACACCCAGCAGAGAGCCCTGCTGTCCATTTGGCATGATGGCAAATGATTGATAGTATGGACTGAGCACATAGGAGGAAGAGGAGTCCTTACAACAAGTAAGGAATGCTTTTCATTTCTTAAAATATGTACAAATGGAATAGTGTATTTCTGATTTGTATCCATCGTTCCTGGTAAATACTGAAAGCTCAAGGAAGCAATGTATTATAAATGGTCAGTGTCAGGCCCTAAATATGGCACACTAGATCTGCACATACAGATCATAGTCTTTTTTCTTTCTTTTTTTGTTTTCCCAGGGATGGATCTGTATGTGGCAAAGAAGTAAAGATCAAACCCCATAAAATACCTAATTTATATGCCACTCTCCGTTATTGAACAGCATGGACATCGTTAATGAGAAGCACTGGTAAAAGAATATTTCCATGAGTTTGTTTCCAGGCTTAGTGTGGCAAAAAGGAGATGTCCCCTGGGAATTAAATAGTAATAAAAATGAGGAGGTGGAGGGGGTGACAGGAGAGGTTAAGAACAAAAAGAGGAACAAACACTGTACTTGAATTTTTCCCCTTCTACCAGTTCATCAGCCATTGCAACAGCTTGAGGTAAAGAATTTGCAAAACACACATGAAGAGCTTTTTGCTGCTTATTTTTTTTAATCTCTGAAGTCCAACGGTGATGATGAAGGTAGCTGTGACATTTGCAATTTTCCATGCACCAGCCCATTCCATTTTCTTCCCTGGTGCCACTTACATGGTACAGTAAGCCTCCAGCATTGACAATAATTATAGCCTGAATAAAATGAAGAGGGTAATATGAACAAAGCTCTGCTGTAATTGCCTTTTCATTATTTGCTAACAGTTAGTTATTCAGTCACAGGGAAAAAATTACACAGTAATTGGTTGACAATAGGAAGCTAAAGCTAAATTCCAGAACTATGATATTTTTGCGTGTTGGTCTTTTAGACCTTTTATTCATATTTTGATTAAACAGCCAGAGCATTAAAGTGAAATATAAATGTAGCCTTGGTTCAGATTCCATAACATTAGTTTCCACCCCACACAATTTTCGTTCAGTTTTGAATTTTAAGCTATCACATAGGGCAGCTATGTAATATTGTAGCCTATTGAGTCTGAAATACAGATTTGCAACTCTCATTCACTTAGTTTAACAACAGTCAAGAATCCCTTTCACCTTAATGCTTTAAAAAAGTGTCCAGCGTGACTGTGTGCAAACAATTTAGTAGAGCAGTTCTGCCTTATTTTACATACTGAGATGGAGGAACTCCAGTCTGAATGTGTGCTGGCTTTTATTTCAGTTTTAAACAACATCAAATCTTTAGCAAGCAATGTGATTTTGTAGGTGTGGGTGTAAAAAGTGGTGTGATAAGCTCCTACATGAGGCTCACAGGCATACCCTCTCAATGCTGTGCATAGGATTTTTGACCCAGTGATGGGAAACTATTGCAGCTGGGTCTCAATGATTCATGGGAAAATTTGCTTCTGATCTTTATTTTCCTAGCCGTTCTCTTTTTTATCTTCTTTACCCTTGGAGTTTGTGAACTCCGAGTTGCAGCTGAAACTCCATTTTTATTGTTCTATTAGTTTAAAATATGCAGGTTTAATCACTGGTGTTGCCCCGGCTTGGCAACAAACCACAAAGTACATACTACTGAAGCCAGTTTACTTGCTTAAAGTTCAATGTTTGTTTAAATTTCATGGTTATTTAATGTCACCATGTATTCATAGGAAATCCAGGTGTTCCTCATGATAACGCTGGAAAAGATAGGTCAAATTCCTCATTTATTGTAATGCATAAAATGGCTTTGTAGAAACTACCCAGGATGGTGCGAAACATGCAAGACTGTAACCTAGTGAAAAGTGGCCTAATGCCTAATTCTTTGCTTCTGTACTCGCGTTGTCTCCTGCAAAGAGTTGCTCTCTGTAAATGTGCAGTTGGTGGACTTCCAGTGCCATTTTTTTCCTTGTTGTAAAGGGAGCAGACATGAGGGGATGGACTGATAACCAAAACCAGTGTATTTATATTATGAGATATTTAATTGGAATAATGCTTTCCCATAATGTGTAATTATTAGTGTTTCAGCAATCAAATTTTTTTGAAGTCTCAGGTCTAAGCTACAATGTACTAATTTAGTACAGAATATCAGAAGCAAAGGAACTGCTGTACCCTATATTCTCAGGTAATGTTGTGAAGTTTTATAAAGCTAAGACTCCAGCAATGCAATCACTGGAGGAAAAAATAGAAGCTGAAACCAAACCAAGTGTAAGTTAAAACAGAGTTACAATAGAGACTCTGAAGAGTTTAGTTCTTATCAATGTTGTCTGCCTGTTGCAGGCCCTGGAGGATGGGCTGTGAGAGCCCAGCCGAGGACAGGCAGTAGCAGAACTCTGCCCCATGAGCTGTGCAGAGAAACATCAGAGAACTCAATGGTAACTCTCCTGCTGGGTTCAGCAGACTCTGGATGGAGTTCTCCAGAGCCAAGTGCTGAAGGAAGTGCTGGCAATAAACAAATATACCCCATCAGCCCCCTTCTGATCTGTACTTCATATTTTCCCCTTACTTTTATTTTGAGTCCTAGATCTTTATTATAATCAGTCAAAGTCCTGGCTTTCAAGTTGTGAATGGGCATCATAATTATCTAATGCAAGTATTCCAGAAATCAGATTAGTAATTAGCTGAACCAAACTGATTGGTGTGACTTACTGAATGCATCTCTTTAATGTTGAACACTTGCTTTGTGCTTGAAGGATTTGTTTGTGTGTTTCTTGTGTGTGATGAGAGCTTTTCTGTAATTAGCTCCTGGGGGACAGCATATTCTAACAGTTAAAGAATAATTGCAGCCCTATGAAATGTGAAATGGCTTGGGCTGGCTTTTGTTGCAGCTTAATTGTATGCAACAAGTACAGGAGGCTTTTCATTTCACATCTTGATAGTAAAGATGTAGCTTTCATAAATAAAGAAACAAATTTTGTACAGTGGTAAACAGTCTCTAATGTGTTAATTTTGCAGAAAAAAACAAAACAAACATAGCACATTTGAGAATTCTCAGTGTTATTGAAGTAGATGTTCATCATTGTTTCATTAGCTTGTATTTCCTAAGTATGATTTTAATGAAAGGTAAAAGAAAGAGAGAAGTAAGTGTCGCAGGAAAAGAAATTACTTGGTCAGTGTGAAGCAACTTGTTCTCCTTTGAAAAAAATAGAAAGTCACTGCTTTTTCTTCTCAAATTTCATGGAAAAAAAAAAAAAGATTTTTAGACAGCAGTTACAACAGTGCTCTGGTAAAATTAGTTTAAATGAAAAAGAAACATCACTCAATACCTTTTTTGAAAAAAGCAGAGGAAAAGTGTTATTTCTTTTTTCCTGTTCATACATGAGTGTGTTCTTTCTGTGCCTGTAGGATATTGCTGTTCACTGTTTCAAATAATTGCAGCTGCCCCTCTTACCTTGCTGTACACTTGTGATCACCAGTGTCACTTGCCTATTGCTCAGTTTCGGTCAGAGAACTGGTTTGGGGATACCACACTGGCTGTAGCAGGGGGCCCTTGTGTGCTGTTACAGGTAGCCTGAGACTGCTGATGATTAGCATGATTTGTGCCACAGACAAGACTGCTAGATGCTACTCACAGGATGGCATTTTGAATGCAGATTTTCAATCTGGTACCCAATTTAGGATACATACAGATGCATACATCCTTGTCATTCTGAACATTCAGAACTATGAGTACTAGTTCAATATTTATGGATATCTAATTGATGTTGTTCAATTATCAGCATTTTGTTCTGTGATTGTAAGCTGAATAATCTTTAAATATAGCATTCATGCATATTTTGTTTTCCCCATTAATCAAAAGACAAAATTGTGTAAGTCTGAGTTTATGTTAATATCAAAGCTTCTGATCCATCCTTACCATAGACAGCATTGCTATAGTGTATCTATAATCACCATACATTTCTGTGGCTAGTGGCATGTAGCAGTTATTTATTTTTTCAGTCTAGATGACAGTGATGCTGGAGTCTCATTGTCATCTAGATCTGATAACTGTGACTCATTTTGATATGGTTCTGAGGTAATCTACAGTGTCAGACTCTCAATGTCATCTTGTCACTACCACTTCTTTCCATAGCATCGCCATAGGCAATAGCTCTGCTGCTGCTTTTTCTTCAGGGTTTTGCCTGCAGAGGCTACAGATCATGTGAGAAGTCACCACAGGAGTTTGTGTGCTCCTGATAATAGGAGGAGAGCAGAACTGTGTCCCCTCAGTGACTGTGCAATCAGCTTGCTGGCTGGGCTTGATCGTGGCCAAGGTTGACCAAGACTCTTGATGGGAGACTTCTGCTTACAAACAACCTTGATAATGTGATAGGTGACTTTTCATAAAACAATCTGTGGGAAAAGTGAAGTATAAACTAAAAGGGAATTTTTCCCCATTAACTGGCTTCATGACAAAAGGTTATTGACTTGACAGCACTTAATTGCTTGTCTTTTTTTCCTTTTTTTATCCTCTGAAACAGTGTGGTTTATTAGTTTCCATGGAGGAGATAGCAGTGGGGCCACAGTTCAGATGTGGTGGAACCTGCTGAGCCCTTTGTCTCAGTTCAGTTCTGGTAAACTCCCTATCTTTTCCAATTCTCAGTTGGGTTCAAAAAAGAACTCTTGGTGAGTGACTTGTTTAATATCATGCAGTATTTTAGTTGACAAAATACTTGGAGATGCATAGGGTTTTCCCAAATTCCTGACTTTGTATTCACGTTTAAACAGGTAGAGATTTGAGAGGATTCAGCAGAGGCTTTTTGACTATTACAGGACAAAGATACAAATGTTAATTTTAATAAATAAAACCATCTGAAAAAAATAATATTTAATACTCCAAGTTTTAGTCTTACTGAATTGCATTGGAATATAGGGACAGGATAACTCTTCAAGTACCCAGTAAAGCAACAAGACAATGACTACTTCCAGCAGATATGGTGATGAATAGGATTTTTCCAGGACTGAATTTCTTCAAGTAAATAAGAACTCATGGAAGCAGCATGCCCTGGTGAAAAGCTGGTCAGTCCATAAACCATACATATTACCTCTTCAATCTGGTTAGGAGCATAAACAATTGCATCATTACTATTTTTAAGTATTCTCTGACATGAAAATTAACATAGAATTTGGAGTGCAGGTTAAAGTTTCATTTGATACCTCATGGAGCCAATACATGATCATCATGGCTCAAACTTGTAGAATCATGTCCAGAATTAATGTTATCCTTTAAAAGGCACCACACTTTTTCTGCTAACACAAATGTAGCATAAATACAAATATAACTGAGCATCTGATACCATAAGTAGCATAAGTCTTTTAGTGTTTAAGGAAAGCCTTTGCTGCTGTGTAGCTGGGTTGATAAGTGCATTACTAAAGTAACTCAGGTAGGTACCATGAGCTAAAAGCAGAGGTTTTACTGCCTTCCCCTAGAAAGAATAGTTGTGTTTGTCTTCACTCAATCTTTCTAAACAGAGGATCATACCTAACTGAAGTCAATGAGAAACTTACCATTGACTTCAAGAGGTTTTGAGTCGGTCCTTTAAGTTGTTAATATTTGTTACATTTTGACATGAGTATATTTGCACTCAGAAGGTGGCAATCAAAACTGGATTTTCCCCTTATGTTATGTAGTGCTTATTTTAGTGTGCTCTTAATACATCCTAACAATTATTCCTTCCTGTGCACAGAGCATCCATAGGATTTGTGTTTCTTTTCAGTACTTAAAACTAATCTTTGTTTTCTCAGGCTTTTAGGTGGGACACTTACCTTAATCCTCTTATGTTTGTATGCCTTGAAGTCATGGCGCTTTGTATGATTTAGGATTTCAAGAGCCTGACTTAGAATCTTGAGGTCAGGTTGACCTTCTTTGTTGGGTGGTTTGGTTTTTTTCTTTGCTACCACAATTGTGAGTAATTCTCAGAACTTTTTCTGAGTCTCCGGCTCCAGTTTTCTTTCCTTTTCTGCCCACAAACACGTGCACACTGTGGGATTTTTCTTTGTTTTTTGCTTTTCTTTTTTCAGCTTATTACTTGCTTGTGATGTGAAGCTGTTCAGCAATTAAAAATATCCATCTTATCACCATCTTATTTTGAATTTGTCTTTTGTATTGTTAAAAACTAACATTTCACTATGCTAAACAAGTATGACAAAATATTATCATTTAATTCCTTTATAATTGTGTTACTGTGGCTTCCTTGGTTTGCTGAGTTGCTCTTTAGTGTGCATGAAATCTTTTTTCATTTATTCCTTTCAAGAGAAATGGCTTTGTTCATCTGAAGTTAAGAAAGCAGAGGGAATTGATCATTTCCTAAGTCAACTACAACATTATCTTTTTTGTATGTGTGTGTATGTTTGATTCATACAACTTATTAGTTATGACTTCTCTCAAATTTTTACCTTTTTGGCTGATAACCAGGTCTTAGGTTTTTATAATACCAGAATATAGTCAGCTAAGACAAATTGATTCAGACAGTTGTCACAGAAGTATTTAGCTAAAATTACTTCAAAAGTTTTACACCGCTTGACATTGCAGTACTGTCTTTGAAGTGTATACTCTGAAAAAATATTTGTTACTAACAATTCCAGACAGGTGTTTCACCAAAGACATGTGAAGATGTGTAGAAGAACAGATTAATATTTTGCAGTAGGTTTAGCCTCTGGAGGAAATATTTGTCTTACTTGTTTGGAATTCCACTTGTCACTTCACCAAAAGCTTTATTTGCAGTCAGCTTTTGTTCTGAACAAGTGAAATTAAACTGTATTTGGTCATAAGAATTAGCACAACATATGCTTGGATGTTACTTAAATAGTTGCTGTGAGATAATTGTGAGGCTTTAGAGGCTATGATTCTATTTTTATAGTACTTAAAGCAAAGTTATCTGAGGCTTGCTATTAGGAAATTTGAAGTTGGGGTTATAAACACTCCAAGAGCATAAGAAACAGCCTACATTAGTGCTGTTGTGGCTATCGGTGGGATGCATCTCACCTGCACAAAGCCCCTGGAGCCTGGATGATGGTAAGACAGGTGACCAGACATCCAGCCTTGTCTCTGAGATGGGTCAGCAGTGCTAGGGACATCCTTCCACAGCTGCTGCTCTGGGCTGCTTGATGTTCCTCTGCCTTAGGGTCGTGGTAAGGGGTGGTGATTAATGTGGCTCACTGTGCTGAGTAACAAGCCTAGATGTTGTAAAACAGTCTGCTTCAGAGCTGTGAAAGGCTTTAGGACTGCATTAGATAGATAAAGGGCAGGTAGGTACCAGTCACAGGGGTCAAGATGCCACATGTTTGCAGCTGGAGAGAGGAATGAACCTATGTAGGGATTGCCCGTACTGCTGGACCATGTTGTTGAGCTTTAAGGTGAGGATTAACACCTGACTGAATTGCTGCTAGGCTTACATAAGTGTTTAAAGATGGCACTGAGTCACAGCCCTGCTACCTCTTACTTTTTGTAATAATGAGAAAAGAAATAATTTAAGATACTAGAAGGGAAATTCTGAATGAAACCTATTTTGATCTGGATACAAATATAAGTTATTCCTACAAATTGCTGTGTACTTTTAGTAGGTCAAATTAATAACTGAGCATGGGTCCCCATTTGCAAAGGTGTAACAGGTTTCAAAACCCCACCTTTGGGTGAGGATGTTCTGGAACCTCCTTAAAATGCCAAATTTCTGTGCAGACTACTGTCAGGCTTTGGGAACACCGTCCACTCGTACCATGTTTATCCGTGATGGAAAGCATGGAGCTCACGAGATAGATGATGAGATCAAGAGAAGCAAAGGCTTTGGTTTGATTTTTTCTTCTGAGTACAATGTGTAAAATTTGGGTGAGTTATTTCATTCCTACTGTGCCCTGCTGTGTGAGGAAGGGGTGCAGCGAGTGTCCTCTGGTTCCCATCGGCAAGCAGTCCTCATCCTCTCCTGACACGACAGGCTTTGTGCCCAGAGTGAAGAGCCTGCCTCTGCGCAGGGACAAGGTGTGGCTGATGAGTCTGAGATAAACCCTCACACAAAAAGGCACTGTGTCGCTGAATGGGTTTCCAGTGTAGCTCTTTAATTTCATCTCTTGGAAATGTTTCTCCTCTTTCATCCAAATGCCTTTATCTTAACTTCTGATCTGAGGAAAGCAGCAGCCTTTCAAATTGAACAAACCGTGTTTCAAATAGGCTCTTCTGCTTGTGACAAGATGTACCTCATTTTCTCTGCAAGCCCTCAGCAAGGTCACACCTTTTTAATTTATTTTCTGTAAGAAAAATCTAGTTGCATGATAGAACAAGGCCAGATCTAGCTAGAGGTCATTTCTTGAACTAGTCATAAAGTAGAATAGGATTAGAACCATTTCAGATCCCAGAACTTACCAAGCACAGTTTTATTAAAATGAAGGTTTCATATTTATAGAGAAATAACTACTTGAAGTTGTGGCTAATTCAGTTACCATAAAGGCAATATTTTAGGGGTTTTTCCCTCTTTACTCTATGACCTTTCGTTTCCTTTTTTTAATATTTTCATGGTTTTTTTGTAGGTGCTAGATATAAATTTCCTAGTACAAGCAGATGGTATCATAACTTGTATTTGTTTATTTCTAAAATGAAATATTTTTGGTTATCAATGTTTTTCATGATTACATTTAAAATATATTAATGTGTACTAATACAGGATTAACACAGTTGACAGATTTTATTTGTTCAGCAACAGGAAAGTATTGATCTTCATGCCATCTGTATGTTGTTGAAATTATGAGGTAGATATGTTTCTGAAAGGCATTAGTTTCCAGTCTCATCCTTAGACACATTGCTCATGCAACTGAAGAACATATATTTATCAGCAAAGCTTTTTAAACCAAAATTTTATGGTCACGTTTTATTAGATTTCTCACATATCCCAGAGAGTTGTTTCCCATAAGCTTATCTGTTTTGATTCATATTTTCAAATACCAGCTGTCATTGGCAACATCAGCCTTTCACACGCTGGCGTTGTTTCAACAAGTGGCTTATGAGAGAGAGAGATTTTACTGGTGGACACAATGGAGACATTTGCAGCAGTGATAGGCAGAGTCTAGGTCTTGCCCAAGTCTGGGTATGGAAATGTCACAGGGCTGTCAGGGATGTTGGGGACAGTCCAGGTGCCCTTGCTGCTCAGGTTTTCTTCTCACCAAGTCCATTATGTCAAAAGCCTATCTAGACTTCTTCATTTTACATCATGGATGCAACAGACCATAACATCTCCTCTTAAGTGCTTCCAATCCGTTTGACTGACGTGCATGCCCACTGTGTATCTGTGTGCTCGACATCTTGATGAAAAATATTGAAAGGCTATGTGTACATGGGAAGTCACCCAGTTTCTTAAAAGACTTGATTTTTTTGTTATGATTGATAATGTCACGATTACACTATGACCTACTGTGGCTCAACCACTCATTCTGTATGTATGTTGAAGTGTACATGTAGCATATTTAAATGCTGTGCAAAAGGGGTGACCCGAATGCTCTGAAACTGAGGTAGGGATCAAAGGCATTCTTGAGCTCTGACAATAATGTGCTGTGTGACGGTGATTAACTTGTATCACTGTGCAGTGTGCAGCTCTACCTCACTAAATTCCTCTATGGGTAAAATAATAGTGATGATTGACATCACCATATGTGGTAGGGATTATTTATTAATAGCTACTAACATCTTTGACCACTCAGTAGATATTGTTATTTTCAGTTGGACGTAACTCATATTTGGATTTGTATGACTAAATTTACATTTACATCGAGGCTGTTGGGAAAAATTACTACAGTCTCTCAGTAATTTATTAGCATCCAGTAATACTTCATGGCAAATGGAGGCCTTTTCTAATAAATTTTATATATTAAAATTACATGGAAAAATGTAGAATATTGGAATAATACCAAGAGTGTATGCTAAAATAACAAGCCCTCACATATCAAAGGAAATATGGAAAAGGAATTGGAACGTTGCTCTTTTTCCCCATTCAAAATTGAAGTGATATAGAGTATGTCTTTGTGTTTTCCTGTGAATATAGCTCTACGTTTAACAGAGCATAATCAAGGAGATTTAGGTTTTTGATGGTTAAATCCTTCATGTGTGAGAAATCAGGCTTAAAATGAAGCTGTGGTGAGAATGAGACTGTCTCATATTTCTTTGTGAAACCAGATTTTTTATTTTGTGTCCAATTTGATGAAATTACTAGTAAAATCTGTGGTTGTCTGTCATTTGGCTAGCCTGAAGTAGCTCCTGCCACTAGACCAAAGTGAGGTGGCTCTGCAGGAACATAGATGTGGGCTTGACTCATGTCAGCAGTCCAGCTGACCTGAATGAGGAGCTTAACCTCTGAGGCTGAAGTAGCAGAATTATATATTCACATAACTCTTTACAGAATTTTGACCTACTTGCTTACCATTTGTGGAATTTAGATCCAGGGGGAAAAAAAGTGAATAAAAATTAAGATCCACAGTATGAAAATGGTTTAAATGAACTCTTGGACTTAGAATAATAATGATTTGTGATCTTCCATTTTATAAAGTACTGTATGCAATAAAAGTGAACATTCTTGTTCCATACAGAATGATCCTTCTTGTTAACACAAGTAGCATTATAGTGTGTTTAGTGCATCTTCAAAATATAAACTCTAATCAAAACTACCTGCAATATGCTTCTTGTTTTGTCTTTTTTAAAAACAAAACAACTCTAAAACTCATTTTAATGAAAGACAGTTCTAGAATGAGAAAAAGATACTATAATTTATATTTAATTAGTTCATTGAAACTGTTTCTCATTATCTTATACAGCTGCTAAAGCTATCACACATTTCTTTGGGCTGATAAAACCTGTGAGATATTTATGAAAGAAATAACAGTTGTAGTGAGCAACAGTGGTATTAGGGGTTCCTAATGGCCTCTGTAAAACATAAATGTGTTACTTGGAAATATTTTGCATTTTTAGTCCTTTTGAGTTGGAAACTCTTCTTCCTCTAAATAGTGCTATGTCAAACTGCAAAAGCTGGAATGATTTGTAAAAGCTGTTCTATATTATTTGGGTAGTCTATGAAAAAAACATGAAAGCCTAAAAAAGATCAAAAGTTTATTTATATCACTGGATTATTTCTAGTGAAAAAATTCTTTTGACAGATCTCTGTTAACAGAAAAAAAAAAGTGTTTTAGCCAAACTTATCACAATTTCAACATTGCTTTAGGTACTATAGTTGAATTAACTTCTGGTGTGTTTCAGAATTTGTTCCTACTTCCTGGTAATGCAATGTTTTGACATTGTATAATGCACACTTGAATATTGGCTAATAAAAAGATGTATGAAGCTTTGTTTTCCAGCTTGACCCTCGTCAAGGAAATTAAAAATACTAACAACATTTATTCTGTGTTAAGGAATAAAAAACTTTTCACTACAGATACAAAGAAAAGTGTTAACAAAGTAGGATCTGAATAGCAGTGTTTATCTTGCCTAATGTTATATACCTTAAAATTGAGCACCTAAGCAATGATACAAGGTTTCCTCTACAGTCAAGCAATAGGAAGGCATACCTTCACAGGGCAAAATACCCCATTTCAGGTGTCTAAGCCACAATCCAATTTTACAGGTGCCTTTATTGACTAGGCTGTCCAAGGGACCAGTGAGGCTAGATACTTAACTTTTAGGTGACTAACATAGGTGAGATTAATACTCTCTGTAACTCACGATGTAATAATAACATAAATTTAGTTAATCAACTGTTATTCATTTGTTATGCTCTGTGGAAAAAAGAAGAAAAGAACTCAGGGAGATTATTAATAGTATAGAAAAGATAGAGGCAGAAATGACAGCATAGGTATGAAAACTTTTTAATTAATAGATAAAAATAGTTTTTGAAGGGGCAGGGAAAAAGATTGAACATAAACAGAGATAAGCTGTTGTGTGCTTAGATTTGTATCCAACTTTGAATTTGCCAGATTTACCATGAGAGAGATGAATGCTTTTGAAATGTATAGGAAAACTGCTGCAGGATCTCCTTGTATCATCCACAGGCAATGTCTTAGGTGAATATAAAATGGCACTGCTCATTGGGCTGTGCTAATCTTATCTACAGAACATCTGTGGATTTCTGCTAGAACTTGGATGCTGTGCTCCGAGACACCTGCATTGAGTGAAGAGCAGGATAAGGAATGTTTGCTGCTGCCTTCCAAGGCCTGTGGAAGATTGTATATAGGTCAACAGGTGAGTCTGAAGAAATCTGTGCTGTAAATATTGATCAGCATAGTTTAGATTTAATGGATCTTTTCTTAATAAAAAAGGTCAAAGTGAATAGAGTCAAGGTGTTAGTATATGAAACCAAATAGTGCCTATACTCTGAAAAGATACCAGTTGCAGGAATCAGGACTGTGCTAAGTGATTAAACTTTCCTTTTTAGGGCTACCTAATGCTCTTGGCTTGAGAGTCTGGGTAGTCTTCATTAATATCCCCAAGGGTATGGGTCTGAGACAGGATCGAAAGCAGATGTTTATTTCTCATACATGACCATAGGAGCAATATCATATATTAGTGCTGCATAAGTGAAAGGTATCATCCATTGTGCCTTTGTGATGCATACTGTGGATATGTGCTTCCTTATTGCAGTAACAAACCTTCTCAAAAGCCAAGAAAATGAATCATTGTTGTAGCCCCTGTTGTAATGTATCAAAATACTTTTCTGTATGCCCTTACTCCCTCCCCAAATGAACTAACAGAAGCTACATGGACTTCCCAGAGGACCTGTTTCTGGTCACTACGATGCTTTTAACTGACCAAAAGAGAGACTTATTGTGGCTCTTAAGATAGTGTGGGAAACTTGGTAGTTGTCATTTTTGTGAGGGTGGGGATTGGAAAATGTAGAAATACCCTGTGGTATTTCATCAATGTTTTATATAGTAAGATATTTCACAAGAAAGTTTTATTTATTTAGGCAATTAAGAAGCAAACTTTCCTGTTCTGTATTTGGCATTCTGTCCTAGAACCAAATGCCTATGGCAAGTTATGGTCTGTTTTAAAACATAAAATGTAAATTGGAAGAGAGCACAGTGCACACCTGCTCATCTCCCATCAGTTAGGCAAGCAATGTGCAAAATGCAAGCTGCAAACAGCTACAGCAAAGGAAAAAAAAAAAAAAAGCAAATCAGGACATTCTCTACTTCCATACAGAGAAGAAACTAAAGCAAATATAGGAGAGGCACAAAAGCACTTGTATTTAATCATTTCCACATAAAAGACACCTTTCTTAGTGCAGTGGTGGCAAAAATAAGCCTATTAAAACCGAGTCTTGGAGTCTGTGTTTGGAAATGGTGGGAAAGGGAAGAGGGTTCATCACTTTTAGGATCCTGCTCCACTTGCTGCTGCTTGTGACAAGATCTTTTTTCAAAGTTCAGATAGTGAAGGGGGTTGATACTCTTTGATAATTACATTGTATAGAAAGACTCAAGCTGCTTGATGTTTGCAAATCAAAGAAATAAGCCATTGTGATTATTACATTTTGGCTGTGATCCAGTCTTTTCATGTAGGCTTCAGCAGTACTGAAATTAAAGCTCAAAATTGTCTATTTGCTATTAATGGAGAAATTCCACTTCTCCATAGCTGCCTTTGGTATGGCTACTCCCCTTCAGTGTGGTAAATGCCATGCACTAGTTGTACCACTGACGACTACTAAACTCCAGTTAGTGTTTATTTTGTGAGTGCAAAGAAATGTTTATGTTCATCATTAATTCTAGATAAGTATTGCTATTAGCTCATTTCATGTTTTCTATGGGCAATTGTTATGCTAATAGATAGGCTAGATCATACATTCATACAAACAATTACTTATTTACCTTATAGAATTAAGAGGGTTTATCCTCCTATTCTAGCCTTATCTTTAGTCTCTTATTTTATACAAGTTATAAACTTTTTATGCAACCTCTTTGATTACTCATTTACTTAATGGTTGACAGGCAGATGCCAAATCTGATTTGCTTATAAGTATTTTGCAGTTCTCTACCTGATTATTTAAAATACAACCTGAAGAAACCTTTTTGCCAGTTGTTCATTTTTACTAATTTTACAGAAGAAACAATTGTGCATGTAGAATTCATTTGAAATCCTATTTATACTCCTGAAAATTTTGTTTTCTAAAAGTTATTCTCAGGTAATTCTTTGATGCAACAGAAATGTGTGGGAAATCAATGCTGTTCACTTTCCTGGGTTTTTTTTCCTCCAAGCAGTCAAAAGGTTTTGCAATCAGAATTTTACTTACAGTTCCCTTTGTTACATTCAGTAAAAAACAACAGTCTGGGAGGGTTCAGTGTGTCAGATTGCGTGGTGGTGCAAGTTATTGCAGCTCTAGTTAGTTTTCACCAGGTGTGAAAATGAACACATTGCATTTCCTCAGGCATATTGTGTTTTAATCTGTAGACATGATAGTAAAGAGAATGAGATTACTTTGGCAGTGCTCTGTAAGAGTCAATGCACCAACTCCAAATATTTCTTGTGATAATGTGATGATCCATTTTGGAAGATCAGCCTTGGAGTCTTCTGTGCTCATGTGACAGCACAACACAAGGCAAAACAGCAGCATAACGAGTAGAACTCATTCTGATTTGCCATGCAGAATGGCACTCGACTGGTCCTTTACAAGAACTCCATTCTAACTTCCCCACTCTTCTGTGGTGCCCCTGTGTTGTGGATTGTAGGCATGCCTCTACCACCACAGGCTACGTTCAATATTGTTCATTGTGGCTCATTCCCAGAAGTCTCTAAACTTGCTTCTTGTTCCTTCATTCAGAATATATGAAGCTCTTTCCAAAGCTAAAGGCTTTCCAGTCATGTATATAGGCTTGTGTACTGTACTTAGGCTGCTGCACATGAGAAGTTGACTTTTAATTTATTTAAAACATATTAAAACTAACATGTATTTGTCTCAAGGTGTAGGAGCTGTTAACACTTTGTGCTCTGTAAAACTCCATCAGTTGCTCCTGGAATCACAGCAGGAATACAAGTCCCAAGTGTCCCTGTTATATTCTCTCTCTGTCCTGTTCCTCCCAACAGCTGGGGTAGAAGGTTTCATGTTGATGTTTGTTCTGAAGACAAACAACTAGTTGTGGCTCAGGCAGAAAAGACTTTTTTTTTTTCATTGTGTCGGGCACTGCTGACCAAGTGTTTAGAAGTGAGGAAATTAAGGATGCATTTGCTTATTGTTTTTGAAGGGAGGGGGTACTGGAGAAAAAACATTTTAGAAACAGTATAAATACTAGGACTTGACCAAAACATACTCTTTTTAATAGTCTTCCCTCTCTTCCACCCTTGAACTCTGTAACAGATGGATCAAATGAGCATCATTATAGTCAACTTTCTTTAGTATTATGAATACTGGGGAATTCAAAAGCAGCAGTCTTCTAAATGCATGGAAAAGGATCTCACATACTTAAGGAACATAAGCAACGTGCAAACATTGCATTACCAAGCATCACATTAATGCAAAAAACCCCACCCTGATGTGGTTTGTGTATTTGTTTATTGACTCTAAATTAATATATTATGATTTCATTTCCATTTTAAATAAAACACCTAAGTGCTCAGCAATTCTTGGAAAGATGAGAAAGGCAAATAAAAAGAATTGATTAACAAGAGGGTTTGGGTTTTTTTTTATTTAATACATAAAATTTGTCAAAGCAGATCAAATTGAAGTGTGCAATAATCAGCAGCAAGCTCTCATTATGTGGTGTAAACTAATCTAGATCTCTCCATCTGGCAGTTGTAAGGAGAAGGATACAAGTAGTCAAGAACATTATCAATCAGTTGGAGCTCAGTTAAGTACTTCACTGTAATTAAATTTGAAGAGCATTAAAAATTACATGCAATAATTGAAGAGAGGTGATTTCCAGTGTAGTACCTCTAGCCTGTTTGGTGAGTGTATACTTTTATGAATATAGAAATATTGCTTTTGGGCTTAATGCCCACATATGAGTTGATACACAGAGTAGGTCATGGGATCTGTGGTGTAAATCTGCACAGTTGCTGTAAATTCAGTGATGATACACTAGTACAGGGTGACTCGGGACCTTGCCAAGTCCATAAATATGAATGCCTTTCTGTATGTTACACCAGCTGTGTAAATCTGAACTATTAACATCATTACTGTGTATTTATCACTGCCAGACTAAGAAAGCTGTGAAGAAACAGCTATGCTTGAAAGCAGTTAATTAATTAGCTTAAAGGCAAGATTGTGGCTTACCTTAACGCAGCTAGATAGGCAGGCACAGGCTGCTCTGCACCTTTTTCTCTGTCTTCTTGTCCTCAGTTGTCCTCATGCTTACTCTAACACAGCTATGCAAAACGTGCAAAAATTTTTTGCAGCTCAGACTTATTAGAAGGAGGACATGAAACTACTCATTTTTAAATTGTTGCCTAAAATACATAGTGGGGTGAGGGGATGTTGTGGAGATACCTCAGTTCCTTGGGCATCGATGTATTTTTTCAGACTGGTCATCAAAAATAATTTCTTACATGTGTGGACTTGGGGGCAGGAGATCCTGGGACATGCAGTTTTGTGGTAAATCATTGAGTTACGTTCTGTGTCTAGAAAGTACCTTAGAGAAGGATCAGGAGAAGAAATTGGATATCATCTTCTTAGGCAAGGAAAGCTGAAGTGACCACATTTCTTCCCTCTCAAAGGTGATGTGGAGCTGAAGGGCTTCTGCAGCAGCTGAAGAAATCTGTATTTGTTGCTATCTAATTTTAGTTTCAGATGTAATAATTCAGTAAAGTCCCCAAAACCTGATTTCAGGTTTCTGTGTTTCACTGGAATAGGTTTAGACATATGGGCAAAGGGCATCCATAAATGACTGCAGTGTTTTATGTATGTATCTCTTGCACAGAATGAGTCTTTGAGCCTTATGTGGAGGTTATGATTCCAGGTATCATAAATGATTACTTTGATATTATCTTGTGTGTGGAAATCAGCACTAAGCCATCACAGTTTGTATATAAAAAAAAACCCCACAACATTTTGCCACTAGACTTAGGTTCAAAATGGCACCAGTGAATCAGTGTTAAGGTTGTATCTTTGCCTGTCATACTAGATGTAACACTTGTCAAATAACACAGACGACCCTTAAGTATCTTCCAAGTATCTCAGGTCTAGAGGGCAGGTTAAAGTAGTGAATATCTCTTCAGAAAAAAATATTTTCTACTTATTGGTTTTGTGGTTTTTTTACTGAAACAACCTACTATCAGAACAACCTACAGATAGAACAAAAGGAAACCCCGGGAAAAGATGCTACTTCTGTTCTTCTTGTTAAAAATAAATCCAAGATACATGCTTTTGTCTTGGCAGGTTTATTTCAAGAGTAATACTGTGCTGTCATTGTGCCTGCTATGCATATAAAAAAAGGCAAATTAAGTGACAGACAAAAGAGAAATATTAATTAGAAAGTTCTAATTATATATATCACATCTAACTTGTAGGATTGCTAAATATTTTCAGAGCAACAGACCCTGATCCTGCAATATTATGGTGTCTCTCACAAAAGGAACAACAATCTGTTTACAAAAGCCCCCTTAATCATAGGCAAGCAGAGATCATATTGCTTTAATATTTTTATGAGGAAAACAATTTAGATTTTTTTTTTTTCTGTATTATTTCCTGTGGTAAATAAAAGCTCTGCAGTGTAACAAGGATCTTTTCCCCTTTGGTTGTAAGTAAATACTGTTCTTTTATAATACATGTCTTCACTTGTGGGGTCACAGAGAAGAGAGGATACTGAGCTACAATACAACAATCTGAACATTAGGCAGAAAACTATTAATGCAGAGAATAATAATGTCTAGCCCTAGGTATTTCTAAATTATACACAAGCAATTTACATATAATTTATGATTCTTAGTCTCATGTTGTTACAAAAATTGCAGTTGCAATTGTAGAAACACCACACTTGCATTGGTTGGCGAGGGCTTACATGTGTATGTCTCCATTTAGCATAGAATCATAGAATGGTAGGTATTGGAAGGGATCTTTAGAGATCATCTAGTCCAACCTCTCTGCAGAAGCAGGTCCACCTAGATCAGGTCGCATAGGAACATGTCCAGGTGGGTCTTGAAGACCTCCAAGGAAGGAGACTCCACACCCTCCCTGGGCAGCCTGTGCCAGTGTTCATTCACTATATTGCCATGCAGTTTCTTCCCTGTCCTCATCTTAGTTGAACTTGTTTGTCCCACCAGTGTTTTTCCTGAATGAGCACACAGGAAATCTCTCTTTGGAACCATTTTATTTCCATAACTTCACAGTATGCTTTCCCTGCTGGAATGTTCCTCTTGAATCAGTCAGCAGTGTTCCTTCATCAGAAGACTGCATTTGAATTGCGTATCTCAAACCTTAGGCTCGTAGAATGAGCCCCATGGTTGGCTTCTACTGACACTTCAGGGATGTCAGATCTTGATGATGGAGGAAGCTGTGGCAAATGCAATTTCTGCCAAGGGCTGTGACTCTAGGCTGTATATTGTTCCCAAGACACAGATGAGCCTGTGAAGCTCTGTGAGTGGTCCAAACACTCATAGACCATAGCCACATTGCAAGGTGGTAGAAGTTTATATGGTCAATGGAGGGTCTGTGAGTGTGAGGTGTGTTTCCTGCTTTCCTTGTCTGTACTCCAACATCTCAAATCCTTTTTCTCACGGATCTGAAAGGTCCATGCAGCCATAACAAAAAGAAAACTGCATGGTTTTTTATTTGCCACATCACTACGGTGGTGCACGTACTGTGTGGTGTTGCCAGTGAGTCTCCAGCATTGTCACCCACACTACCTGACATTTAGCATTAGTGATGTAGATCCTTACAAAGGATGGCAGAATGAGACAGGTTAGATGCTCAAACATGCAAGCCTACTCTGACGTAAGTTGAAGGTTACAGTTTGATAGATAAACAGATCAAATCCAAGTGATTGGCATTGAACTGATGCCTCTGTAGATGTTTTTATAAGCAAAGAAATAAAAATTAAAATGGAGATATGGCTCATAGATTTGATGAAATTATTATCTATTAAATACCTTGCAAATGGGATGTTTGGTATATGTAATGAAGCTGCATGTTGGAGATTTGGAGATTTAAGTCTATAGATAAGAACTAAAGCATCTGCTCATTCTGCCATTACTGTTCCTGAGCTCCTGTTTAGCAACCATCCTACCAAACCTCCATGCTGCAAAATTGTTTTCTAAGAGGACACTTCAGTTTTGTCCTATTTTTCATTCACTTCTCTTCAGTTGATACTGTACTCCTTGGTCAAGTCATGTCAGAGAGAACTGTGTGTTAATAGCTGTCTAACTGCTTTTCACATTATGAATATTTCTTTGCAAGCCTGAAATGTGGAGGTTGTGTTAAGACACATTCCACTTGAGGCGTGTCATGACTGTTACTAGCCTGGAGTTGATTCCTGCACAGGAGTTTGGCAGGACTGTGGTACAGATTTTTCTGTGAGCATTTAAGAGCCAGTAACATGCCATAAATCCAGGTTTGGTCTGTTGGAGGACTGTCTCTGGGATGAGAGTTGCCCTAACTGTCTTTTCATTGTAGGGTTTTTTTCTTGGGTAAAAAAGTCTTTTATACTAGTTTTGCAAAACATGCATTTGTTAAAAATCCAGACTATTCATATTAGGTGTCCTGATGACACCTTGAGTTTTGATTATCATGCCAGGAACAATTTTTTTAACTGTAAAACTTCTTGTTTATAGACATGGGGAACTGCTTGTGCCACTCCATTTACCTTTACACCATTTTTCCAGATTTCAGAGAATCCAGAGATTAAGACTTTTCACTTTTATAGAAGAAAGCTCTAACATTCTGTCATGGATTGCTCACAAAAATCTTATAAAAATTTACATTTATATTACTTTAAATCTTATGAAAAACATGTCTCATGGTCAGATTGACTCATGACTTGCATTCTGGGATGCATTTCACTGGGGTTGGTTCCTATAAGAATCAATACAACCAAAAAGGTTAAGAGCTGTTGCTGATATGTCGAAGTTTATAGGTTACTTAGATTGAGTATCAAGTACCTTCAGATCTCATGGGTCTTTTAAGAACAAACCTTTGAAAATTTTTCTGTGTTTGAGAGGGCTGTTGAAGTGGAGGGAATTTGCTTTCAGCTTGAAAAGGCGGAAGTAGACAAAGAGGAGAATTCAGCTGCTTGAGTGCTCAGGAGTAGCCAGGTGTTTGGGGCAGAGATGCCCTGGCCACCCAAAGACATCATCAGTGAGGTTACACAGGAATGATGGTTATTGGGCTATGAAATCCTGAAAGGATTTTATACTTAGATTACTTACCACAAGGAGCTTGGCATGATCAGTGCTCACCTTCACACAAGTGGCTGACCTCACCTAATCTAACTCTGAATAAAATAAAAGTAGTCTATTTTGACTATATTTTTGCAGCAACCTACAATGCATTAGGTTTTCCCAACTGAATGAGTACACTTTTTAAATCAATCTCTATGTCAGGAATATATATTGTCACTAATATACAGTCTGGGAAATTTTTAACATGGAGCTCTACTGTCTTGGGTGATAGCTTTGAGATACTAACCATGTCTATGCTGTTTAAACTATGCACATCATAAACTAGAGGGAGACATAGCTGCATTGTTTTAGACTCTTTTCTGTTACAACCAGAGAAAAATCTGAAATGAAAACAGTTCTGACAGCCTGGAAGCTCATGCTGTTGTTATTAATGGGCTCTTTGGTAATAGAAGCAGAGTTTAGTGTGCCAGATGTACCACAGTCATGGAGGAGGGTACAGGTCTTGGCTTGTAAAGGTGACAGAAAGATGCACTGGAGGTTACTAGCAAAAGGGAAAAAACATAGCCTAAGAGCTCAGCTGCTCAAGCCTGGCCAGTTTAATTTTAGCTTTGGTTTTGGACTCTATGTTGAAAACTGCTCCTATCTCCTATCACTCTGTTCAGTTCCTCAATTCATATCCATCTGAAGAGTTTCTATTCTTATTTATCCTTTGGTTTATCCTTTTGCCCTCCAACTTTGCTTACTCCATGCTTATCTCTCCTGCCAAGAATTTTAGACTATGGGAATTAAAAATGGCCTTGAAATAGGACTGAAATCATACAGATCCTTTCCTGTGAAGTGCTTGGGAGAGGTGAAGCTCGTGTTTGTGTGATGGATCTGAATGTAAATGTGGGCATCTGTCGATTCAGGAGTTCCTCTGGGGATGAAGCTAAAACACAAAATAAGATTTAAAAAAAAATCCAAACCACACCACAAAACCTTCATCTGAAAAATGTGCAAAGTTTAGTGAAAGAGTAAGTTTAGTTTTCAGAGTCAATAGTCTATTAATAATGTTAGGAGAAACTTGCTGTTGTAGCAAAAATGAGGTGGTGTCCTTGTATTGTGTACATTTAAATGCAAGTGTTTACTTTTAACTGTCATTTTCCCATTATATAAAGGGGAATGCCAATGCTTTGTACTCGGTACAAACCATGTAAAGAGACAAAAAAGTCTAGTCATCAGAACAAGTAAAGGCAGTTTCTCTTTAGAGACTTTATTGCAGCTTGCTTTTTTCTTCCCTCCCCTTGCTCTTTGATAAGAATCCCAATGGGCAGAGCAGAGCATTTGCTGTCTGTAGTCTAGGCCAAGGACAAAAGGGATGAATATCATAGTGCTGTTTCTTGTGTGCCCATCTTTTCAGCTAGTAATCAAACTTCTAAGTTATCTCTTCTGAGCCCATTTTCGAATCATTACTGACCTGTTTCCTCTCATGTAGACTAGTTATTAGCATGAGTAAGGGCTGCTTGTTCCAATCTAGTTGCAGATTGACATCTTGGTGCTAACTGACCCACCTTTTCATTCTCCCTTTTTTTTCCCTCTTTTTAATTGCTACTGCATCAGATGCAGTTGTGTAATTCAGCCTTGTCGGTAGGAATGGTAGAGGCAAACCTTCAACATATTACCATGTCTTATAGCAACCTCAGCACTGTTACACAGCAGCAGACTGATATGTTGCTTCTGACACATAGGGACGTTTATACTGCAGAACATAGTTGGACAGGCCACCACAATAAATGACCTAGATATACAATTGCATCTTTAGTTTTGCAAAGATGGACAAAATCAGGATGTAACTGAGCACCTAAAGCTCAGTATGTAATGAGTTAACAGTCCAGCAATTGTTATTACCTTCATTTTATAATTTCGAAATGAACAGAGGGAAAAATGACACACCTCTACTGATCTTAAGTCTCCTTCATTGCCATGGTCATTGGATTAGTCTTTCTCATGCCTTATAATATTTTGTAGCTTATGTCAGAGACACTCATATTAAGCTGCTAGTTTGTATCAGTAGTCCAAGCAATTGTCTGTTGGCTTGTCTTTCCTTCTAGAATTGTTTCTTTCTGGCAATGGAGAAAGAAGATGGAGCTGCAGAAGAACAAGGAACTGAGAACAAGAACTTACTGACCTGACAAGGCAGGAGGAAAGAAGAAAGAAGGTAGTATGTCTTCTTCACAAAGATCAACAGATGTTTTGGGGTTGAAGATGTAGGCTCTAGTAGCTGACATAAAGAAGTGATGGCAGAGAGGATTATGATTCTGGAAAGCTCAGCAGTCACATGACCTAAGTGACTTGTGTCAGCTTCATAGCAGAAAGAACTGAACCAGATTCTCAAGCGTTCAGTGGCATGCTGACACAGTCTTTTGTCATACTTAGCTTATGTGTTGCTGAACGTTATATTTAACTTGATTAAATGAGTATGTATTCTTTAACTTTAGAACCCAGAGGGAAGCAAGATGACATAAGGCTGGAGATGAAACATATTTTCAAGGGGATCTATAGCCCAGGCACAGCTCACTTTTTATCAATAAAGATTTCCACTGAATGGGTGATGGAATATTCCTTTATTAGGAAGGAAAGTCATCTTTCTCTTTCAAGTGGGTACAGTTGATCTGTGGCACAGTGGGCCATACAAACTCACAGTCTATCATGGAAACATTAAGACTCTTTCAAGGTAAGCAGATAGATCTGCAGACACTAGCCAAGGCAGCCTTGATAAATACTCAGGACTTTTTGATTAATGCTGGAATCTTGCACCCAGCCTTTTGTAACCTTAATTAATGAAGACTTCCATAGGACTTAAGTGATGGAGGAGTTCTGTGGCTGTGGAACAAAACATTGTAGATGAACATTATCCAGTTCTTCACGGAGCAATTTTCTTGTGTTGATTTGCATTTAAAATTGGACTTGAAAATAAGGCTTTTAGAAACTTTTAATTTCTATTTAATTATGAGAATTTAACTTCGGGGTCTCTATCTGATTTATAAGAATAATTAAAATTAAGTATGGCTGGAGTGATTTTTCACAGTTTTTCTGCCTGTCCTTTAGGACTTAAAGTAATAGTAAATTATTTGTGGCTGGGGGTGATCTATATGTAAATTCCATTAAGAATGGAATTTTGTTATAGAGAAATTCAGATTATGAAAATGACATTGCTGCCTTGAACGTCAGTAGCTAATAAATGCATTGGTTGTTACCATTACTTCTCCTAATGTCCTCAATTAAAATGATTTAAAATAGTACAATAGATAAGCAAGATCAATTAATTTTATAAGATGATCAAAGGAATGTAGTTCTGCATTGTAAACGCTCTAAATGTGATAATAGCTTTATCAGGCGGGAAAATAATTTGAAGTAGCTTAAACCTTATTCATTTTAGCCCAAGGGGCTTTTATTTGTAGCTAATCAAATGGCCTTTTGTATTTGCTAAGGTAGAATTTTTAGATCCTGTGCATTAATTTCAAAGAGGAAATTTCAGACATTTTTGAAAGTAGCCCAAAAAATTCTCAGAGGGGTATGGTCTCAAAGGACCCCATATAATCAAGGAGAACTTGATTATACTGATGTTCTTGAGCAGGAATAAGTTGTTTGCATTTGCAGTTTTTGAGAACATTACTTTATCTTGCTTTGTCACAGTGTTTTTTATTTTATCAAGCTGTATAAAGCATCAGTTGGGACATTGTACCAAGGTTTAACTTCCCTGTGACTGACCTTTCATATAAACGGTTAATTCCATGGAATTTCTCAGGTATTTTTTTGTTCAATCTGAAATTTGTAAATGAAATATCTATACAATATGATGAGAACACGTTTGTTAATGACACTTCTAAACATGGCTTTGAAACCATGCATGAGGGAGATGTCGTATTGGTTAATATGAGCAGGAGAGAAGTTCACAGTCCTGGGAGATTTCCTCCTTCATTTCTCAGTGACCATCTGCTTGCCATTCATCAAACCACTTTGTCTCCAGTGTACTTCATCTTACCCAATTTAAAAAATTCTAACTAAAAGAAAGTGCAATGAGAGATATAAGAAAAATTTAACTACATCATCCAAAGCACCAACAAATCCTAGAATACGGTAACAGGCAGTGCCCATCTTCCTGTGTTTGGATACTGTATAGTCTGGCCTTATAAACCCTTGTTGAGAACACTCCAATGGAAATATTTTGACCACTCTACCATCTATGTAATAGTAATCCTTAGTATTGTGTCACCTGCCCACATTGCATCCGTGGTTGTCGGTCATTTGAAAGGGCGGCCCAGAGAAGTGGCTGGATAATCATTCCTGGAGGTATTTAAAAGATACGTAGACCTGGCACTGAGGTCAGTAGTGGACTTGGCAGGGTTACTTAAATGATTCTATGATCTTTCCATTGTCTACTCTCCTGATGTCTGATAAAGGCCCTAGAGGGGAGCAAATAAGATCTATGTAGTGGTAGTGGCACTTTCTCTTCATGGGATGTAGAAAGGGGAACATCTCAGGATGGAGAGAAGCAATCTGTTCTTCTCAATCTATTAAAGAATGGTTTTCATTTTGATAATTTATATTTCAGAATCCTGCTGAACACATGGGCTCTGTCATATTTTTACCTTGTCTAAATGGGTTATGTGCATGTTTGGCATCTGTGTTCTCTCTAGATTAATCTGTGATAAAGCAGTCTGAAAGTATATACAAACTCAAAACATCCAATGTCCTCTCTGAATGCTAGAAAGAGAAGACAAAATGCTGATTGGAAAAGAACATAAGTTAGATGACATGAGGAGCCCATACACATTGCATGGAGTCAAAACAAAGGCGGAGGGAAACACGGGATGAAGAATGAGGGACAGTGGTGTAGGGAAATGAGGCTACATTGATAACATATCCTTAGGACGGGGTGCTAGGAAAGAGGGAGGAAAATGACAGAGCAGGTTTGAAAAGAGAAAAGGGAGAGGATGGACCACAGCCTGTTTTGCTGCATACAAAACCTCTGGCAGGACAGAAAGAGAAGATCCACTGATAGGTTTGTGGAGAAACACAAGTAAGTGTTGGCAATACATGCATTCCAATGGGAAAATAAAAAAGGTATAGCTTTAAAAAACCAACACTTTTAGATCTTAGATCTACTTCTGAATTACAACAGATCTAAAAAAGCTTTATCTATAAAAGCAGAGTAATGATATTAAAAGGAAGTTTACAGAAAAGAGAAGAGCTCTTCCTAGAGTTGAGGACAAAGCTAAGGACAATATCCATACCTCAAAGTTCAGATAAGAAGACTGAAAGAAAGTATTCCTCTATATGTCAAGTTCTACTTGAAACTCACATTGGCTTCTTATGCTCTAATCCACCCTTCGTTAGCAGCTGTTTCAGGTTAACAACCTTTTTCTAATTTCCAGTTTCCTGGCACTTCTAATTGCTGATTTGTACTTGGTGCTTTCAATTAACTGATGCTATTTCCTCCCTAGAGCCTCAAGTCTGCTTACTCCTCCCTCCCCACTGGTATTTACAGATGTTATACACCCTGTTTTGTTTTGGTAGGCTTAAAAATGCAAACTTTGTTCTTTGACTTTAGAGTCTTTTCTTGATGTTCAGCTGTTCTAGTTCAAGTCCATTTCTCCAGAACATGAGTGACCAGATCAACACTCAGTATTACTAATGACATTTTTGCTATGTCCTGTAAGTGTTGTGTTCCATAGTTTGATATCTCTCTCAGAGATACCTTTCTTTATATATCGTAGAATCATGTTTGCAGTCTAAGGAACTCTTCTGCTGCTTTGTCCCTCACCTTGATGTGGTTAGCAGGAATACTTATGCAAGCTATGATGTGCATACACATCATAAAAGCTTTATAAAACTGTGTTCCTAATCTTTGTTTAATAATCACAGTTAGATGCAGTGGCTGCAAATACTTTCTGGAGTCACCAAACAAACACAAAGTGTTGGTTTTGGTGCAATGTTTTTCTCTATAATGTCTCTTACAGGTTGCAAATTAGTTTTAGATAGGGATAAAGTGGCAGAAGCTATATTCTGAGAATATAGCAAGTATGGAATTCATTTCCAATGAGAACAATCTCTGGTTGTACTCTAAGGCTCTCTGTTGAAATGAGGTGAAACTTAAAACATGGTTTCATGTGCTTACATTGCCCTGGACTGTGATTAGGTACACAGTCATCTGTAGTTTATACTAGGACTATTTTGCATTTCTTCTGGATGGAGCCTTGCAATATTTCTGCTGAAGCCTCAGCCATAATGGTCTAAGTGGTGGGAGCACTTTCTGTATCTCTACATACAATGCTCCAGTTAAAATTTTCCTTGTTTTTTTTTCTAGTATTGTTTCTTAATATGTAATTAATAGTTTTTACTTGTGCATGTGTTCCTCTTCTATAATATTTTGAACTTGTCTTCAAGTTTTTGTGAATACTGTCTATCCTTTTATTTTTGTTGTTACCAAAATAATTGAGAAACTGTAACCAAGGCACAAATCTCCTTGGGATCAAACATAAAACTAATATGAAAACCATTGCTTTTATTTAATCTTCTCTGTAACAACATTCTATTATTTTAATCTGAACTGTTTCCTAAATTTTTATTGCAGGACATTTTCAGAAGTGACTACCAAAAGCTACAGTAAAGCCAGAGTGCCTGTGTCTTGTTCTCCCCAGCATCTAAGAAGCTCAAGGTCAGTCAAAGAACATTTTTTTCTAGCCTAATTTGTGCAAAATGAAATTAATGGTTGAATTTGATGATTTAAAGGATGTTTTCCAACCTAAATGATTCTATGACTCTGCATGTACTCTAGTGTTTTGTCTCCCAAGAGTATCCATAAGCAGTTGAGAAGTAAGATTGGGTGAACATTTGTTACATACTCCTACATTTTCTGAACTGTTTCAGCTCATAGAAGACCCTGTCTAGACTCATAAGCTTCATGCAAAGTCTCCTCCTTCCACTAGAAAGTGGATCAGTCCTCATCCATGTTCTCTATACACAGTTTTTACAGGCCTCTAGCAAAACCCTTCCTCTCTTCTGTTGTGTGTTTTTGATGTTATTTTTAGCTGAGGATACTAGTGTTACACACAGTATTTATTATGTGTGCAAATCTTGAATTTTCTCTGCTTTGCTAGTAATTCCTGACATTTGGATTTCTTTTTTTTGACTGCTGCTAAGCAGTGGGATGATGCTTTTGTGGATTTAGCTGTCATAACACCATGTTTTCACTCCTGAGTGGTGCTGGTCAGATTAGTTTTGTATTGTTTTTTATTGAGAATCCCAAACTGGTGTGGTTTCCTTTCCTTTCCCTTATTGCTTTTATTATCTAGATGTTTTGAACGTGGTTATTCATATTGATTGCTATAGTATCAGTCTTAGATTGACTGATTTACAGTTTCTCAAGTCTTAAATATAAATTTCTTTATCCCACAGTAGTGGTTTACATGAAAATCCTCAAAACGTGAAATGATGACACTTGGTGCACATTTGAATAGGCAGAGCCAGAAATAGCTACAGTATGTGAACCAGTCTTATGGAGCAAGAACACCATCAGGTCCCAAACGTGAGGTCTTTTTTTGATTAAAATGAGAAGGCAGCATTTGGTGTGCAGGTCAAAGAAAGGGAGGGGAAATTGGATAAAGTATGAGATAGGAAAAATATGCGTTGCTGCAGCACAGAAAGAATACAGTTCTGGAGGAATGGGCTAATTAGAATTCTGCATTTCAAAGTTGTTGAAAAGAGAGGAGTCTTGTTTTTCCTGTTGCTCTCCAAGACATTATTGTAACTATATGCCACTTATGGGTCACATGCACACAAATACGTAAACTGGGAGAAGATGTATCTGCAGTTTTAAACAGATACTAAAGAGAAATATATGTTAATACTGAATTATCATCATCTTTGCAAACTCTCTGACAAATTATGCTTGTAATACAGCCCAGCAAGTCTCAAAATTTACATAGAGAGGAGGACGTATTGTATGATATTTGTTGTTTGCTACGAGTGCTTGCATTCAAATTGAGCCCTCTAATACAATGACCAAATGAAGTAAGCTTTGGTCAGTCACACAACTCCAGTATGTGTTTGAGCTGAAATACTGCACTTCATCTGCAGTGTAATTCCATTTGGGCTATTACATAATTAAATTGAGACTTGAGTCGCACATTTTAAAAGATTATGTGACCATATGCAGCTTGAACAAGGGCCAACTTTTGAAATAGTGCTCTTTTCATGATGCCTTTCTGTTGGGTTTGTTGAGAGTTAGGGTTTTTTTTGTAGAGAGCTGTTGGATGAGGGGAGGTGCTGGTGGTGGAGTTTGGTTTTGTTTGTTTGATTTTTTTTTTTTTTTAAATCAGAAATGAATGTTTCCAACAGTTAATGAGTTGATATGATCTAAGCCTGGAGTTCTACTTTGTATAACCTGAAATCAGCTTTGGGAAAGGAAAGGGGGAAACAACCCAAACAAAGAAACCCTGTGAAGCCCAAAATGTGTAAAGCACGAAATAATGACATCCCCACTCATATGGAAATGTAAATGAAAACTGCTGAATGTGCTTTTATCAAATCATGTTCTTAATTAGGTTTTAGCAAAATGTTTTATAGTCAATGTTTTGTTGAATAACTTAATTATGAAACAGTACACCTGATTTTCAAACTAAGCCAAATGATATTGCATGAGATAATCAGCATGAACAACTGACTTTTTCATAATTCTGTAAAAACATATGTGTTTTGGGAAAGAAAATAATAACCCCCCAAACAAAACAACATCTTCCTTTTTTTTTTTTTTCTCTCCCCTCCTTAAAGAACTTTCTAGAGTGGCCTGGGAGGGTAAATTGTGGCATTAAACACATGGGAAGTAAGCCACGGACAACTCAGAGCTGGGTGGTAAACTTAAACTGTTGCCACAACAAATTGCAATGAGGGAATTCTGATAGATGGTGAAAATTTCTTGAGTTTAGGTTACTTTTGTTAATTCACTGTCCCTAGTTCATGAGATTTTAGTGCTACCTAATTTGAAACCAATCTCTAGCCTGTATATTGTTTGTAAATAAAACCCTGAGCTCTACCTAGCCCACCTCCAAACCCAGCTTCTACTGACCTTTGTCAAAATAAGAATAGAAGTGGTGGTGTTTATGAGGCTTTTGAGACAGACTCAGAGGAGGTTGAGAACACCTTCCCATGACAATATGCTAACAGAAGTCAATGTTGTTGAACAAGTAAGGTGTATTAGATTTGGTTCTGTTTTGTTGTGGCTTTACTTTTTTTTGGTCAGACAATACTTTCACCCACGTGTGTCTGTATTCCCAGGCATGTTCAGATAGTATTAGAGTTTGTAATGTTTTAATATAACCAAATATATGCCCAAAATCATTGGGCACAGTCAGGGCGGAACAGGTGATACCACAGCAAGGAATCTTGCTTTGGATTTCCAGTGCTGCTGTGTCCAATGAATACCAAGAGCATTGGTCACTTTAACCATTTGAATTTAATAGCTATAAAAATTAAAGATTTAACAAAAGAAGCTTCTATTCTGCATTTCATTTTTGCTATAAATATTACCCTAAATCTGCACAGATTCATGCAATAATTTTTTACCAGATCCTGAGATGGTTATGAGACAATAGCTGGGGTTGAGGAAACCACCTTTCTGTGCAAGGCTGGGTATTCTTGACCCTGTAATACCTCAGTGTACTCAATCACACTTATGGAAGTGTCTTTCATTGATTTCTCATGTTCTGCAGATGTATCCTGTAGACTTTGAGCAATTGTGTCATTCTACTTTCCAGGATGCTTTTATATCTTATGAGGAAATGCATTACTACTCGGGGGTGAATGTGTAGTTTAAATATTTTAATATTTCTTGGAATGAAAAGTAATGTATAAGAAAAACAATTCAATGCATTATAATTTCAAGAAACGTGATTATTACCAGTCAGGTGTATGTTGAGAAGGGGGAAGGTCTGCACTTTTCAGAGTAATCTTGGATTTAAATGTGGCCTTAGTTGAACTGTACAAAAATGCAGTTTCACAACTCAACTATTTTTTGCCTGCAATGCTGTTTCATCTAACAGCCCTCACCTAATATTTTTAGGGTTTATGTTTATCTTAAATAAAGAGACAACTCCGCAGGTTGCAGTTTCTGAGCTAGCCAGGTACCATTTGCCACTGTCTCCATGAAAGTCTTCTAAGGAATGGAACGACTCAATGCCCATGAGCCCAGTGGCCATGCTGTGTGACATAGGAGCACGTGGAGGGGACCTGGCACCAGGGTACAGTGTGCTCTGCTCTCATACCCATGTTAGGAACAGCAAACTAAAGAGACTTGTCCTGGATTCTTTCTACATAGCTTTAGGTATTTCACTGAGATACGTGTTTAAGATGTTAAACCTCTTTGGTACTTTCTCTAATCAATGGAGAGAAACAGGTGTGACTTTGGGAAGGGGACAGGGTTTAACTTTGGGATGACTCTGTCTGTGCTCCTTGCTCCTGTTGGTGTCCAGAAGAGCTGCCCTGCTGAGTCACCACAGCTACGTGCCTACAGATAGGGAAGGGGTATCCCCTGTTCAAAAAGATGTTTCCATGATGATCAAGGATGACGTGACTTTCCCTGTCCTTGGTTTAATGTGAGACCTCATTTCCTGGTACAATCTCATTTTGTCATGCATTGAGTTCTTGATCTCATTTTCCTGTTTTTATTAGCTTAGAGCTCTAGAAGTTTGCTACTTTTTTTTGTAGCCAAATATTCACTCTTGAGGAAAGCTGAGTGTGGCAGTGTGTCAGCCTCAGAAAGCCTGTGATGATATAAGGGATAGTTTCATGTGAATGACAAAATTGTCCTCCCAAAAGCTACTGGAAATGCCTGCATGTTGGTCTGCTGGTGAGCTTGTTTACCCTTAGAATGAAAAACAGCTTTGAGAAAAATTGAATAGTATGAGCATCACTCTTTGGTCTTAGCATCTAGAGGCTTCAGTGCTATTATTCTTATTCTCTGTTTCAGCTCATGCACATTTTGCAGTGAGGATGGTATTTGAAACATATTTTATCCTTGATAAAATTTATCACTTATTATTTATCCTTGGTTTGTCAAAGTTTGCATTTGGAAGAGTTAAGAAATAACTTTTTTTTTTCTTTCTTTCCATTTGAGTGGATGTTAGAAATGCAGAAAGACAGTCAAAAACCATTTCACATCCTTCGTATACCAATCAATGGATGGCAGTGGGGTGTACACAAGAGCAATAGGCATTATTACAAGGCTGAGATTTCCTCCCTATTTATACTGAAACTTTAGCTTTTGTACTGATTTTATATGGATTTGTTTCCATAATTTGATTTCACTAAATTTAGGTGATTAGGTGATTACTAGTACTGCTTACAGCTTAAAACTCTTTCAGTGAACATTTTTTTAAAGTGGCTACAGATTCTGATGAGCCATTTTGTACAGTGCAGAAGGAACAATATATTCATGAATAAAACAAGACAGTGTTATCACTGAAAATTGGAATATATTTTGGTATAGTTAAACTTGCCACAGGAAAAGAAGCCTTCATTGTTATGGCTGGAATAAGTAGTAATTTACTTTTACTTATAAGCAAAAGCTTTCTACTACTCTGTGAACAGACAAGGTAAACTATTTGTATTCTAGGGCTTAAGGTGGCATCACTGATTGATTACCATGATGCTTTCCAGGGCATTGGTGCTCTCTAACCTTGGGACCCAGATGATACTGCAGGTGAGGCGATAGCACAGAGTGAGCTCAGAGCTCCTAAGTTTTGCTGCAGGGCCTTTATTAGACTACACGAAACTTCTACCTTTGGCAGAGACAGACAATTATGAGGTAGTTGAAGTTTAATCTTTTTTCCTAAAAAGATTAAAAATAAATCAAAATTGGGTTCTTATAATATTTGCTATGGACACTACAAGCACATATTTCTTTTTAGGTCATCTGTCCTTTCTCTCCTGAGCAGTATTGATCAAAGAAAGTCTCCTCACTTAAAATGCCTTGGTTATTCCTAGAAGGCTATCCTATTCTGGTTTAGCTGTTAGCTTGTGTGTTGTTTCTACTTTATCTAAAACAGCATTATCAACCAAAAAAGGTCTAATTACATTTTCATTAATCTTATTCAAGGTTTCTCTTGTGCATATATGATTGTGTTAGGCATCATATAAAATGGTGCAGCTGAGTTGTCTAAAAGTTTCACAGCTGTGATCTCAACATGTTTTGCATCACACTAAGTACAGAAAACCAGGGCATTTTCCCAAGCTTTGGTTGGCCTAGTTAGATTTTAGATGTTTATCTAGTCTATTGGTCTTTAAATACAGTCATCATCATAAACGCCCCTCTGTTTCCGTTTACTTTGCAGAGGTCAAGAGATGAGGTTGGTTTATGAGCTTATTCTGCCATGTGTCACTATCGGCAGCACAATAGAACAGCAGGATGGAGAGGCAGCTCTCACCTCTCCATTTATTACTCTTGTCAACTTGGAAAGGATTTTTTACCTTGTGAAAGGCCCATCAGCAATGAATCAGTGAAGTGAGGACGACAGTTGATTTGTGAATTCAGATTATATAAAGTGACTAGGCTTCAGTGGACTGTGTAGATAAAGCAACTGTCATGATAAGGTGGCATGTGCAATTCCACAAAACCAAATTTATTGCACATTTGAGGAAATCATCCTATTTTAAAATGCCATAAATTTGAAATTGAATATAAGTTATACCCTTGAATTTTGATTTATATTTAGAATATTTTTAATGTGATGCTAAGTAGCATAAATTCAGTGCTAGGAGTTTATGCATTCCTTTTTTTAAGGGCCATTTTGACTTTTCTTCTGAATATGTTATCACATTCCTGATATTTTATTCCAAGCAGAAAAATCATTTTATTTGATACTTAAACTTAATAAACATCAGCAAAGATCAAACTATGGTGGCTAGAATAAGACAGGCGCAAAGTTTATGGCTAAAGAAGAGAGTCCACATTTTTCCTCATATACACACACAGAAACACTCACACTTCTTAGCAGCAAATCTTGTGTTTGTTATTAATACATATTTCCAGATCATTAGTAATATAAATGCCCCTCAGGTGTTTAATAGAGGAAAGTGAACACTTTCATGGCCTCACACTGCTCATTCATTTGACCTTTCCTCTATTGTTGATCCTTAGCACTCTATAGCTTTGCTTTGCTTACAATTGCAGATTCCTTCAGCACTCCCACTCTCTAAACTGTTGGGATTTGGGAGTGGCACCTCATGCTCCACATCATGAGATTTTTCTGTGGTGTTGCAAAACTAAGAGGTTTTGTGGAACAGTATTTTGTTTGGGGTGAAACATATGTGTGGACCCACGTAGTCTGATGCCACTTAAAGGATAAAAGGTCCTGGCACAAGACATAAGAAAATATTGTGAATAACCACCCTCTTCTAGGTGGATATACAAAGTGCTGTGGAATATCCATTACCCATTTAAGAGCTGCCAAATGCTATAGGATTAGGCAAGGAATAAGCAGTCTTTTCAAAATATTTCTTGACAGCTTTACATTAAAGAATTTTAGGTCAAGAACATAACACCTGCTGGACTGGATCAGATTTGGATGGTCTCTCTGACGTTGGTTTGCACCAGACACTTACAGAAAGGTGCAAAGAAACCTGTAATAGACAGCTATGGAAACAGTGTCACTTGGAGGATTTTCTCCCTAAACCAATGCCTATAGCAATTGGCTTATGCCCTCGAGTCTGAGTTTTAGTATCACTTATAAATGTCTTTTTCCTTTCTGATATAACTGTGGATGTTCTTCTTATTCACATAAATGTCTAAGCTTTTTTGAATCTTGCTAAGCTCCTGGCTTTAATAATATTTTGTGACAATGAGTTCCACATGTAAATTTGGTAGTATATAAAAACTACATTTCAGTATAGATTTGCTGCCTTTAATTTCACCGGGCACTTCTTTCAAAGGTTAGAGCTTTTAAAAAAACCAAACCTTCAGAAGGCACACAGAGCTGCAATAATGACTTTAATATGTTTCATTATTTATTTTTGTTCTTGCTTTAAAGTCACGAAACAAGGAAGTTCACAGGGTCTACAGGCCATCTTAAGACAGACCCTTATTCTCTTACAACACATCTGGGCCTGTAATGTCACTTCAGAGAGACACCTCCTCTCATATCCCAGTCCTGCAGAGTTTAGCAGAGAGTTTCTGCCTTAGCTCTGCCTGTTTTGTTGATTATTAAATGTTAGGTTTCAGTGCAGACTTTAGAAAGCAGCCTACTTCAAAGAATTGGTGGTTTGCATAAGCATCCACATGTTTGGACACTTACCAAACATATGGGTTTCTCTGAATCACTTCTGCCCATAAAATGAGACGGACATCTTGAGCAATCAGATTTTTCTTCTGATATTCCTAATATCAGCAAGTTATAATCTTTAGGTAAATGTGAACAAAGATAGATTGAAGAGTGAGTGATGTTTACCTGACAGCTTATTTGAAAGAGGTTTTTATTTAATTGCTAGATTGGCCTCTTACAGGTTAAGTATGTCTACATTGGCAAGGATACAACTTGTCATATTTCATTTTTGTATCATTTGGACACCACACTGATGCATGTGGACCTGAAAATGAGCCCTTTGGAGGGGACTTCTTGGGAACGATTGCAGCCAGCAATCCTTCCTGGCATGTGCCAGGTCAACATTTCCTAAGTATGTTCTAGGCAGGGTTGGACTCTGATGTGGTACTGGCTTCTGACTTTTCAAACAAGGCACTGCTTCCAGAGGTTTCCAGACTCTCAATGGCAATAAAACCTGGGGTAAAGTTCTAGCTCCATACTTTAACAGGAGCATTTAAACCACCTTCTAATTTCTCCATGGTACCTGTCAAGCATTTAGAAAAATGCCACAGTACCCAAAAATTTCTGTAGCTTGAAGCCTTTTCCTTCTGTGGTATCACTAGCCAGCAGAGACCTGGTGTATCTGCCATGGTTGGCATTTTGGTTGCATTCATACCTGGAGTGGATGCTTCTTTCATCTTCCACATGCTCCATCTATAACATGTTACACTGCAGCATAGGAACAGAAGTATGGGTCAGGAGATTGATTTAAAAGACGCATCAAATGCTAGAATAACAACTCTAATACCTCACAGGATTGAGTTTTCAGTTATGTAGAGGCAAGGATGCCATTTAACTGTAAAGGAGGAACACAGAATAAATTAGAATCCCTAATACTAGGCCAAGGTGTTTCAGGTTATCTGAAAACAACAAAGCCATACATCAGATTAGTCTGAATTCTATTGCATGGGTTGCTTTCTGCATTTGCTAGGCTGTAGTGGGTACTGGAGTTACTATTTGTCATTTGCATGGCTTTGAAAAGCAAGAATTACAAGATTAATAGAGAATTTTGTATGAAATGTTGTGAGAATTTTGGAATTTACAAAGCAAGTTCACTCTTCTTACTGGCTTTCACAATTTTTAAGCCAAATGGTATTTATTAAAAGGGAGAAAGGAAAGATGGAGCAGACTAGTCTGCTCTGAGAAGGACAGTCCATGAACTTCTCCCTTAAAACTCAAAGCATGCAAGGGTACAAATACCACAAAGAGCACAGCATCCTTCCAAATTTTTTAGTTGTGTTTGCAGAACTTGGGTTCTCTTGCTGTGAAACACAACTGCAACTGCACTGTGTACTGCACAAGGGACCATAAGGATGCTCTTTGCCTCCAGAAGTTTACAGCTGGAATGGCACAGAGGCAGTGTAGACAGGCCAGGAAAGTAGAAGTGTCAGGCTAAGAAGCTGGAAAGTAATTTTTCTCTTCCTGTTGGCATTTTGACAAATCACTTCACAAAAAGCTTTCTTTCTTCAAAGAAAGAGTGGCTTTTTTTCTTCCTCTAAATCTCATCTGTGTTAGAATTGCTCTTCAGCTGAAACACAGTCCTGTGCCATAGATAGATAGGGCAGCAGACTGGATGTTACCACTAGAATGTAGGTAAATGAGAAAACACTTGTGCTTCTCTTTTTAGGGGCTGGCAGCTTTGAAAACTAGCTTTCATGTGAATATCAGAAACTTTATTGCCTTGACTTCAGTGACCTCATCTACTAGAATGAAGTCATTCATTGAGCCAAGAAAGACAAACCTTCGTTCCAGAGAATTAATCAAGTCCATCAAGCACTCTGCTTACATCTTATCTCCAGCCAGTGAGAGAGCAAGCAGTTAAAAACTTGACAGCCACCAGATAGCCTCCTGTTCTTCATGTTATGCTAACATCAAAAAGGAGCAAAGAGGCTTCCAAAACCTCAAACTTGCTACTGGATAAGCACAGCTTGACATAATTTCTGACTTGGGGATTACATTGTTTCAAATCAAGGTATTTCTTGGAGAACAAAAACATGGCATTCCAGTGAACTTTAGCTTTTTTTAAAAAAAACTATTAACTCTGCCAGATAGGAATGCTGAGCACATAATTGCTCACCCTGCCTTTTCATCCCAAGCTATCGCAGAACCCATAAACATTCCAATTAGGCAGCCAATTAAAATGAGAAAGAGCCCTCCTGAATTATACAGCAGTTGGAGGCTGTTCTGCCTTTCTAGTTGTCAGCCAGTGAAAGGTTTTTATTGCATTTGAACTGAAGGAGGTGAAAGAATTAAGTGAAACAGTGATGTTTGAAAGGCCCATGTGAAGGGGCAGAGCAGTGATAATAGTTCTCAGCACTAGTGACAGGGAGCCATTAGTAAGCTATGAAAAGCTTTGTTATGCTAAGAGGTGGATATTATAAAAGGCAGAAGAAAGCAGTTACTTATAAATAAAAACCCTTAATTTTGTTATTTTATTACTGTTATGGCAGGGACTGTATAATTTGAAAATCTACTTATTTCATTCAATGTGTTTTTTAAGGGGTTATTTTTCAATTCAGCTAATGCTGGCCATCCTGTTCCCAAAGTGCCTGGTGCAGATTTTTTTCAGAGGAAATTATTTTCTACCAAAATAGTATCCATTAAGATATGGGATAGTGATGGTACAACACAGATCCAAAGCCAGAGAAGGCAAAGGGAAAAGCTAAATATTTGGGATGCTGAATTGAAAACATGTCATTCTGCAGCAGTAGTTTATAGCATGAAACTTTCTCTTTCTTCTTCTTCATGAGGAGGTGTGGAATCTTACTAGTTCTGTTTATGTACCATAGACGTCATCCTTGCTGTGCTGGTTTATGCCTATGATGACACCATTCTTGACCTTTGGGTGATGGCTAGAGCAGTTCCATACATTCTAAACTACCTGTGTGAATTAACCAGCAAACTTACTTTTTTTCTGAGACATACCCTACACCAAATCACAGAGGAAGATCTACTTTCCCTAATACCACCTCACCATCTTAATTTTCTGGCTTTTTCCCTTATTATTCACCTATAAATACTTTTGGTAAGATTTCACTTCATTAGCAGGACAATCATGGTTGTATACAGGAGGAATTGAGCAGAGAGGGGTAGTACTTGGGTTGGTCCTTCCTCTGCCTCAGAAGTGTACGAACAAAACTGTGCTAGACTGAGTAAAATCAGTATTTTCCTTGGGGCAGGAACAACTTACTCTATATTCTTCTGAGCTTGAGCATTCTAATATTGATTAACCTGGAATAGTATCTCTTAAATGTGCCTGTTTAGTGGCAGATGATGTCAATTGATACCACATCTTCTTTTTCCCCCCCTTTTTAAATGTGATTTAGTTTCAATGTCCTATGCTTAGTTCTTCAGTCAAGTTTCATCTCTTTGACCCCTCTTCATCTCCTCTCCAGTGATTTCTGTCTCATCTCTTGTTCCTTCTTGCACGCCTACCCATCCCTTGCTTCCATTTTCCCTATATTTTCTATTTTCCCTGTTAGTATTTACTCTTCAGCCATTGTCTACAGAAGGAACTCTGTACTGCAACTCTCATCTGAACAGATCTCAGTTGAGATAACTGACTCCTCACTTACACCTTCGGTTTCCTGTTTGTCAGGACCGTGACACAATGGGAAAGGGTCTGTTGATTCACCTTGAGTTTGCATCTATTACACACAATCCTTCCTCAGAGCAACGACTACCTCCAGACCTGCCTGACCAATACTATAAGTCAGAGGGGGATCTTGACCCCAGGACTGAAAGGTTATGGACTGTGTTCAGATCCATCTTCCTGGAGAGAGATGAATAGCAACAAGGACATCAAAGATAGAGATTGGGTAGGCACTAAAGCCATAAAACATGAAATGCATATATCATACAGTTTTTCAATACATAGAATATTTTATTTATTTGAAATATATTTTCTGGCAGATTGGGAACTATGACATTTTCTGGCAAAAATAGTTTTAGCTGTTGAAAGAGCATAAAAAGCAGGAGTTATTCTGTGCATAACATGTTCTAAAGCTTATATGTATTTTCCCATTTGGATTTGTGCATGCATCTCAACAAAAACAGGGCACAAGGAAGCTGGATGATATTTTACAGTATCCGTGATACAGAAGGACAAGCTAGGTCTAACAATCACTTATAACATGTGTATCTGTGCAAGATATTTAGCTTTTGTACTAAAACGTGGCGGCATTCATTTATCTTTGTTCTCTTTTTGACCAGTTGCCATATATGAAACAGTATCTCTGGGATGATTGTTGGGCTTTGCAAAAGTTGCATGTGCTGCTACCTGAGGAAGCAAGATGGCTTTTAATGTCAGAAGTGTCTAGTTTTGGTTGTTTCCAAACACTTACACCTGAGTCACAAAACTCATGTCATTCCTTTCTAGAAATTAATTTCTAGCTTGACCTGTAACTCCTGGAAGGCAACAGAAAAGAGTTTCCAGTGTCTTCCATGAATCTGGTGAACACATAGCAATAACTGTTGCTTTCTCCCTTCATGCTGCAGTGAAGGGTGCTAGCAGTACTTGTATGAGTAGGTGGTGGCATATCTGTGTGCAGGTACTGTCCAGTGGCACCCGTGGAAAGGGAAAGAGTGGCTGATGTAGCAGTGAATGCTCTCTCAATGCAGTGGGTGTACACTTGTTTGCATGTAGAAACTGGACTTCACTTAAAATAGAAGGTTTTGATTTTCAGGAAAATCTCACCTTTGTTTATGAATAACATAAAACTTTTTTAATCAGTAGAAGGTACTCAAATACAAACTGACAGCATCTTCTAGACAGGAGATTCTGAGTAGACCACCACTGGACATTGTACATACTTAGAGACAATGACCAACTTCAAAACCACCAGCATCTACTTAAGAGACTATGGTAGAAGCTACCCAGATCTGTTCTCATGCTTGGAGACAGTGACAGTTGGGAAATATATATTGTTAGTTTCAAGATATAAAATAAGTCTGATCCGAGAAAAATATTGAGTATTTTTTCACTAGGTAGGGTAAAATGTGGTTAAACTGATGACTAGTAGCTACATCTGAAGCTGCAACAAGAAAAATCCAGTCTGAATTAGATATCACTGCATAATGAATTGACTTATAATGTTGATGTGAACTTCTGCTGTGTTGTTAAAATGGGCCATTCCTGGCAGCATTCAGATACTTCTGCTACCTACCTCAGGTCATGTTCTTCAGAGTAACTTCCATGTCAGATTCCCTAGCACACAGGTAGAAATGAAGGGGAAATTCATTTGTGTGCTGAAGGATGACCTGACTGAGCCATGTGCATCAACATCTTGAGCTTGACCCATACCCAGGCTGAGAGCCGATGACTGTCATGTACGTAGAGTAGTACATTAGTACTATGAGCCTATGAAATATGGGAGGAAATTCTAGTGGGTAAGAAGAGGGTCCTAAAACTCTTAATGGAAATGATAATGACTTGCCAGAATTAAGAGTTCTGGTCTGATGACCTCAGGGGAAGGGCAGGATAGAGTTGTAAGTAAAGGAGAGGGAAATCAAGATTACCAACCAGCAGTGCCAGGTAACTGTGGAGGCTCTCAAAACTCATAATCTGTTTTGTCAAGATACTACTGATCAAAGTGTACAGAATTCAGTTAATCCCTGACTGTGTCAGCTGATGTATAAACTGCAGTGTCCCAGTAAGCAAATATGATCATATTTTTGTTGTTGTTGCATCTCTCGCAGTGTCCTAACTACAAACTCTGAATTTTGTATTCCAACCATGAATAGCAAAATACACTGGCACAGTCACATCAAGGTAGTGAATATTACCTGTGCAATTTGTTCCAGGAGATTTAAGGCTCTTGAATCTATTTTTTTTTTTTTTGCTGATCAGCTTGTGATTTATATCCATGTCTTTAAAGCTATAATGTAAGAGAAACTGTGCAAGGATGTGGCCATGCTGCATACATGTGGTCTCTAAACAGAAAAGTATGCAAAGGACAATTGCATTTTTCTAATGTTTGGAGAAAAATGTTCAAATATATTTTAATTGTTAATTGTACCCATGTTTCAATTTACCTCATTTTTGTAATTAAATTTTAATGTTAGGAAACATGAAAAATCATCATTATTCTGAGTATTTAGTCTTGCTTGCTTCTTAATCCTCTAAATTTACTGCAGAGATAATGGGAAGAAGGGATGACATCATGCATATACAGCTGCCTTTTTAAGTGGCAGGGCCAGAGGAACCACTTACAGTAATTAGGAAATCCTTAAACAAGTGTTTGTGAAGTATTGGCTAACCCTCACTGTTTGCTTTTTTTTTTGGCACCACACTAGAAAGGTTTGACCTTGAATAATTATCTACTCACTGACTTTCTATCCTTTCCAGTTACTGGAGCACACAGGCTACTGGTAGATTGCTTTATTGTGGTATAATATTTTCCATACTTTTAAATATAAATAGAAGAAAAAGGTCATAATCCACCACAGTCAAGCAAGACAGTGACTGTGCTGTTCTGGGCAGGCCCTAAGGAGTATTTCAGAAGGATCAAAGATAAATTGAGTAATATTTGTTTAGCCTACTATAAAATACTTAGATTGTATAAATTACCAGTCTTTTCACATGCTATTCTTAAAAACCTCCTTCTATTCATTTTTACTCTCTTGTAATTAATTACTAATCTTCATACAGTGAATTTAGATATATTTTTACCTGAATTATCATCACACACTTCTAATATTTTCAGTTCTAGACCGAGGAAAAATGGAACAGCTCAAAGACAACTGTGAGCTGCTCTGAGTGTTGTTCAACGGATTATAAATAAGGTCTTCTAGAACTAGAGGATGAAATGTTAAATATAGCATCTTTTGTCTGATCCAGTCAAGTTTCAAACTTGTCATTTACACATTTTAAATTCATCTCCTTATTCAGCCTGCATAGCATGCAGACTTTGGACCACTGAATGCAGAAAACCTTGTTCACTAGTGCAGTGAGCCACTACACCAATTGGTCAAAGTCATTCTTCTCAGAATTATATTAACTCCCATAACAGGATACTTCTTTTTATCAGAAAGGTTATCATATTTTCATGTTTGATGCAAAAATACATTTGAATGTAGGTATAGGTAAAAATTCAAAACAGAGAAATGCAGACAAAATAGATCAGCATGTGAGTATTTCTTTCCAATGAATGGCAATTGTATTCTCTCTTCATGATATGCTAATTTTTAGGCTAAAATCTACGGTGATATCTTTGTAGAAAAGAATACATTATTTTTTCTAAGAAATTTAACTTTAAAATAAACCTTTACTTTCTTTCTGGCTTGTTTTTAATTGCCATTCTATCTCCCATACTACTAAATGAATTCATACAGTTGTCATTTAAAAAAAAAAAGCCACCCTTATCTTTTAGCCAAATTAAATTGTGTCATACTCGGTACCTTTAAAGGTCTTTCATCTACTCTATTATATCTAAGAAGCAGCACCACTGTCAAAAAAATCAACTAATTAAGAATGCAATGCTGAGACATCACCTTAGAGGCAATGTCTTTTAGGAACAATGCTGCCAACAGAAGGGTCAAGGAACATGACATGAGCTGCTGTCTACATGCTGGTACACTCTCACAGCCTGAACACTTCTGATTTCTGTTCTGTAGCCCATGCAATGACTGCATGGCCTTCATAAACAGTAGCAAGATTAAAACTCAAGATTTTATGTTTCTAAACTGCAAGTTTCTACTCCTGGAAATTTGTGGAACAACATTGTAAGTCTTGCCTACACAATTATGACAGCCACATGTTATTAAGAAGATGAAGTGGTATATATACTCCTTAGGAACCTCGGAGTATTGTAGGAAGTTCTGAAGAGCTGCGGGTATGTTTTTTTCGTCTAATCTGATTACTCAGTCCAGTGGAAGGTGAGCTTGATTTGTTCTGAATTATACTTTGTCAAATCTCAAGACTGACAAAGTGAATCTGACTTACATATGAAAAATGGATAAACTCATGCTTTATTCCTAATGGCAGTCTTTCTCCAGAGATGATTGTAAATTCCACTTACTTTGGCTTACAACACTGCAATGTAGCCGAAAACAAACTTGAAAACATTAAACTGTTTAAAATAGAACCAGTTCTATCATGGAAAAAAAAATCTTCCTCATCAAAGGACAAGAAAACCCATGTTTGATGAGTTTAGGTAGGGAAAAACTCTGTAGGGTCATCTGATATGTGCTAAAATGTGAGGAACAGCTTGTCAGGGAGGGGAGAGCATCAGTGGAGACCTGGTGTGATGTAGAGACCTGCTGTTGGACATAAGAGAACAGTTAGGAAAAACTCTCCTGCTGTCTGAGGTGACAGTGGAAAGCACAGAATGGAAGTTTTTAGATATTAATCCCTAAATCAAGGTTTCTACATTCTTCATGTGTCTCCCTAACTGAAATGTTGATACATGAGCAGCTGTATCTGTGAGGGCTCTTGTGTGTGCACCTTGATTTTGAAAACAAAACCTTTAGTAGATGGTGTCTGTTTTTCCTGCTGTTTCTGTTTAATATCTTAGAGACTTAAATTTTGTAATGATATAATTCTGGGGTTTATTTTTGTGCACAAGAGCAGCCTTAGCAAACAGTATCCAGGGGATTCTATAAACAGTATAATGTTCGTGTGTGAATACCAAGCAGATCATTCTTCCAGCACATGATTACTTAATTACGAAATAAAGATTATTTCAATTAAAACTGAACTCAATCTATTCTTGGGTTTGAAATTACAATTTCATAATGTACATCACAATACATAACAGCTCGGGACAGGAAATGACTAATACTTTATCCAATTTAATTTATATCAGTGGAAGCTTAACCTTGATGCCTTGGCCATATTTCAACTAGACTTAACACCCTTATTTATAGAAAATTGCTGTGAGATGTTCAACAACACAAAGTGGCCAGAGCCATTGTTTTAAAACTCATCCCAAAGACTATCTATCCAGCACACACCCTTGTAGCTCTTTGGGACATTGACTCCGGGAGGTTGAGGCACAAGTTCACTGAGTCATCGGCTCTGCATAGGGAGGCAGTTGGGTTGTTCCTTGTCAGACCCCTCTCCTTCCATCTCTACACATCTTATCCTGTTGATCTACTGGCCTCAGGCATAAATGAGAACAACTCAGCTGCTTGCCCAAACTCCTTCTGGGTGTGAAGACCTTTTTTAAGTGCTGGGAGGTGGGACTGTGCTTTGCAGTTTAAGCCCTGAGCATCACCTCCCCCAGGAAGGACACCTGTGAGGCAGCAGGCGTGTCTCCTGCTCCCTCCTCCAGCCGGAGAGCTGATGGTACCCCTTCCAGTTGTCTGAAAGTAAAGGAAAGCAAAATTGCTATTTGGACAGTTTTTTGATGCAGGTTCAGGAGTCTGACTCAACACTGAAAAGACTTGACTGTTTGCCAGAATACTAATGTAAGTAATTGGAAGAGCTCCTAAGTGGCTTTAAAGTGCAAATATTTTTAATTACTCATTGAAAAGATACAATGTACCAAAGATAAGTGGTGTATAAACAGGATGTTGTGGTATAGAAACTCAGGCTCTTTAAAAACATGGAGGTTTTAAAAATGAATCTTGTTGTGGGGTCCTCTGTGCCTAGAGCAAGTTCATCCTGGGAAGCAGCAGTAACATTCAGGTCTCTGGGTCCATCACAGTTTAGACACTGAGGAAAAAAAAAAAAGCAGTGACCTCTTCTACCACGTCTGATCTGTAGGAGGCACATGGGTCCTCAGTCATGAGTGCCACTGGGGTGGCAGAGGAGCTGGAATTCTGGTTAAATGCAGCAATATAATCTCATATGGCTGCTAGGCTCTGCTATTCTAAGGTATCAGATTATATCACTTGGTCTGAGTTTCTGCCTCTGTTCATTTTAGTCTTACTTTGTTTCTTCAGGAAAGGAAAGAGTATATAAGAAGAAATTTAAATTGTTTTTAAAAGAATACGCAAAAAATACAGTTTATAATTTGTGGTATCACCATGTGCTTAAATGTCATCTGTGCATGTTTAAATATGGTGGGTCTCTAGACCTCCAGCCTTAAACATGCTCATACTTGCATTGAAATGTTGTTGTGTTGAATTGTTTTGCTTATTAAGCAGTTGTATTTATCTTATTTGGGAATTACTAACCATATATGCACGTCACACCCCTCCACACATCTCTTCTAGCATGTGCTTCTGGAAATGAGCAAATTGCTCTTCTTTATGGATGAATGGGAGCTGGATATTTGAGGAGGTCTGGATTTTTCTCAGTCATCCAGCTGCATATTCTTTTAAATTGCTTTGTGCAGCTCCAGCAAAGTGATCCTAGGGAAGAGCTGTGGCTGAACTTGATGGTTTGACTTGTTGACAGCACCTGGCACCATCCCTCCCTCTACCCACACCCTCTAAGGAGGACACGTGTCGAGGTGTGAGGGGGCTCTGACTGCAAAGAGCTGAGCTCTGTGCCAAGAACCATTGTAACCTGCCGTAAATTACAGTGTCTCTGAAATTACTCTAATTTGTGCCAGGGTGTATCAACTATCTAAAAGCTCCGGCTAGCCCCAGCCTGCCTCCCTCTGTCCTCTTGGTTCCCTGGGCTCTGCCCTGGTTGCAGGCAGCACACCCGCCTTCATACAACCGTGTCTCTTACAGATCATCTCCCTTCTCCCACTTCTTTCTGTGCTCATCTTCTGTACTTATGGGAGAAGCTGCTGCTGGCTATGTTGTATTTTTACAAGGAATATTAAGCATATTAAGACAGCACATAAAGTGTGTTAAGGTTGCATATGCTTTTAATAAATAACCCCAAATCCCTTGAAACTGGACTGCCAGAAATGATCCATGATGCCTTTACTACCATCTTTGGAGTGTATTTGAGGACATGCAGGCCAAGACAGGTGGGAGGTGGGTGGCCTTGCCTTCTCCAGGCTCTGAGGAGAGCTTCTAGTCACCCATGAGGATGTTTGGATTGCCAGGTGGCCCTGTAGCAAGGGACTCGCTGACCAAGAGTAGGAAATCGCTTTCTCATCTTGTTTAATTTTTCCAGCCCAGGAGATGAGAGGGTTTTCTCTTTAGAGAAATATCTTCGCTTGATTTTGTTTGGTTTGTTTTATGGTGTGGGTTTTTTCCACCTATTGTGTAAAATGTGGCATTAGAGAGAAAGTAGCTTTTGGAGACTCTTCTGATGTTTGTCCTAAGAGCCAGCACCAGCTGTAGGCTGCTCCCCACTGGGTCCTGGCACACAGGGCATCCCTGCCATTTATTTTGTATTCTGAATTCAAAAGCATTTTCCATCTCTGTAAATCTTCATAGATTTCCATAAAATGCACTAGACAAAACATTTTAAAATGCTTATTGAGAAATTATTACATCTTGCATTTGGTTTACCCTTTAAAAAAAGCCTTTTCCTACGCATAAGTGTGGTATCATTGATACAATGTACATTGCATCCCTCATATTAATACTCTGATCAATCACGGCTGACAATACAGTGTCTTTGTGTGAGGGGCTGTAGGACAAATGTTTTAGCTTGTGAGAAGAAAATTGTTAGCATTTGAATAGAGAAGAGCATGGGGGAAGGATTAATAGCCTACTTTGATGGATTAGAATGTAGGGAAATTGCTCAATATTAATATGAAAATGTTTGTGAATTGGCTGTGTGAGGCTGTCAATGGAAAATGAGGGCCAGTGATTATGTCTCCAAGGCCTTATCAGTTCAGACTTGACTCTCACCAAAGACTTTCACACAAAAGACTGATGAGAGCACTAGAAAATAGCTGAATAAGAGCTGCTACAATAAGCGAACCATTCAGCCACCAGTGTCACGATGTCAGGTTTTATGCCCTTTATGTAATATTGTACATCTTTATATTAACATATCTGAATATGGATTTGTAATAAAAGAGGCAAATGAAACTACCTGCCAGATACTTTTATTTCTCTAATTTTTGCTTATCTCTGAAATATGATTGGAAAATGGACTAGGGTTAGTCTTAATAAACAGCCATGTCTACAAGGGAGATTTGTTTGTGAGCATGAGGTTAAGGCTTTCAAACGTGGCTGCGTATTTATTCTTCTAAAAAACAGAGAACTGTTTGATGGTCCTGAGAGACATTGCAGAAAAACTTGTTTCCTATTACCAGAGCTTCAAAACAGATCAAACAGACTATTTCTTCTGTGTCTTTTGCTCTTAATAAGGTTTTAAACTGACCCCAAATGCAGAAGTATGCCTAGTTATAAATGCATTTAACACTAATTAGTGTATTTCAAGTAATTGTACATATTAAATTACACATCCTCTTTTTGTTTTATGTTTTCTACATACTTTGTCTATCTAGAGGCTGAAATAAAGTTGTGCATTACTTGGCTGTTGACACATATCTTGTGGAAATGGACTTCTAAAAGGCACACTTGTGTTCTGTTAGTGAACCTTTTGGAGTGCCTTACTGCTGCTAGAAATTTTAGATCTGGTTTTGAATAGATGCAGGGTATACCTACCAGTAAGAGAATTTTTTTCTATTGCATTTAAAAAAAAAACCCTCAAAAATAAGATAATTGAAAAGCTATTATTTTCCCTTGCAATTTTGAATATGACTTACCTCCTTTTTAATCTTTTTGTATCCTGTTTCTTGTGAGTTGTCTGATTTAACTTTGCACATCTTATGAGATGGTGATGAACATCAGACTCTATAGTGACTTTAAAACCAGATCCTAAGTGGCCAGAGTGTCAGTGGATGTTTCTGGAAGAGCTTGCTGCCCTCATTTGCATCCTTCTTACTACCCTGTGTTGTAGTAAATCCCTTATGAATTAATAGAACAAATTCTGGAAATGTTGGTTGTTTCTTTGATGAAATCACAATCGTTCATTGTCAGGCAGAGTCTGCTGAGTGTTAGCATGTAGCATTGGCTGACATACGTCATTCTCTGAGCTCTAGTACTACTGGTTTATCCAGGCTAGTTTCATTTGATGCAAGTGGTCTTTATGAGATTTAAGATCTGCATCATGTGTCCCCAGACCCTTGGACCAGTTCTGCTTCACTTTCATAGTTCAAATGTCTTGCTTTCTGTAATGTGACTTATCCTAAGCAATCTATTAAAAGGTAGTAGGGTTATGACCATATCTTGGAATTACACTGCAGTGACATAGTACTGTTACATGTCTTACAAGCACTTGACAAAGAAATATGGAAAAATTTAAAAGAAAATCATAACAGACCGTTTTTGTAAAGTTTTTACTTTTTTTTTTTTAGATCAAAGCTGCACAGCATCAAATGTCAACTCATTAATTTTTTTCTAAGTACTTCAATTTAGAAGTTACTTTCTCTTTTATCTCTTCTCTTTCTTCTAACTTATCTTTTTTCCCCATTCTTTTTAATTTTTTTCTTTTATTTTTATTTTTCCCCCTTTTTTTCCATTATTTTTAGATAATAGCAACACTTTCCTATACAAGAATTTTCTTTAAATCTGAGTTTGGCATTCTGTTGATAAAAACAAGGGGTGTGTGAGTGAGTACATATGAGAGAAAACATTTTGGTATAAAAGTCTGTCTCAATTAGAGAAAGACTATTTTGCAAGACCTTAATTATAAATACATGACTTCTTACAGCTTAGAGTTTTTTTACGTAATTAGTAATCCAGTTTCTTTTCCTTACTTATAAATCACAATCTAGTGCAAAGGAGCTGTTTAGCACTTGGCTATTTCGTAATGTTCTCTAGTTAGTACTGGATCAATAAATCTTTTATTACTGGTGCCAAGTCTCCTCAGTGGCTAAAAAAGGAATTTTGTACACATTTCAATAAAGCCAAAATAGCGGGCTGGTGTGTTAAATATAGTTGTGTGTTAAACAGAGAAAGTGCTTAGCATCAGCAGTAATAGGGATGTAATCCACTTCTCAGACACTAGCAGCCAACAAGTAAGTGTGGAAAAAATATTTTAAAAATTGAAGTACTTTAATGTCTTCCCATTTAACTTTCATAAGTGGAATTTCCTGAAAGATACAGAAAGTTCACTTGCCCAAAGTGTGAGAACTCCCTTTGAATGATCTGCAACATACATGTAATAAAGTACAATGCATCATTACTAACTTAATTTAATCAGATTTTTATTTTGAAAAAATAGGTGGATTACCTAAGACATTTCATTACCTCATATGTGGTAAATGGGACTTCAGTACTCCTCAGGGACTTCCTGAGGAAGAACACCTATCTTATTAAAATCTATAACTGCAGCAAGTTCAGGCTCTGATTTGAAGCAGTGTCATATTTTAACAAATTTATTCCATTATTGCCTGTTTTAGTAAGTTTATCCACAATATTTTTTTTTGGAAATTTTAAAATATTTACTGAGTTTAAGTGTTGTAAATAGAAAAGATTCACCTGGAACCTTGTGTAAATGATATCATCCATTATTTAAATTGTTTCATGTATAGTTTTACAGAAGAAATGACATCTACTGTTTTATTTCCACCTCCTCTTCCTCTGCTCCTTTGTCTCCATAGTAGCAATTAGGAACCACATTTTTGTATGTTTGATACTATGTTTGGTGGTGATAAAAATGATTAATGATACTCTGTGAGTAATCCTCTTAGTATATATAACTAAGAATGTATCTTTGTGGACAGATGCGAGCAAGCATTAATTTTTCTGTCTGTGTTCATGGGCAGTTCATGCCAACTGACTGGACCCAAACCAATGTTAATCTGCAAGCCTTATTGCCACTCTTGTGTCACACTATACCTGAACTGCTTTCAGAGTGAGAAAGTGAGTAAAGATTTGAGATAAGTGAATAAATTTGGAGAAAAATAATGTAAATTGGAGAGTAGCTTCACACTGGTATTTAGGATCAGCCCTGAGGTCTCTCTTGAGTTCTTCTTCTTGTGGTGACTCTTTGTCCATCCACACTGAGCAGAAAAAAAAGTTTCTTTTTACCATAGCTAAGGCCTTCTAGGAACTGAAAGGCAAGTGACTTTCCCCTACTTCTAGGTTTGCCTTTCCTTCCAGTTGTAGAGTGGAAAAAGGAAACTTTAAGATGGCTATAATAACAAATGCAGGACTTTGCCAGTGTAAGTTCAGGTCTGGGGTTCTGCCTGTGATCTGGACAGGTCAGACACATTTTTGGGTGTTCCTAGCAGAGTGGTGTGAAGTAGAGCTAATTGCCCTTTGTCCACAACTACTTTGAGTAGACTAGAAAGTATATCATGAATGCTTAGTATGTGATGATTTATTTGTATTTGATCTCCAGTAACCAAAACAATAGCTCTAAACTCTCCTGGTACTTGCTTAAGGTCACATTGGCTGTTGAGGATTTTGCTCGTGCAGCAGAACCTCTGCATAATAGGGCATGAGCAGGGTATCTGCTCAGCTAACCTGGGCAGCTTGAAGCATGACAGTAGAAAGCAGGTCACTGTTGTGCTGTGGGATCATCCTTGGTTTCCCCAAAAGACTCCTTAGAACAACAGACAACCAAGTGCCGATCAGAGCAGTTTTCCAGCTGACTCAGCACAGCCTGGCCAAGGCCAGGTCACAGACAAGTTTGTTCTTTATAAAAAAGAGTGACAATTCCTAAGACATTACACTGTTACTTTCCCAAAGGCTATGTGACAGCTCTACATCCCTTGTTTCTGTAATGTGTGGTTTCTGTACTCATTTTGCTGAAGACACCACAGCAAGTGTTTGAATTTTACACCAAAGGGCATATGTGATTTAAAATAGATGTAACACAGAGCTTAATTTTGAACTAAGGACAGTTTTTGTGGTTAGCTTGCTCGATGCACTGCCTACTTTCATTTCTGGAATGACTCTTCAAGAGAGAAGTGATGACCTTAAAAAAAAACGTAAGGTGATATGTAGATACTGTTTTCCACAGTTAAAGGTCACCTTGACTTTTAATCTTGACTGCCATACTTTTCTTCTCATTAAAATATTTGACAAGAACTCTTTGCATGAATGAACAACACAGAACACCTTAAGACTGCTCAATTTTCACTAAAGACATTACTTTGTCATAATAAACAATCATACCATCAGCTAAAAATCATTCTGTTACACATTAACAAATAAAACACACTTTTATATGTTTATTACTTTGAAGAACCTGTCTTTTCTGATTAAGGAGCAGCACTACATATATGTCTTAGTTGATATTCAAGAGTAAATAACCTATCTTACAATAGTACAGAAAGAAAAGCTCTTTTTCCAACACTTTGATTCCAAACAATTGAATGTTTTTCGTGATTGACTGTAATGATTCATTTCCTGTTGTGCAACTCTACTCCCATTCTAGTTTGTCAACACTTGAGAAGTGAAATATTTTTCTGAACATCTGTTCAAATATCTCTTGGTCTGATGTCTTTTATAGGAGCTAGCCAAAAAATATAGGGCCGTTTTAATATAGAGGCTTTGTTATTCTCTATACCCAGATGTCATTCTGAAACAGAACAAACTCAGGTTTAACTGTCATGAAATCTGACATCATAAATTTTATACCACTGAATAATAAGCCAAAATGAAAATTACTATGCATAATAGAAAAAGTCTTGTAACTTGACCTTTACCTAAAAGGAATGATTATATATAAAAAGAGCCTTATGAATTAAGAATGTAATTCTTTTCACCTTCTGTAGCTTGAGGGTTGTTATAGGCACTGAGTTTTTATTGTTATTTTTATCCCACTTAACTGAATGCAGTTTCCAGAACTCAGCTGAGAGGACAGCAGAAGCGAAATGGGTGGGAAAATAGGTCAGAAAGTGATAGGCCAAGCCACTGCCCTCAGAAAACAGTATGTAATCACAGGCACACTGGTGAATGTTTTAAATTATGTGTATTTCCCTAGGGATCATTAGTACATTTTGGAAACATAAAGGACTGTCTGACTCTGAGCACCAAAGACCAAAAATATCAAATATATCCAAATTACTCTGAGAAGCAGTTCTGAAATTTGTTTAGCATCTCTTGACAAGTGCTATTGTTTGTGAAGTAAGTGTTGAAGATGCTTTTTACTGGAAAGATTCATTACCAAAAGTCTTTTGTGTTTTAATTAGACTGTGGTTTAATTGTAATACATTTAGGATGTTGACTGTAAGAGACTTTCCATATGAAGGGAAATACGAGGAATAGATCCCACTTATTTCTACTGAGATTTGGGACCGGTTTGTAAATGGAAAATTTTTAACTAGCTTTTCTCTTTTTTTTCCAGTTCAGTAGTTTTCTTTCAAGACACTAATTTTATTGTAGGAATAATAACAGTAATTGAATAAATGTTTGAATATTGCCACCAAGCTGTGAGTCTCAAGGAAACTCATTTCTAAAAATATGAAGGAAATTTGTTTGACATAATCAGTGCCTTTAGATTCATGATTACAGGAAAAAGAGAACTTGTGTTGACTATCAGAAATCACAAGAGAAAACGAAATCTCACTTTTGTTGCACGTTTACATATCACTCATATTGCTTCTTGCTATTGTGCATGTCTCTCTAATCTGAAATTGAAAAAAACACACTTAGGGACCATTGGCTAAACTGAAATGTTAGTATTGTAAAGACCAAACAGCTTTCTGAAGTAACAAGGATAAGAAACTAGACTACATAATGATGGGATTGGCTCAGATGTAATGTTGATTGTTTTCATAAGCTTTGTCCACTTTGACACATCTCTGTATAATCGGTTCCCCCTCACATCTTCTCTGATGGTAATCTTTTATTTCCCTCCTGTATGGCTTTGCTGCTTGTTAAATTAGAAACATATCATACCAGCACTGTTCAGCTGAATGGTTTTCAGATTTAGTGTGTAAAACAAAAAAGAAGAATATGAAATCCACAGAGCACTTTCTGATGACACAGAGAGGAGTCAAATCTAAACCAGGTTTTCAAGGAAATCACCAGAGAATTTCTGAATATGATTTATATCCAAAACAAATACTAGCTACCTACCGATAGCTAGTTAGCATTTTGAGTTGTGTATATGTTTGCAAGGACAATTTTATACCGAAAGCATTGCATTTTATATCTGGCTGTATTTGCATAAACCGTGTAGTTGTTTCCGATTAAGTCATCGCCAAAAGTCATATTTGGGAAAAGATTATGCTTTAAATACTACAGGTCTTTCTAGAGAACTAGACTTTCAGAATCCCTTACTGAAAGAAGTTATGACTGTCTCTAAAATAACAGTGTTAATAGCTTCAGGTTTTTTTCTAGTAAAATGCTTGTGCACACGTGTGGCTTTTACATACCTGAGCAGCCTGATTAGCATCTGTTGGCATGCTTAAAATGACACCCATACTTATGGGCTTTTTGAATCAAAGTGTTAACACTGTTTCTATGATGTCAAGAGTTAGTTAAAATTCTCTTTGGCTTTTTTTTGATTGCAAGTGAAAATGCCGTATCTTTTAGTTTCTGAATGGAACAGGTAAATATACTTTTGGAAAGTGCCTGGAGAAATATTTCCCAAGCCTTTTTCTCCTGAAGCCCAGCAAAAATCCCTCTGCTGTGCTGTTGTGATCCTGGATGCCAGCCATAGAGGCTGTGACAGTGATGCTTAAACTGCCACATATGGCACACAGATTAAATGAAGTACTGTATATCTTTGTCCTGTCAGATGTTTTCCTTCAGAAACATGTCACTGGATCAAAGTCAAATATGTATTCTTAAGAAGGCTTTCCCCCTCCCCCCCGAATAGAACACCATATCACATTAAGGAGCTCCGTAAGTTAAGCGATGGTGACAGAGTTTAGCAGTTCATACCCTTAGAGCAGCCTTGTGAATAAAGGCAAGCTTTGGGATCTCTCCTACTATACAGATATATACCTGGTCTTATACCTGTCAAATATGTTATGTTGAGACTGTCTGCAATTGACCATGCCTCGCTACCATTAAGCAAGGCTGACCTAAGAAGATGATATGTTTTGTATCTGTTTGAGAAGAATTAAATCTCACTGGTGAGGAAGCTTACTGAGGCAAAAAAGGATTTGCTAGCAGGTATCAGAGAGGTAAATGACCAGGTCTGCACATTCATCTTAGCAGCTGCCAGTCATCATCATTTAAAAAAAATACGTCACAAGTGGGTATCTTCACTTATTTCACTTTTTCATTGAGCACTGACTTGCTTTCATCTTCACCTGCCAATTTGCCAAGGTCAGTCTAAAATTAATCCAAGTCAGGGTTATCACCATCTTGAACAATCCTAATGAATTTTCCATTAACAAGATTGCTACCAAAATATTACTGGTGAATGTTTTCTACATCACAAGACACTCTGGAGAGAGATATATATTCATCACCATGGAAACATGAGGTTCATTTTAAATAGTTTTGAGTTTATTATTAAACCAGCCTCAGTCACAGTGACTGATTTCGTTGTGCAACTTGCTTTTTTTAACTGAAGGCATTTTGGAGGTAATCATGGTTGAGTTTAAATCCTGAACTGCATATGATACTTAGCTCTTTTGAAACATTTCTAATATCTAGAAATAGCATCCTACTTGTTGAGCTCACTCCTTTCATGCAAGAGAGGACCCTGTATGTATGACTGGTTTACTTCTCAAACACTTTGCCAGTTGCATTTCCCACTGGCTATGTGAAAACGAAGTACAGACCTTGCTAGTGAAAACCAAGATAATTAATTTATCTATAATTTCTGGAGCTGAAGCAATGAGCTCTGCCTTAAAAGACAGATGAAAGTTTACGTGCACAAACTTGCACTTTTAGCCATTGGAAACACTATAATGATCGACTCTAACAGTATTTCACCAAAATCATAGGAGAGGTTAAGTTGAAGTTCAGGGATACTACAGTTGGTCTGATCATGAATACGGTAAGAATAACTTTTAGCAAAGTCAGGTTGTTCTGTTTTGTTTTTTTTTTTTTCTGCAGATTACTGCTTGTAGGAGGTTTGTATTGGTGGGACATGAAGAAACAGAAGAGCAGATGTGGGGCTTGATAACAAGAGACAGTCTCAGAAAATATCTTTAAAATATTCATACTCTTTTTAATGATCTGTTAGTATAACTCCTAGAAACTGAAGGAGACATTTCCATGCAGCCACAGCTCCTTGATGGTTACACTGCTTGCTCACTGCTGACATCAGACGAATTCAGAACAGGAACCTTAAAGGTGAAAGCTTTCATGCTCTTCTCCCTAATCTTTTAATCCATTCATATTCTTTGACCTCCAGTATTAGACCTCCCTTATTAAATCCACCTGGGCATGGTAGATTGCTTTCCTCCCCAACAGAAAGGAGAAGAACTATTTATGAAAGTAAAGGTGAAGAGGACTGGTAAAAGAAAATGAGTTCTGTATGTGAAATTCTATAGATGTTTCTCTGATGACCTGGGGCTTCTACTTTGGGGTTTTGAGGGGTCACTTCTGCTTGCAAAGTTGTATTTTCATTTTCAAATATTCTGTTTTGTCTTTTTCTTTATTGTGGCTATTGATGTTAGCAGCAAGGTCTCCTACAGGCTGAAGAGTAATTTTTCCCTTTTGGGGTTTTGCTACCTTGGGGCTCCAGGATTATTTCAGTTGAAAATTTAATTTCAGCAACAACAAAATAGCTGTTGAGAGAGAGGCCCCACTGAGAGGGGCCTGTCCTTCACCAGGTAGAGTTATTCGTGGTTATTGGCTGTGTGGATGTGACGTGAGTAACCAACTGGAAAAACCTTTGTGCAAACAACACATTTGAAAAGATTCATAAAGTAAATTGTCTTCTGAATGGATTCAGGAGCGGCTTTTCCCTAGAATGGAGCTGTTGAATACTGGCACTGCATAGGGACTGACATTAAATAGAAATATAAGTTTGTTAATTTTTGACTTGAGATTATTTATGCTAGTCAATAATAAACTGAGACTTTGGTAGATACAGGACTAGCTGTAAAACACTTCCCATTCTGTTTGCAGTAACACAACACTACCTGTCAATTTTTGCATGTGTTTTCCCTGTTAAGATGATGAAATAACTGCCTAAGGTAGAACTGGCACGTTTTTGAGTGACATCCTTTAAATATTCTTTAAAAGGATCAAAGGAAATTGTATGTGGTATGTTTAAATGTGACATTCCCCCTGCCCCCACCCTCAACTCTCCAGCATTCTTTAATTCCTGCATATTTCATACAACTGCTTTCTCTAGCAGGATAAGGACAAGTGTGAGGCGCCTTTCTTCCAGATGCCTATTCAAGATGGTAGCATTCCCTCTTCTTTGAGTGAGCTGTCAGAGATCTCTTCTTCTGCTTGAGTGATTCCATATATGTCCCACGTGAAGCATTCAGGGCAGTCAGGATCCTGCTCTACGAGTTGGCCTCCACACCCCTGAGCCCCAGACACGATGGCCCTGTAGTGCTTGTTGACCCCTCACACTGAAGCTTGTTTCACATGGTAGAAAATTGTTTCTTCCTCTTAGTTATGAAGTGCTTCTGGAGGGTGTGTTGGGCCAATGGCATTGAGCAATGACAACTGTGAAGGCAGTAGAGACAGGGGTAAAATTTTGGCAACAGGATTGCTCACAGAATTAAACAGTGAGGGCTAGGGGGAAGGCTGTGCTGTACAGGCTCTCTACTGCAGTCACATGTGACCTCTTGTGTGTGGAGTGTAATGACAGGCTGATCGAAAGCAACACATCCAGTTTCATGTCTTGTCCTTAAAGGATGTGAAGTGTTTACGTTCCCAAAGGTGTATTTGTGATGAGTAGTAGAAGTAGCTAGTCAGCCAAAGATTGAAGAGATGATGGTATGGATCGTATGAATACCTGATGTCAGAGTATTGCTTACCTCATGCATCTGTAAAGTGACACAGAAGATTTCTAGGAAATGAAAAACATAGAAATAAACCAGTAGTAAGTATGTGACTGGCACTCTTAATTGGGAGAGTAAATCTACATTAGAAAAGGTCTTTTCTGCTTGTTTAGACAACACTACTTAACCCTGAACAAATATTTAGATGCATTATATTCAGTGGTACTTCTTTTATTTTTTAATGAATGGAGCTATTTGCATATCCATTTTGCTGAAGCTTGAGCTTCTCTTCCTTGGAAACATCCCCTTCTGACATGAGTGAAATGCCTTTTACTGAGGCAGTAGAAGTACATAACTGCTTTTTTTACCATACGGTCCCTTTTCTGAGATTTTCCAGTGTAAGTTCATAGTCTCTCCTATAAAGCTCAGTGCCAATAAATCTAATCCTTATTTCATTTGATAAACAGAGTGATAGTGCTACGTGTGTCCATATTTTCACTTGGCTGGTAATCTGCCTTGCACTTCTCCCACTCCCACCCCTCCCTTCTGCAACTGTCGGGTTGTATTTAAATGCCAAAAAAACAGAATTAGTTTTGCACATCAACACTGACTTATAAGGCTATTTGAAGTTAAAGCTCTTTGCCAGTTTCCATTTTCTTCACAGTGTTCCCTTCCGCTTTGGGTTTGAAGAAGGAGTAGAAAAAAAAAAAAGAAGTTATTTAACAAAACTTGATCTGTTTGAAACTGCAAAGTCCAAGCTGTCCTTCCTGTGCTACTGCAGACAGCATGAGAAATGAAGGCTGAAGGGCTCGGCCGATTTCAGGAAAAAAATGCCCCAAAAAGGTCAGGAAGAAATGGGAGCCTTTTCATTTTGTGCTCCCCGGGTGATATTCAATAACTCTTTTGGTCTTTATACTGTAGGACGTAGGCTCATTTGCTCAATTTGGGGTGACAGCAGCGTGTTTTGTCAGAACATAGCTGGAGTTTTAAATGAGGACGGCATTCTGAGGCGGTAGGAAACATCCTTTATCTTAGCAACAGGAGGGCATGGAAATGCAAGGTTTTTTGGCAGCGGTCATATAAATCTAGTGTTTTGGAGGGGCTGACCCAGGCCGTGTGGAAGGAGCACTCAGCTTTCCTTTGACGGTGTGATTTCCTGCTCCATGGTGGAGAACTTGTCTGGACAGAGTCCTGAAGAAAGCCTACATCAATTACTTGAAAGGAAATCAACTCTGTCTCCGAGTGCTTGGCAGCAGAAATATTCATTGTTAAGCAGGTTATAAATACATATATGTACACACGCACACAACCCCAACAAACTCTTCCATTTTCAAGCATTAGTTGTTACAGTGACGCCCGTTACTACTTGTACTTAAACTTCTGTCTGTATTACCTTTGTGTAAAGCTCTTTCCAAGGGGCTTATAACTTTCCTTAAAAAAAAAAAAAAGAATTCTTAGACTTCAACAGGAAATACATGGTCTTAGTCTGGGAGTCTTCTTTTCAGATAAAACAAGCTTTTATTTTTTTTTCTTTAAACTTTCACATGTCAGAAATAAATAAGAACAAATCTGTTCTCAACTGAGAATGTTTAAATGAAGTTTTTTTCCCCCCAGTTCACTGAGGTCAAATATATTCTAATTTATTTCCCCTTGAACTTTTCTCTCTTTCAAGTTACTGCCATGAATGGAAGCGTCTTTGGATAGTTTAGAAAATATAAAAATGATGAAGTGATATCTTTTTGGAAAGCTGCTGTGTGTAGTAACACTTAAGCAGCTGTTACATCTTTTGTGTCAATAATCCTTAAATTAAAGAGTCATTAAGCACTCGGTTACATGATAGATCGCAATGGCTCAGTGTAAACCTATTGTGTAAATCTGTAGAGAGAGGCCTTTTGTTTGCGTAAAGAATAATTCTGAGCCAGATGAGTGCCTAAATATGTATGTATATGATGGTTTCTGATGCCTTTTAATGACTCATTAGAATTTATGGGGTTTTTTTTTGTTGAACTGATAAATTTCTACTTTTTATTCTCTTCTAATTAAGTAAAACCCCCATGCACATTTTTTAAGTATTTCATGGTTCTTTTAATCCTTTCAAGCTTTTGGATCAAAGTTCTACAACTGTTTTTTAATAGTGCCTTGCACAGGGGGGCCTGAACCTGACTGTAATACTTTGTTGACTGTATTGCCATGAAAATTGCATACACTGCACCATCAAAAGAAAGAATGGAAATGAAATCACCCTGAGAGGAGGAAGGAGTGGAGCAGGAGGTGCTCAGAGGGGATGTTTTCCTGGGAAATTGCATGCAAAATGATGTCAGAGCCTGAATTGTGTGCTGGTGAGAGGTGCCATTGCTCCCACCAGCGCGGTGGGGCTGCTCCTGGCCATGGAGGCCTCACGCTTCCTCAGAAGGGCGTTCGCAGCCACAGGGGATGGGACGAGGGAGTAAATGAAAGAACAAGCATGTTGCAATATGCTGTGTGGATCAGCACTCATCCATCTGAGTCCCACGCAAGCAGCCCGTCCTTTATCCTCTCCTGTCAGCAGTAGGCGACCCTTCCCCGGCAGGGAGTGCAGAGTGGTTGTGCTAGGCCTGGCCGGGAGAGGTGAAGCCAGGCTGTGGGAACATGCCAGCTAACTCTGCCTGCCCCACCAAATGGCCTCATTTCCGTATGTTCCCTCCCCTCTCCATCCTCTCGCACGTATTTCAAAACTGTCCCAGACTGGATATGCCTTGGAGAGAGATTAATTTCCAATGTAACACCCACAGAAAAATTCACGTCCAAAATATGTTCTTCTGGTGCCAAAAGAAGAACAATAAATGACTGGGAAGAAGGGAAAATACATTTCCAGACTAGACAAAACCTACCTCCTGTCCTTCCCTAAGCAAAACCACATTGCCATTGCCTGTTGGCTCCTGCAAATATTAGGAAGAGAAAATGTCAACACAGAGCAGGTCACACTAAAGTGTAGAAACTGATGCTGGAATCAGGGAAATGATACATCACTCTTTCGCAGTGGTTTTTGTGAGTGATCTCAAGATGACTAGTAAAGGCAAGGGTCAGTGCCTCAAGTGGAGAAGAGTAATGAATGGCGCAAGCGACTTTAAATTCAAGTCTGCTTGGTGGTCTTGGGACTAGAAATGGATCATAGAGCAGAAGCCCAATTCAACACTTGAGGAAGTGCAAAGGATGTGACTGTGGTAAGTCACAGTGCTTGGCACCAGGATGGTGTATTGGAGTGGTCTGGCTCCCAGGAAAGGTAGAGTCTTCCCAGTTTCCCCATTACTGTGGTGCTCCCTGCTTTGGGATCTTCCCTAGTGTCCCCTCCTAGCAGGAGTAGCTCCTCAGGAGGAAGGGCAGTGGGTCTGTAGAGGTGCTTTACTGCTGGGACTGCAGGAGATATTGGAAGAGAACCATCTCACTTTGCAGAAAAGACTACAGTGCATATGAAATTATACTATGAGAGGAGATGCCTCCTGATCTCCTCCACTTTAAAATGAGAGATTCAGGGACAGGAAAACAGGGAAGAAGCCTCTGCAGGTCATTGCAGAGCCAGGAATGACAGCCAATTGTCCCGACTCCCAGTTCCTCCCTCCTTTCTCTCTTCCCAAGGCATAGTTGAGACAGCTCCATTGATGGTGGTAAGATAGAATTAGATAATATATTCAAATCTCATTTTTGGGCAGAATTGTTTAATGACAGCCTATCTATAATATTTGCATTTAGTAAATCTGTCCATGGTCATGGCAGAATCACCATGGGATACCCATTGGATGCTATTTTGAAGTACTTTGTTTTGTTTTTCTTCAAATGGAAAAAGAAAACTCAGTTGTTTTTTCTGATTTACAGAGATGCTTTTAACTGGTGGTTGCAGTTTTGTGGGGTTTTGGTGACTTTTAATTGTTTTTTTTTCCAATGTACAGAGGAACATTGCCTTAGACCAGCATCTGTTTTAAGTTAGTTTTTGACCTAGTAAAAAAAATCTTCATTCATTACATGGACAAATTGCTGATATCCAAATATTTTATTTGATTAATTGACTGAAGGAAAACTGTTTCCTCAAAATACTGCAGTTTTTCTTTAAAGGGAAAACTAGAAAGTGTGTTTGGAGTAATCAAAATGTGATTTAGCCAAACAAAGTTTCCATGCTTTTTAGCAATAATATTTTACAGAGACCATCTGCAACCTTAATGTAGATAAATATGAATTTTATTTTAACACCTCTAAAGTAGCTACTTTTCTTGCCATTTGAAGCTCTCCATTAGACACTTAACTTCCACTTTGTTTTTTGATCAGATTTGCTGTGCTTCTTTGAAAAGCATGAAATCTCTAAATTATGGAATCCAAGCACTCTACTTTCAGCCCCTGATGCTGGGGAAACAATCTGAATACACAAAATTAGAAAAACATACACAGAATAGTTGTTTAAAATTCACAGCTGTCAACATGGAGTGTTTTGTGTAAGAGAAAGAATGTCCGAAACATTGAGTTAACCAAATAGCTGCAGATGGATTGGCTCTCCCTGACTTCTCCCTGGGCATTGTCTGGAGGCTCTTGTGCAGGGGTTCATTTGCATGGCAGCACAAAGGTCCTCTGTTGGAGACCCTGCTCAGCATCTCCCCAGGCTTTGCCTTTAAAGGGGCCTGCCTGGCCTCGGTGGCAAAGTTTTCCCTGTGCTGCTTGTTAGGAATCAACAGAAGTCTGGTGTTTTAATATAACACTGCAGCATGAAGTAGGGTTTTCAGTTAGAATGAAGTTGGTGGAAGATATAGGGATTTTAAGGAATTATTTGAAGAAAGGCTGTACTGGAACAACAGTAATCGTTTATAAGAACAGAGTTTTTGGGGGTATTTGGATTGCCAGCTTTTTATTTATGCTGTATGATATGGTGGAAATGGCATCGGTGAACAACAAGTATTAGAATATGTAATTTTGTATGCTAATTATAGCTTGAGTTTTCCCACCAACACTGAGGAAATGCATTATTTATCATTTATTCTGCTTCAGAAGTCATAAAGCACCTTTAAAAACAAACAACTGAATAAACCTGATTACAAATTTATCTGAGAATCTGGCATAAGTAAACTATTAGTGGAAGTCTCAACTATATTTTGTCATAAATATTATTCAATAATAAATTATGATTAATTTTTTTCTTCTTCCTACCTATTTCAGTAATATTCTGTGGCTTGTATAGCAAACGGAGTTCTGCAAGGAGTAAATCTTAGGCACAGGAATTGCCTTCTGCAAGTCTTAGCCAAGATAGAAATTTGTAGAGAAAACTAGCTCTGCCTCTCTCCTTGTTTTTGCAGACTCCAACTGCTGTTACAATAGCCAAAAGTTTGCCAGCGTTTCCAAAGGGCTGTTTTCAAAGATTTACACCTTGTTGTAGGCTGAAACTTGGCAAACAGGATTGCATGCCTGAAGGGATTTACTGTTTAACATGTCTGAATATTAACATGATTAAGCAAAAATTGGATGACTTTATTAACCATAACTTGATTAAAGGGTGATTAGTCATTTTTATGTTTGATAATAACAGCCTTCCGCCTTTGGTGCAGCAGAAAGGAGTTTCTGCTGCTCGGGATTTTTTGCTTTTGTTTGGAGGATATTTAGTTTGTAACAGTGCATCCTGCATGTAAGGAGGAAAACTAGAGCTTGGATTAGAACCTGACACGTGTTTTTCTATGCATGTTTCACCCCACCTGAATGAAACTGATCCAAAGAGATTGTTCATATTTTCAAGTTGTAAGACTTGCCTGTTACTGGTATATTTTCTAAATAAGGAGAAGTGTTTGCATGAGCAAAGTATTTCCCTCAGCTTCTAGACGTTTATGCAAATACACATAAACATCCACAGTGGTGACTTTTAAAAGTGCAGCATTTGAGCTAGCCTGAGAAAGAGCACAGGCTGCTACTTTGAGCTCTAAACTGGGAAGGTTTTGCACTAACTAGAGTTAATTATAGTTGTTACTTGAAGCAATTTACAGTATTAGGAGGGATGCAGAAAAATAATGGTCTTCTCATTTGAAAGGGTTTTTTCAATTTATTTGATGGCAAGACTTGTCCTGTTTTAGTCATGTTCTATTTTGCAAAATACATTTCTGGACTATATGGCTTCCTAGGTCCAGAGAAGTTACAGGATATTTTGCCATTAGCTTGAAGCGTACAAAACATATACACTTTTAATTGTTTTCTGTGCTGGATAGAGCTTAAAGATCTTCAGAGCTATAGCAAAGCAACAACAAGTAAATACAAAATTTGAAAGAAATTTATTCCCTTAAAATATGAAGTAAAAACAGTGCAGTTAAAAGCTAGTGAAATTATTTTTACAGTAGTTAAAACTAGCCTAATTTAAAATCTCAGTTTCAAGAAATAAACAATGAGGCTGAGTAATTTAATAAAAGTAACTGCTGGGAAAGACACAGTATTGATAAATTTTTATCATTACATGTGCCATTGAATTTTAATTAGAATTTAGCTATCTTACATAGTAATTAACTCAAATGAGAATTCTGCACAAACTGCTCTAGAAAAGGAGTGTTCATATATGCTAATGACTACTATGCGTGATTAAACATTGAGAAAATAAACTCCAAATGTATGCTAATAAATGGCAAAAATTACTGTGTAGAATGAATATCTAACAGAGGAATGGAGAGATGTTTTAAAGGATGTGTATACTGTTTAAGTCAGCACATTATGTTTCAGAACTTAGGGCCCCACAAATGGTGTCATTGCAGTCACTCCCTTCCCTTAAGCAGCTCCACAGAGATAATGGAGCTACCCACGTGAGCACCTTCCTTCCGTGAGTTTGGAAACTGAGCCCTTATGAAACTATTTCACCTTGGAAAATACAATTTTATTTTGTATTTCCCATTTTTAAAATGTATATAACATTTAATCAGATATTAAACATAATTCCCCTAAAGAAGATCCATAGTCTTATTCCTGGAACTTTGGGATGTTTCAGATGGATTCCAAGCTAGAACTAATTTATTCATAACCTGATTTATTATTATAGGTGGTGCTGTCAGATCTTGATTAATTGAACTGTGATTATTTAGCCATATCTGTCTAGAGCTCCTATCAGACCTAATTTTTTCCTCTTTTCTTTTTGAGTTTTTTTGTTTGTTTGCAGGGGTGTTTTTGTTTGCTGCAGGCTGTCACTAGGGATGGACAAATCTGATCGGCAAGAGATCCTTACAAAATCTGCTCAATTCTTGCTCAGGGAGAACCAAACTCCGTTCAGCAGCCAGGAAAAAAAAAAAAAAAGTTGCTGTGCAGTTCTATCATAAATTTGCTTGAAGAAAGAGTTTTGTGAAGCAAAGCAAGGGTGAAAAGACTGTTTCTGATGTATGTTGGACAAGAAAAATTAATCCGTGCATGGTACTTATTTTGGCTGTGCTTCAGAAGACATCTCGTGTGATGTCACCTGTAAATAGCTGAGAACTTTGACATCAACTCTGTGTGAGGCTGTTTAAATAAGTGCCTCATTTATAGAATCCTGCTGCCTGCAAAATGGTTCCAATGGTGTTACCCACATGCCTGAGGGGAAAGTTAAATAACGAAACCCCAAAGAGTCTCTAACTGGAGAGAAAGAACACAGGAGGAAGGAGAGAAGAGAGAGCTAATCTATAACAGTGCAACCTCATCCCATCTTCTGTGTGTACAGGACCCAGTAGTTAGAAAAACAGAGCATAAAGACATAGAGATATGAAACCATTAGATAAATACATCACTGCTTGAAACTAAGCACATGATTCTTTGCTACTGGACATCTTCAGCATTCTGGAAGCAATTGAAGTGTTTGATCTTACTTCGATAATTATTTGTAATGAGGTTTTTATAAATTATGAAGATCTGGAGAGACTGCATTATGTGATACTGAGGCCCTGTGTAATGCTTACACCTCTAGTAAATGTCTAGCACTGCATTATACCTATACACATGCGTAATTATGGTCATTTGAAATGGTTTGGAGAATTTCAGATTCTCATTTATAAATCTAAAGATATTAAAATCCATTAATAAACGTTTGCTAGGAAATACTCCATCGCACAGTTTTGAGTTTGGACACAGAGAAGATCACAGAATCACACAGAATGAAAGATTTTAAATGTGTTTTCTTAAATCTATCCTTTCAGTGTAATGGAATCTTTTTATTTCAGTCAGTGGTTGCAGTTTGTATGTAAACATAAATTCCCCATATCCTAGCGCAGTGCTAGTCATTGGGGCTGCAAGTTGTACGCCACCAGTGCCTTCATCACACTGGTGGTTTATAGGTCGTGCCCAGTACCGGTAATCTGGAACATTTGATGGTATCTGCAGGTTACTGTTTGCTATTGGAAATAAGAGTGTTCTCAAAACACTCCAGGAACAAGCACATGCTGGACAAGTTTATGCATCCTATTGTTATTTGAGCATTCTGATGTTAACCACTAGACAAGACACTCTTTTCCTTGCTAAGATGACTGCTATGGTTATGAAGTGGAGTAATAACCATTTATGGCAATAAAGTTAGACTTGTGTCAGAAATAGTAACCCTTTTTGATTGCCCTGCAATCCAGTGCTGAATCAGCAACAGTTGTTGTCATGTTGTGGAAAAGGGCTTTCAAGGACTGTTTTGAAAAAACAAGCCCAGTAGGAACTGCAGTTACTGACTGCAGTGTGTCAGTGCATCCTATGGTCTTTTCGGGGTAGATGAAGGAAAACTAGCACCATACAGTTTACTAGAGGTGTGTGTAAACATAAAGAGCTTCTGTGTGCTCTGCACAGACTTTCAGGAACACAGGATGTTTATTATCCCATGGTTGTTAGTGAGAAATTTCCCTTTCTCAAGAAAATCGTTATTTCTACCTGCTCTATATCTCAGGAGGAAGCTTCTTGGTAACTTTTTCTAAGCTCTCTAGGATTTCTGGCCTCACAAATGTGAAATATCAGTAAGGTTAAATAGAACTCTTGGTCAGTCAGTCTATATTGCATCAGGTCTAGCACTGGCTGGTGTCAGTTGAGTGGAAGGTGTTCATAGTGTGTGGTAAAGTGCCTCCTACTTGCCCCAGTGATTCTTAACCCATTCCAGCTACATTATGAAGTGGATGATGATTAGCTGTTCACTTCCATCCCTTTCTTGCTCCTCTTGCAGGTTTTTGTTGTTATATAGATCAGAATATTTTTCTTTTCTATACCCTTTACTAAGGATCGAGGCAGCACTTGCAAGACCTGCATTTGGACAATTACCTGATCCACAGGTAATCCAGCTACATTGAGTCTGTTACCTTTCCTTTGTATAAACTCTGCTGTACAGACACTTTTAAACAATCTTACTTTTAATATGGAGACAAGTATTTGTTTTCTGCGACTGAGAGTTCTACATTTTTGTCCCTGTACATTATATTATTAATACTTCCCTTAGGAGCATCTTTAGCTGAATGATTTAACAAAGTTTAAGTCACTTAATTTTTTAAGTAGATTTTGAAAACAAGAAAAAAAGTACTTACTGGTTTGGTTGTATAAAGCCTCTGGTTAAATCAGACTCATCCTTTGGGATAGGTTTTTTATTACCTCGTAAAGGTCTTACAGAAAATTATATATTTTAGATAGACTTGTTCAAAATAATACTTTACAGACATGATTAAAAGTAAAAATATTTTTCATATAAATGGAAATTTTTCTCACATTTCTGCTGTTTTTAATACAATTTCTGACTTTGTTGGTGTTTTTTGCTGAAGACTTCAGCAAATTCCTAAATGTATCAAGTGCTGTTGAACACTCTTGTCACGGAACACATTCTGTTGTCATCTTTGATTTCGTTAAACTATAATATCTCTTAAATTTTAATTTATTGATATGATAAAAAAGCATTTATTTGCCTCAGTTTCCCCCATCATGAGGACAAAAGATTTACTAGTGCAAGGCCATAGTAGCCTGTTATCTTAAGTTTCACACTCTGAGGGTAATAGAATGCAAATGCGTACTTGTCAAATAGAATCAAAATGACAGTTTACAAGCATCAAGTCAAGTAATCAAAATGTTATAGTGTATATTTGCTGCAAATGTAAATATCTCAAGTGTCTTTAATTGTGTTGCTTGCAACTAAAGCAACCCACCACCATCTTCTCTGGATATTATTGTCTGGATGTTTTGAGTAAAGCTATAACAATATTTATTTTTATTTTATGTGATGAGCAACAGTCTTCAAACTAATTCTGGTGAATTAAGAGTTGCATTTCTGGGGAACTAACTACCACTATTTGACTGCTGTTGTAAAACTTTATTAGGTAATACATCTGACCTCAAATTGAAAATTTGTATTGGAGCTGGTTTAAGGAATCATTATAGCTCTGTTGTTAATTTTATATTTATCTAATAAAATATAGCAGGAACTACATGACATGCACTAATGCAACTGATGCTAGCTGCTAGGCTTGTTTTTAACTACTATTTTCTACCTCATGCAAGCAGAGGGTAGAAGGAAACAGTAATAAGGATTAGGGGTTTTTTTGCAAGCAAATTGCTGTTCCATGGTTTGTGGCTGCTTCTAGGGATGAGGTCAATATGAATATTACCAAGTATATGTTTGCACATACATATCTATTTCTAAAGAAAAATATGCATCACCATGATGTTAAAGATATAGAACTAGTTTAAATACAGAATAAGAATCAGCATTTAAAATTATATGAGAGGAGGGGATTTGAGAAATCACAGGGATTTGAGTCTGATCTCAGTAGTAAACCAGTTTAAAAAAAAAGATTTGAAAGAAAGCATAATTGAAAGTATTGAATTAAATGCAAACTAGGCAAGCATGAGTTTGCCTGTGGTAGACAGTGACAACCTAACCTGATTTGTTTGTTTGTTCATTTGAGGTTTCTTTGTAAGGTAACTGATTTTTGTATTTATTTTCTACATAAAGAAAATGTAGTAGGTGTGATCTGTAAATGTAAAGCTTTGGTAAAGCATGGTATGTTGTCCCTTGAGAAGTGTGGAGTTAAGCTGATGAAGATGAGGGGCATGGAGAACACTATTCCACTTCAGTATCAGAGATCTCCAGCCATATCATGACTGGAGTGGGAAGGGTAACATCGTGCGGGGCCTATTAGCCCCATGCTGTATGTACATAAAACCTCTGCCCCATCTTGGCCTGGGGTGATTGTTTCTATATCAGGCTTCTTGCTCTTGGAGAACCTGGTTCTGCCTTGGAAGGCTTCAGTCTGCTCAAAGCTGGGACAGATCTGTCCCAAAAAAGCAGTTCTTTACACAGAATTTCCGTCCAAGTCACCTTTGCATTTTGTCACACACTGTCAGTATGGACTGTGTTTGCCCTTTTCCTTAGCACAGGGTCCAGTCCCATTCAGTTGGAACTGTGAACCATGATTTTTCTCTTTTGTGGGTGACAAATACAAAAAAGAAGTACTACCCATTTAGTGACCTCTGGTTATGTATAGCTTATCCTGAGCCATATCTTTATCACTTCTTGTCCAGATTATCGTCACTCTCATTTTAATAGCCTTCTGGCAGCTTGTAGCATTGAGTGTTGGTTGGCTGCCATATTGATCCCAAGAAGGACACTCTCCATTTGTGTATTCCCGCTTTGCTGCCTGCTTTCTTTGCATTACCACTTTGTGCATGCTCAGCACTTCTAAATACCAAGGCCATTTTCATTCATTCATTCCTTCGTTCTTACAGATCTAGAAGGCACCAAGCACTAGCCATGCTGGATACAGTCTTTGTAGAACCTTGGTCCATTTGAAATGACTAATTTTTGCCCAAATGGATGACCGTGCAAGCTTGGCAATAGAAGAAATGTGGGCTATTGTCACTTTAGCCCTCTGGGGTCAGTAAGACTTGTTTAATTTAACAAGCCTTGTTTAATTTATGTTACTTATTAGAAGGTTTTCTTTCCCCTCTTGCTATTTAGAAAATGGAGACATGAACACTGAATTAAAAGTGCTGGGAAGAGTGCTCCATAAAAATTACAGCTATTTTTGAGATTTTGACTCATTTGTTTTTCATTTGTTCCGATTTAATTCTATTTTTAAAAAGCTTGGTCTTTACACAAAGAAAAAAGAAGAGAGTAGGAGGAAGTGTACATTGACATACTAAGTGAAAAACCTCAAGAAAAATTACAGTAAATTAAAATTTATTTCCCAAGGGATAGAACATATTTCAGTGGGATGAGGGAAGAAACTAATAGACTTTCTATGAACAGCTATTTTTATTTAAAGAATAAGCTTTCAGGCAAATATAATCCTGCAGCCTCCTGAGGATAGCCTTTCTTTTTTTTCTTGTTAGGAATACCAATTAAAAAGTGAACAATTAAAAGCACAGAAAGTTTGTCAGTGTATGTTTTCCATGAAGCTATGCTTTCTATCATGCTATTGCTTGCTCACCATGCTTTATACTGCTGCAGTGCATCTGTGTTTCTAGTCTGCAGACAGTAATTAGTTAATGCTGCCAAACATAAGTGAATTGTGTCTACTAATCTAAAGCACTTGCTAACAAATCAAATCGTTTGTGGGTATTTAACAGTTTTGAAAGGATGCAATTTGACATTTTGGTTTACTCACACCTGTTGCTTTCTCCTAAGAGTCTCTCTTGCAGGGACTGAAGGGTTTTTCTTTGTTTACTCCAGATAGTACCAGTGATCTCAAAGAGCACATTCTGTGCCTGTGTGGAAGTGAAGAGAAAAAGGTTTTGCTGCCAAAGATGATATAGAATGAAATTATACCTTAAGAAATGATGGAGTTTTCAGGGAGAAGTAATTAAGTACTGAGTAGAAATTGGTTTTTTGGCAATTGTGATTTCCCCTACCTCAACTAACACACACTCTTCCATAGGTGCTGTCTGTCCTCATCTCTTTTCAGCATGGATATGCTGTGTCCATGTCCCCTTTGGCCTCTTTTCCTCCTCTGCAGTCTGTAATTACTTTCATCCCCTTCAATTTTTGGGGTCAGTAACAACATTGTAGATATTGGATGAGTGGTCCTTAATCTATCCTAAGCTCTATGTCTGTTATATTTCTTGGACCTAACAAAGGGGTTTGTGTGAAAATATCTTCCTTTCAAATCATATAACTTGTTCTCATAAAGGATCTTACTTCTTTTAAACTTGGTGTCTCTCACTATTGTTCCTATCAGGCATCAACTCCCTACTAGTGATATAGACGTTAAAAAGCATCCTACTTTCTAGAAGACTTTGGACCCAAGAAATCTACAAAGCCTCATTTAAAAAAAAAAAAAAGAAAAAGAAAAGGAAAACCAAAACCCCAAACCAACTGTCATTCTTATTTCATCAAGGAGTATCAGAAACTTGAATTCTTCATTTTTCAGTAGAACAAGCTATGAAAGTTCAATGTTCTGGAGATGTCTCGTAACTGTTAATGGTAGGCATTAGCTCATGGAAGCTTGTACTCTGTTATATGAAACTAGATCCCTTTTGAAATACTTATTAAAATAATAACCTCATGATTTATTTCACAGTTCTATTATTTATCTGCTTCATTATATATTTTTTTAAATATACTTTAGATATGTTTTTCTAGCTTAAAGAATGGTGATGGTATGGGAGTTTCATTTGGGGTACAGGTAATATAGGAAATTTACCTTGGCATTTAATTCTTGGTTTTAGTTCCTTCCATTTTTAAAGGGAAATCTATTTGGTCTGATTTATGATGGCAGTGTGAAGTTGTGGGGGTGAAAAAAAAAGCCATTTTTGTTGATTCTAACCACATGGTTTTCAAGTCCATGAAAATTTCAGTTGCATTAAACATTGAGGGTGCCATAATTTTTCATAGATCTCCTTGAAAATCCATTTCTTGCACAAAAAAAAGAAGATGATTTCACAATATTATATGTTTAGAAAGTTGAATGAAAATACTCCATAGCTAATCTTCATAGTTCTAACTTGGAGAAAAGCCAGTGCTCCAGAACAATGCATAGCTAGTGCATTTGTAATCTGATCCAGAAATCAATACACATGACCAGATTTTCCAGTCCACCACGCTTATTTTGCAAACCCATTAGAGGTCTGGATGGGAGCATTCCCCATGTCAAGGTGACTCTCTGATGGCCAGAAGCTGGTGAAGGTGTAGCTGCCTCATATGCCAGTTTTCTTATCCCTTCATTGGGGAATGAGGGAAGGCATCAAAAGCATGTGACAGGGCTAAGAATGGCCGGAAGGGTGAAATCTGTCTTCCACTGACCCAGATCCTCATGTCTGTGCTTTACTGTGGAGGTGATGCTAGACTGTTAGCAAATATTAAAATGTGTCTGTTAGCTTAAACTTCTGAAGAGATAATTAATGCTCAATGCACATTCATTCCACCATCAGGAACAGAAATACCTGTAAATCATGACTACACTTCCCTCATTCAGAGATGATGCCCTTCCCAGGGACACAGGTAGGGACAGACTGGTGCAATTTGTTCCCTTGGTGAGGCTTCTCTCTAACTCACTGTAGAGTGCAATGTAGAGAAGCCAGCCCTAGTTTTGACTAGTGTTGCTCTCAGCCAAGCCTTGCGTGCTTGCATGCACCCCTGGCCTGACACACTGCACTGCTTTGGGTTGTGGGAAAGAGCTCTTGTGCCTTGTTTAAACAGGGCTGTGCCTTACATAGAGGAAGGAGTATCAGAGCAGCAGTCATTGCACTGGGAGGAATCATGGAAAGCTTGATTTCCTCAGAAAGCTTTGTGTGGCAGTTACTAGCATTCTTCTGTGTTGGGAATAACCTGCATGGATTTTTGCTTCCACGCTGCTTTTCAAAGCTGCCATTTGTTTGGCAGTAAGATCTGCTGACTTTTCTGAACATCTCACAGCTCAATTGGAAGACCAGAGAGATGACTCTTGTGTGTGCACAGACAATGTCATATTGTGACTTTGGATAATGCTGGATTTGATGTGCTCATGCAGGTCAAGTGCTCACTCTCAGTAAGCTTGTCATGGACTGTGGCAAAACTCTCAGACTGACCAGTGCTGGTGGGTCTGAAAGATTCCTGAAGTGCTGGCAGCCCTTCTTACTACTACGCTGCCTCAAGGTACTAAAGGAAATGTCCTTCTGTTGAAGGTGGAGCTTTTGTGAAAGAGACAATATTTTCTAGAGCAACAAAGAATTTGAGACAAACTCTGTTGCAGAATTTAGCTCTGCTTTTTTCATTTGCTTTTCTAGACAGTAAAGGTACTTTTCTTTGGACTTTGTAGTTTTGATGGATTTTAATCCCCAAGCTATTTTTTATTCCTGGTCACATTTATGACATATACAGTCTTAGCTTTTTTTTTTTTCCCCTCCTTCAAGATGCATGCATCCATAGACTTGAATGGGTGCAGGAAAGATAAATGGCTAAGGGAAAAGGAAATTAGCCTGAATGTTCTTAGAGCGGGAGCAAGGAGACTATATAAAGGCAGACTGTGTGACAGAGATAAAAACTAAATGAAAATTAAGGCTCAAGAGGAGGCCTGGCTGATAGGGGGGAAAGGAAGTCCAAATATTTTCAGATAATACCCGAAAGATGAAATGTAAAAAATGCTCCATTAAATCCCATTTCCCCCTTACTTTGATATTTTAATTTCCCATTTCAATTTCTTTTATAATTTCATTCTACCATTCCAATGATACTCACTTTCTAGTGAAAACCTACAGTTGCAAATCATTTTCCCAAAGACCTATCCTTTAGCCCAGTGGTATTTGATGTCTATCCATTTAGATTTTGATATATATCAGAATACAGAGCTGACACAACGGCTTCACTTTGCTTTATAAGTTTGTGGCTGGAAGTTCAGATGTGGGCAGTTGAAAACAGTGAGAGGTATGTGCTCTTCAAGCATTATGGCAAAACTGGTACGTACAAAATGCAGACATTCATCATTGTGTGGCACTTAGGTATCTCTATGAACAGCTTCAGTTGTTTAATTATTTTCATTTTGTTGCAAGTTTCTTATATGTAATGATAATTTGTCCACTCAGATTTATGTTATTGCAGGCTTCAGTCCAGCAAAGCACTTAAGCACTTGATTAACTTTAAGCACATAAGTAGTCTCATTGCTGGATTGAGGCCATAATAAAGGAAAAGAATGTTTCAGGAGAAATTGAGCTTTTGAGGGGTTTGTTTTTTAAGTGTCAACAGCATAGTTTATGTAGCTGCCTTTTAGACAGTAATCTTATTAACAAAATTGGCAGGATTAAGAGCCTATTAAACAAAATCTGTGTGTTTTCACATCAGTTAAAATCTGTACTGTATTCCCTTGGAACACAACAATTCTGTTGTGCAATAACTGGATTTTAATGTAACCAAGTCACTTAAGATGGCATTAAAATTTATTAAATTATTTGAATGCTTTAGACCAGGAGGTAGGAAGTTAAAAGTGCAGAGAGGCTGGCTTTGAAAGACTAATTCATAGAGTTTCTTGCAGTTTTTCATCATCAATCAAACTACATTTTTTTTACCAAGCAATGTGTAGTCAGTGTTAATTTTATGGATGTTCTGCTGGGTCCAGAACAGAGCCATCTGTCCTCAAAAGTGGCCAGGGTAAGCAGTCTGTCTGTGACATCGGTGTACGCCAGCCTCTGGGGACAATGGATGTCATCAAAGTTTGATTGCTTCTTTTTCTTATTGCAAGCAGGAAACCCATCACAGCAGTTCTGTCTCACTACTTTCTGCATCTTGTCACTTTTAGATACACATTTTTACCATAAAAAACCTAGTCATCAATAAGAATTATTTTATCTATCTGTGGAAAGCTCTTTGTGAAAATCAAGAAATGAAAAGCTGGTAGGAAAATAGAACAGACACCAGAGCTTTAAAAACACCCCTTTTTTAAAGTTCATTCTGTTCTCTTTAAAATAAACAGAAAGAAATTTTCCCAAGGAAGAAGTGATGTCTCTAATTATGTCATTTATCTATTTGATAGAAAGGTTTCTGATACTAACAGAATAAATAATCTGTTTCCTCAGAATTCACTCACAAAACAAAATCTCCAGTTTCTGAATATTAGCATTTCTGGCAGTGAAATTCTTTTCAAGTTTGTTGAAATTAAAATACACAGTTTTATAGACAGGTGCTGCTATATTTGTGCTACAGATTCAGTTACTTTGAAAGGTGATGTGTTTGTAATAGTAGGAGAATGGCTTCAATGCCTGGCCCTGCTCCTTTGATACAACCAGGTGACTCTTTAACTGTTATTGATGGTTGAGGGGGGTGGTTGGATAGAAAAAGTTGAATGGTTGCAAAGTAGTTTCTCAGGTCTTCTGAAGTTTTTCACTGAGTGCTTTGATCTCTGTTCTGCTGATGTAGAAATAACATTGCCTACAATCTGTAGGTGTTCTCTGCACTTCTTCAACTAATTGTTTTGTGTGCCTGACAAGATGCAAATTTATCCAGATCTGTCTACAAAGAGGCTTCTCTACCGCCAAGTCTTTTTATTTCGTACAGAGTCAAACAACGTTGTTTTTACCCACTTCTAAAAATTGATTCTGAGCATATCTTTTGACATGCCTGCTTGCCTTCCCCACTCCTAGATGTCACCAGCTCCTGCCTGTGTTACAATATCCATCCTGGCTAACACGAGGGACTGAACTGGGAAGGAGAACAGCTTGAGATGGAAAACAGCATTCCAAAGTGGGGAAGTCCCCTGTCCCTACAGAGGACACTAAGTGTCACATACTGATTATCCACTTCCTAGACAGTGATTTACATGCTGATGGGCACAGCCTTGTAATTACACAGGCATGCTCACATGACATTTTAAACTAGACAGCCTAGGCACTAGTAGCAGAGTAGCCACAGTGGCCTGGAAGCTGGGGAAGTATGGAGGTGGTCAACTTGAGGTGAGTTCTGTGATATAATAACTCTTATCTGAGCTAGCTAATTTTAAAAAGTGCCAACATCCCCCTACTAGACAATGCAATCAGTGAGTGCAGAAAGAACCAAAACTGAGGATCCATCTTCCTTCCATATGCACTTGAGGTGAATAGCTTTTCAGCCTTCCTGAGTATCATTTTACCTTTGTTTTAGCTGTTCCTTATGCCCTGATACATTTATACAAGTCTCGTATTTGTGAGGAAGTATTTCTGAATCCCCAGGAGAATCAGAACATCTCATCACTTTTACATCCAAATTTAATTTAATTGCATTTCTCAGGTTTTTTTTAAGACATTGGATACTTTTCAGCAATCCTCTCACCTAATGCAGCTAAACTTCCACTTGAATTTGATGTGAAAAATGCTTGAATAAGGAGTACCATGAAGACTCACTTCTTACCTTCTATATCATTAATAGTTATTAATTTGGTTTCCAAAAGTACTGAGCACCTAAAGCTCTTAGGAGAGATTAGCACAGGAACTGCTGATACCAAATTCCTCCTCTGGAGAGTACACAATACCTCAAAGTCATTGAGAGGGGCTGGACGTAAGAAAAGCCACTTCCACACTACACTACACTCCCAAACTACTCAGTGGTACAGGAAGAGAGACATAAAGAATGTCAGCAGACTAGATGTGATTTCTTGCATATTGAGAAATCTGCAAAGGAGCTGTCACTCAGGGTGATTGATACCACTGGTAGTACTGCATAGTTCCATGCACAGTGTTTGGAGCTTGGTGTCTCCTCATCCAGTATTCACGGTAGATCACAGTAGAGCACAATATTAGGGGTTAGCTTGCATCTATTCCTTTAAAAATAGAAAACACAAAACCCTGATGTGACACTGAAGAGAAATATCCCAGATGATCAGAAGCTTTCAAACATACCCTGTTGTTATGTTCTTCATTAAATAGAAATTGTAAAGCTGCCAGATTTAGATGTTTAATAGTGGCCATCGCTGCTTATGGCTTATAGCCTGTAAAAGATACATAACCCTTTTCTGGAGGCTTGATGATACGGTGAGGCTGGTGGTACTGGTGGAATCCTGGCCCTTCTGAAGCAACGGCGAACGAAAATCAAACTGACTTTGTTTAGACCACAAAATACAGCTTGAATTCAGCAGTGACAGAAGTTTAGTGTATACCACAGACCAACTAAATTAGAAAAAACAATCTGATTTACTTTATTCAAGTTGAGACTTCTGTGCTCAATTTCCCTGCATTTTTGTTGCTTGCTGTTGTTGTTATACACTTTGCTAGTAATAAATTGGACCCATAAATGGAGTTCATTTCCAAATGATTTTAAGATATCTTTCATCAGAAATTAAATTCTCAGAAGCTTGTTTTAATGTAAAATATGTTCATGTAAATAAGTATGAACATATGTAGTCATACATACATCTGTGCCTATATATGCATAAAGGTAGACAATGAATCTACAGACTAGTGTTCTTTCTTAGAAAAGAATGTCACAATATATTCAAGATTCAGTAATGCATTACTTTTATTATTTTAAAAAGCCTCGAATTCTTGTAGAATATGGTTTAGTGAGTCGAACATCCCCTTTCCTCTCATTTATCAGCCTTTTGATCTTGTGTCAGTTCTAAATGTTGGCACACTCAGGCTGCAACAGTGTGCTGCAAGATCACAAAAAGGCATAGTTATATCTTGAGAAACTTATGGGCATCCTGGTGCTACATCCCAGCATAGCTCAGCAGATGTGGTATTGAGTTCCCCCAAGTCTTCACTGCCCCTTTGTCTATTATTTTTTTTATAGTTTTGTTCTGCATTCCTTCCACTCAACCTCAAGTAGATGGAAGCCTGTTAGTATATTACTTACATATGTCTGCACCCTTTTACCTCAGCAGGGAAAGACAAAATATTGAGGAGGACTGTAGGTTTGGGATGGTCAGCTAATCCTTCCCCACCTTGAACTAATCGCCAGGCTGATGTGTTATTGTGCTGAGCTCTGTTCTTCAGTGCATTGCCAGTGGGGTTTCAATTTGTAGAAGCATAAACAGATACTAAAGTAAAAAGAATGGTGCAGTGATTTGTTAGCAGAGTTCAGATCAAATTATCACAGAGGTCCCCTGCTGACAGTCCTAACAATTACCTCCTTTTTCTTGGGCTTTCAAATGTTTTCTGTTTCACTTATGTCTTGGTAAATAGTATGTTTCTCGCTGTGTTTTATTTATTTACCTACAAAAGGGGAAGAAACTGAACCTTTGGCTTTCATTCAAATGTTGAAATTTCTATATATTTTGTCCTAACTTAGATGTGTTAATAAGATTTTGTTTTCTTTTTTTAAAAAGTATATCAACAAGGTAACTAAAAATGGTTTCAGCTTTCTAGTGAATTCTTGCTTTTAGATATTTTTCTACCTCTTTTATAGCTTTGATCATGACAGTACAGATCTTACTGAAACTTAAAAACTTTTGAGGAGAGCAGCTATTAGATGGAAAATGAATAGAATGCTCTAGATTAAGTAAATATTAAGAGTTTTAAGCACTTCAGTCATTCTGAAATAAAATTGGGTGTGGGTCAGTAGACCTTATTCCCTTTTTGTGGAATACAGTCAGTTGATATTTAGTACAAGTTGTCTAAAATCAACATTTGTTTCCACTCTTTTTCTTCCCTTCCTTATATTCAACTCTTGACTTTCACTCTTGCTTAGTTACATTTGTCTACTTCTTACAATTCTAGTGGGACTGATTTATCATCATTTGCTAATGTATCTGTCTCAAAATCTGAGCTTTGATCAACTTGTATTTTATAACTTACATCTGTTCTATGTTTAACCTTTTGTAATGCTGTTTCTCAAAAATATTATCTAGTATAACAAAAGAATCATGTTAGTCTTAGCATTATTAAACCTAAAGGAAAAAGAAGTCCTACATACCTGTCTATTTTGCTGTATTTTTGTTAGTGTTTCATAGTCTTTTTCATTAAATATATAAATCTGTCACACTCTTTTTCCTGTGATGGCTGAAGAACTATAAACACCATCTTCCTATTCCCTACCCTTCTTTTTCCCCCCAGTTGAAACTTGTTGTGCTTCATAGCATCCACACCAGCAGCATCACTGCTCTGGCTTATTTGTTGCTGTAGGATCCAGCTCTGTCTTTCAAAAAAAGCAAATGTAATGATTAAAACTAGTCCCACAGTAGGCTGCAGGGGACAGTAGAAGGCTTCTTGGTTTTTAATAAAACTGGACTAAAAATTCTGTCTGGGAATAAATCACCGACATTAATCCTCCCACAAGGATGAGTCCTTGAAGTGAGATAGACAAATAGATAGAAGGTTTGGTAAAGCACCAAGACAGAAGTATATATTCTGTTGGTACCTAATCTGTTTTCAAGAAAGGAGGTTTCATTTAATAGGACTTACCTCCAGACTGATTCTGTTTTGGGTCAGACTGAGTGACACTGAGACAAGAGTGAGATATGCATGTACAAGACTAAGGCCTTCAGGAAGTTATCTCTTTCCCAGATTATAAATAAATGAACCTTTCCCAGCACTGATCGGACTATTAACATTGATGAAATAATGAAACATTTCTACTTGGGATTTTTTTCTCTTCCTATTTTTCCTTCCTGAGATACAAGGGGTAAAGTCAGCCCTATTCTGCTTTGTTTTTGAGGGAAGCATAGCCATCGTACATGGGCCATCAGCAAACACTGCCCTATGGTCCTTTGGGAGAAATGTTGTTGATTCCAGAAAGTCCCATGAATTGTTCTATGCACTGATGTGACCACATCAGTTGCTTAAGAATAGCCTCAGCTATTCTTCAGCATTTAAGCAGCTTTTAAAGTCCTTTTAGCTAAGTCCACAGTCACAGAGAGTAAATGCACAAGCTGCCTGATCCTGACTGTATTGGTGTCTGGATGAATCTGGCCTGAGGATCCATCAGAGAAGAAATATCCACAAAAACTTAAGTATTTCCAACTGTCTTTTCCATGCATTAGATATTGCTATTACAAATGGATGTTTTATTGGTGTAGGGGTTGATTTCAGTCTTGGCATAAATGGATTTGGAGGGGACTGTATACTTGCTTGTAACAGAGCAAATTTTGTCTTTGGGAATGGAGATATAAAGCACAGAGACTCTATAATTTTGACACAGCAAGGACATCACAAAAGGCAGAAGGATAGTGGGTATGACATCACTTCCTTCAAAAAGCTTATGAGCTATGGGAAAAGATTAGTCAGTTATCTGGCAAATAGCTTAGAAAATTTGGACAAGTAGGTTGAGTTTATTGAATGGATCAGTGAGTGACAGCAAATACCTGTGTAGTGATTAATTAGAATCAGCAAACCAAAGCATGGTCTTTCAGGTAGAAAGTAGAATACAGTACAATCAGTGTATTTGGAGTATGTTTGGATGAAAGGAAAAAAAAGTAGGATGACAGTCATTAACAGGCATGGTTAATGAATGAAAGGCAGTGGTAGATCTGGAATAGAAGAATAATATTTACTGTTCTTTGTCCCTTGAGCCACTTGGCAAAAAAGGTATGCAGAAGTGGCAAACCCAGGAAGTGAATTTAATTTTCTGGATCCCTTCCAGTATTGTAAATACAAGGCTAAAAGTTTGGCAGTTGACTATTCTCCTATATGCTGATTTCCCTGGTAAAATTCTACATAGTAGATACTCATTCCTTTTTTCTCCTTGGAACTTGCAAGCCTTTGTTCTGCATGATTTAATCTCAGAAAACATCCACTATTGCCAAAATGTCAAAATTTGTACAGGTAAATTTTTTTTTATGGAGTTCTTGTTTGCTTCTACGTTGTTCTTTCAAAGAAGATGTAAATATTGAGATAATTTCCATTCTCAACTTGTCATGTAATGGTGTTGAACATTTTACCTTATCTCTAGTAAGTTGCCAGGACTAATTCATGTTTTAGTTTTCATGTGCAACCAGCTATAGGCAGACCAGAACTGCATGTTCCTCTAACAATCTCAGTTGACTTGTGGTTATCATGTTGATTTTTATTTTGGAAGTGTACTTGCCTATACAACTCCTTTGATGAAAACAATAGAGAAGTACTGGCTAAAAGTTACAGAATATATTTTTTTGCTCAAAGGAGTTCGCAAATTTTTTTCTCTCTGAAAAATGCAGAAGCCTATTAAAGATAAAAACATAAACAATTGTAAGGCACTTCTTAAAGTCTTTGACAAAGGTCGCAGGTGTAGGGAGGTCAAAGTGATATCTTGTTCTTCTAAATATTTCAAGAGATAGACAGACTTTTGATTGCATTATCTATTAAAAAAAATTGCTTTGAACCTTCCGCCAATTCAGACCACTTGTGCTTTCTCAAACCAACAAAGGTTCGGTCAGCAGATAAGAATTTCTGACCGTGGAGGGCAGCTGCTTTCCTTTCATCTTTCTTCTGGTGCACATATGAAATGTTTGCTTAGCCTGCCCCTGCTATCATGAGGACGGGTTTTTTTTCTTAATCCTCCCTCTAATTTGAATCCTACACCCAGTCTGCAAATAAGACATGAAGAAAATTTAGATTTCAGCCATGCAGGGTGATCCTGTTGGATGCTGAGAGTACTTCAGCTCCAGTTCAGCACAATACCTAGCCTTATCTGGCTATACATATGCTTATCTGTAAGCCTAAACTTAAGCATATGATTAAATGCTCTGATTGATTAGGACTAATGATCTTCACTGAAGTACTAAGCCCTGTGAGAGAAGTTTGTTTTACAGGCAATTTTGCTGTTGTTTTTCTTTTATTGTTACTTCCCAGCAGATGAGGTAATTAAGGAAGTGTTTGTTTTAAAAGCACCAGAGTAATTTCTGTATTTTTTTTTAACTGATTCTTGAAAATTCACTTTTGAGCAGTCCAGTGTTAATTAGTATTTTATTACATCTTTTTCTTCAAAAGCAAACATGATCTCTAGAAATTGTGCCAATGATATCCAGGTATGTCTTTTCCTTCTCAAGAAGCCTAATGTGTGCAACGTTAATGAGAAAAATATTAAGACAAAATGTGTAAAATTGCTTTCCAGAAAGGTTCAATCTATATGTAAATGTAGAGTTGAATACAAGAGAACTGGCTCACAGTATCCTGAAGGAAAGCTGGTATTCACGTAGGTCGGATCATTATAAATGTATGCTTTCAGATGCTGCCTACTTTAACATTATATGGTTTCCTAATGAGAAAAATTTGTGTTTTGTTTTACTTCCTTCTTGCTGTCTCTCAGCCTGTCTCTCTCACTTTTTTTCATTTTAGCCAGGTAAACCTGGCAGAGTGAATAGCATCATGAAAATGGGAAGAAAGTTTGAGATGGAGGTTGCTGATTTCTGTGTGGCACCTGGAAAGGATGAATGTAAGGCAGTAACAGGTTGGCCAATGATTTATGAGATTTTTGGCTTTTCACAGATGTTTAATAAGGATCTCTTGCCTGCATGCCATATTGCTTGAAACAATGTGGAAATCAAAACTCAAAGAATATGTTTGAACAGGGAAAAAGCTGTCTTTCCTGCCATGTTGGCAAGAGTTGCCTTCATAAATGAGCTTCCCCGGGCAGACTCTGGGCAGGAAACTATGAAGTTCTTCTGTCTGTGTCTTGGAATAAGACAGTGAACAGCTAGGTGCTTTAGGCACTGACTTCTGAGTACTCAGTTCTGTAGCATCAGACTCGAAGACAGTAATGAAGGATAACAGCTCTCATTTTATCCATGAGACGAGGGAATTATTCTGAATGGATTTATGAGCAAGTGTCTTGCTGTCCTGCCTGTGTCATCCTAACCACCACAGTAAAGCTTTTGTGGGATTTCACAAAGAAAGGAATGGAGGGAGTTTGAAGACATGTGAAGGACGAGGCAGCAATCAAACCTTACATTTTCTGAGGGCTGAGGGGAGCTATTTTCCCTAGCAGGATTCCATTAAGTTTTCTTAGCATTAAACTGCAAGTATGTTAAGCTACTGCACTCTGGAAGAGGAGCCATGTGCTTTCACGATACTCAAACTTTGATCCTAAGTTGCTGTAAAGCTCCAGTTCAGCAAAATGCTTGTGTGTGCTTGATTTTAAATACATGAATACTTACAGTGGTAGAGTGGTCAAGAGCAGCATGAAGTCTACTTTGCTTCAGAGCTAAGCCAGTATGTAACTTAGGTGTATGGTGTATTATCAGTCTAGTGCACCTATTTCTATACAACCCTGCCTTAGAAATGCATTCCCTAGAGTTGGTGGGATTTAAGTGCACACTTAATTTAGGAAGAGCAGGAGAAGAGTGCATATGCTTGATTTATATGCAGTTTATCTTCTAGTGGCCTAAATAACTTCTCATATCCTGATTCAAATTCTTAGGCTGTTTAAATGTTTTCCCCTCAAGATTTAGAGTCTTTCTGGAAACATTGTGCTGTGCCTTTCAGAAAGCCATTATACTGTGCTTTTCAGATTCTTTTTAACATCTGTGCATTTGATGAATAATGGCTGAGGTCTTCTTTCCTCATCTTTTATTGATTGAGGACTTTTTGTGCACCTTGTGTAGGAGTATATGTTTTTGCTCTAACGCCTTGCACGTGGAAGTCTGTATGTGTGGTTGTTTTCCAGATTTGTGTAAGTAATGAAATCTGAGCTAGTTATTTCAATGTTCGTATTATTTGAAGACAAAGTCAGTAGCTCAGACTTCAGAGGGATTGAAGGTCATCCTGTGCAGAGAACCATGTTCTGTTTGCTGGAGAATCTGACATCTGAGGATTACAACATCTGGGACAGATGTCCCTAGAGTTTTTTTTTTTTTTACAGAGGTAAATTTTGAGTAATAGTCCTGATATATTACCAGTGGAATCAATCAGAGCTTGGTAAATTACTTCAGGCAATGTAGAATCATGAGCAATTGAAAAGTATAAATTAGGAAACCCAAATATCTTTGAATTAATTGTCCACAGAACAGGACTATTTCATTGGCCTTTTTTTCTTTCCTTTTTTTCATGATCCTTTGGTACCATTCTCCGTAAGAAAGATAAAAGATCTGGCATGACTTACTTTGCTTATTTTCCTTAATACTGAATTTTTCGTAGAAGAAGAAATATTTTTGTCTTAGATTTATCTGATGTCAAGGCTATTATTGATGATACAGTGTGGCTACTATCTGACATGTAAGGAGATTCTCCTGTTTTAGTGTCAACAGCAACTCTAAGCGCTTGAAGCCTGATTTCCCATATTACACAGGTCACAGAATTTGATGAGGGTCACAGGAGGACCCAATAATAACTCTATGTAGACAGAAGCAAAACACCAAGGGAAAAAAATATCAAGAGTATTAGTCAACAGTGTGTTGTGATCACACTGTTGTTTCAATCATTTTAACGCACAGTTGTACCGACAGGTCTGTAGTTCCAGCGATGGCAAATCTCTAGGAAAAAGATTACGTGAGGGCTCTGCCTCTCACTGCTTTGTAGCTCTCTTTATCTATCCCATCCACGTGGTGGAACATAGTTGATATTAATCATGATGGGAAAATGTGAAATGCTGCCATTATTGCATCTAGACTTGTTGCGTTCACTCACCACGTCATGCATGCACTCCCTGAGTGCTAACGGTTGAAATAAGTTTCATTTCTGTGATCACAAGATAGCATTCTGTACTTTTGCAACATATCAGTTGCTGAGAGGCATTTTGGTTATGCTGATCAAAGAGTCACTGAGCATTGGAAGTTCATATTGGCTGTGCGTCTGTCTGACGTATTTTGCACTATGTCATGTCTAACCCTTTGTGATGATTAAACATTCATTTGCACTGACTGGGCTGCCTGACAGTCTTACATCATAAAGCATTTTATTCAGCACAAATTAGGATTCAGTATGCTCCTCTGTGGGGGATTTTCCCACTAATGACATATGTAAATAGCGCTCATTCATTCTAATATTAAGGGGAAAGGTACAGAAGCATGCAGATCTTCTAATGAATCTGTGTTATACCTCAGATAAAAGGAAAACAATGTGTTTTTCAGATGTTAATTTTGTTATCTTCACATACTGTGTTCCCCCTCTACTCCGTCAAAGTTGAGATACACAGAATCAGATTTATAGAGTCTTTATATTCACAAAGACAGTTTGTCAGAGAGGTATCCATGCATGCACACTTTCCTTAACAATATGAAATCCTTTCCTTCCATGAAGAAAAGGAAGAAATACAGCCATATTATTCAAACACAAACCCTGATAAATTGGGCCCTTCTTCGTGTGAAACTTTTTTCCTACCCTTTCTATAGCAGCGTAACACACAGTTTAAGCCCTCTGACAAAGCCCAATAGCTTGTCATTTTGTAAAACTTGTATTTCTACATATTTTTGAGAGCTACAGCAAAGATACTCAAGTCTTAACATTTTATGAATGAGGATTTATGTTCATTTTCTTTTTTCTTTCATTCCCAAATTCCTTTCGTTAGTTTTCTCTTTTCCCTGTAGGCTTCAGTGGAGCAGTGGGACATGAGTGGAGTGTAAGTAGACCTGGGCTGGAGGGGCTGTCTCCAGCAGTGCAGCTCAGTGGTGGCCAGGCCTGTGCCTGCACCCTGGGCAGAATCCCTAGTGGGGCTGGTCAGGGCTGTTTAGGTACTGTTTAAAACATGCACTTGGGGCTGACAGACAGCCATCACAGCTGAAAGCCTGTAACATCTGTGAAAGTGGACAATCTCAAGGCAAGTGGCTGAGAGATGGGGAGTTTGTCTGCAATCAGTGTTTCCAGGCTCAGATCACCATCTCTACAACACGAGGAGATACACTCATAAGTAAAAACCAGGTTAACTTGCAGGGGCAGAAAGACACACTGCAGCAAACCTATGGCCATTGTGCTGAAGGCAAAGATGAGGCAACATCATGACAGACCCCTCTCTGCTTCTCCCTGTCCTCACTGTGACAGAGGGACAGGTGGGCTTCCCCTGTCCATCCCAAGGACCAGATCCCCACAGGAAAGCATCGAGGAGTTAAGGGCTGTGGGGATCAAAATCAGACTCTGAAGGTGCCTGGTGGGAGGATAGCCAAGGATTTGTCTCTTTTGCTGAGTTTTGTCTCCACACAGTGCCTCGCCATGTGCCTGCAGAGCACCAGGCTGATCTGTTTTGGCCCTTCCATTGCTGGCTGCCCTCTTTGGCAGCAGCCACAGCCTGACCCAGTGCCAATACTGGGGCTTTGAGTTGTATAAGGTGTGTCATGGCTGAGGCAGCTTGAAATCAGGTCCTTTCCTAGTCAAGACTTAATATCGTTTCTGTCAAAGTCAGTGACAAAACTATTTTGACTTCACTGGGAAAAAATAAGACCCAGTTCTCCTAATAACTCTGTTGCTTACTGGCTGTGGCTTTCAGTAAGAGGAGGAAATTCCTCTTATATTTTATTTATGTCACCTGAAAAGTGTATGAGGTGTCTGTTGTGAACTTTGCTGCTTCATTCTTGGACATTGGAAAAAAGCACTCAATTCACTTAGAAAAAAAGATAGTTTTTTCCTCTCCATTTTAATGAAGATTCAAACATTTACATTTAAAAAAAACCAGCTGTTTAATGCTGTTTAACCTCTATAGGCAGAGTAGTTATGAATGGTATTCTTTATTTGCCATGAGGGTGGTGTTCCTTCAATTTTGTTTTGAGCTAAACTTGATGCAGACGTCGACTATAAATGGGTCAGACTGTCATTGAAGTGAACAGTTGGCCACATTTGTGCTAACTCTAGTCTTTTTAGTTTTTGCCAGAGGAAAAAGAATTCTAATTTCTATCAGTCTAAATTGTGCTGGGCAGCATTATCAGCTGGAGAGACCCCTCTGATTTGACAGGCCCCACTGTATGATGATTAATTACTACTCAGCTTCATTGGACTTTTCTAATTTCCTTTTGCCACTAGCTGTAGGCAACAAGCGATAAGTACTGCTCTTATTATTTTGTGCAAAGGAAAATGTCTATTACTGCTCTGTCCTACAAGTAATCAGAATAAAAAGACAGCTGATCAGAAAACCTGTGAGGATCATTCTGTCTTTATTTATCCTACCCTTGCTTTATTCCTGTTCTGCTTCTACACAGAAGTTGTTTTACACAGTTGCCTGTCAAAATAAGAAGATAAAATCATAAGCTCTATCAAAGTGGTTGACATTTTGAAATTTGTATAATGATTTCATGGGAATTAATCCTCAATCTCCAAATAAGTCCTCCTCAAAATGCTAATGTAGCTAGGAATCTTATACCACAGACTGTAAAACAATTCCTAATCTTCCTTTTCTATTTTGCCATAAATTTATTATATTACAAGACTGACTTCTTGAGAAAAAATATAGCATTATAACCAAATGCAAGAAGAGTAAGTACTTTATGTAACACATTATTATAATGACTTTTCTGAGACTGAATGCTCTGAGGTATACCAAGAAGGATGTACATTACTAAGAACTTGTCAAGGGCTTCACTATTAGAGATAAAAATCGAAGCTTTCAACTTTTATATCTTTTTTTAATGAATCTCCTCAAATCATTAGGCAATTTCCAGTGAATTAATTCTATAAAAGTCACACAAATTGCTTCTGTATTCTATACATTTAGGAGATGCCATACAATTTACTTTCAGAGTGAAAATGTTAAACGCATGCTGGGTAGCAACATAGCATGTCTGCACTGTGCATGGGAATGCTGTATGAGGGTGGAGATATTGTTATAACATTATGTGCTATGTGGACAAACTATCTAAAGATGGGGCTTCTCACTTGTAGGCTTAGCCTGTGCTCTTGTAGCTTCACCTCTGACAGGGGTGGATGTCCTTATCTACAGCACATCTATTTTCAGAATATTTCCACACTTAGGGATTTAGGAATAAATGGAACTTATGAACCTAAAAGTCTGCATCACCTTGGAAAACATACTTTTCTGAACTGTTTCAGCTCTTTCTCAGTACAATCCTACTTTACATACCTGGAGACTTTGGTAAAAGGACAGAGCATTGATATACAGAAGGCAGATGAAAAGACTTCCAGGAAACTGTATTTGTCTCTTTTCCACAAGATTTGTTTTTCCATTTGATTCGGAAATGTTTCTTCTGATCAGGTCCTTCTTTCTCTTTTTTTTTTGTATGCAGTTAGAACTTCAGGTGTTTACATGATTTTGATCAGATTGGTACAGCTACCACAAGAGTGACAGAACCAGGGGATGCATGTGAGGCTGCAGTTATTGTTTTTGGTTTTTGGTTCTGTTTTTGAACTGAAATGGAAGATGTTAGCAAGATTCTCTTCTTTGAAAAAAAAAAAAATCAGTTGGCTTGAGGCCTGAAATAGTGGAGGAGACTCCTGTCTTGAAATATCTCCCATCAAGGCACACAACACTTATCAGCCCATCCTTTCTGAGGATGTAAATTCCAGGCCTACTGCAGTGTTTGTAAATATGGATGGCCTTTGTGTGTGGAGGATGTATACTGCTAGCCAGGGGGAGAGAAAAGGGATATTTGCATGCAACTTTCACATCTGCCACTGAAGCCAAAAGTCTGATTAGTATCTGCATTCCTTTCCCCAAATAAACAGAGAACCAAATGTCTTGCAGATCTCCTGAAACTCCTCTTCCCCTGTCCAAAGCCTTCTCTGTCCTCTTCTTACAGCCTCTGCAGGGTATGATTCAATGACTGGTGAAGAGACCACAGGTGCTACATATGACTTCTTTTCCATGGTCACAGCAGGAAGGGATCGGAACCCAGACCTTCTAGACAAAAAAGCTAGGAAATGATTTTAAGGTGACAGATCCAGTGTAGAGCTTCCTGGCCACTGAGAAGGAGCCAGTTTGGCTAACACATGCTCAGCATATCTCTAATTCACATCACATGATTCAGAATATTGTGTAGAGTTATTTTTTTCCCCAGCTGTAATTACTTTTAGTTTTGTTTTGCAGCCAACAAAAGTCAATGTAATGGCAATATATAGGCAGTGTAGCTGCCGGTGCTTTTTTGCTTGACACAAGCACAGCATTGTTATTCACAATAAAGCACTTCTGATATTGTTTTCAGGCTGGTAGTGCTACTTTAATGGTTAGGGACTTCATGCAGTTAATCTAAAATGGACTGGATTATATTCTTTCCTCCTACTTTATCCCTTTCCAAATCTGGTGGTTATTGTTCTCTTGGTTCAGAGTAGCTCACCCTCAACAGGAGGGAACAAGGAGCTGAGTGTTTTACTTAAGGAGTGTATCATAATTCAGACCTCTCTTGTAGTGGAAAATATAGTGTGAGTATGTCTGTTGAAAGCATTTATACAGTCTTGTTGGTAGCAAATCAGAGATTAATGAGTATCTCAACAGGTATTGTGAAGTGTTCTTTAGGTGTTGCTGTTTCTAGTGGAAATACTGCATACTGTACCAGATTGTAGAGTAAGGGATGGCATACTCCAGCAACTGTAATGATGCTATCATGTTCCATCATTATAATTTGAATAGGATAACACATTTAGAGTTTGTTCATCCATTTCCAACTGTAATAACTACTTTGTAGAGATCTGACTGACTGGGATATATGTATGCACTACAGAGCTTATCTTGGGTCATCAACAACTAGTAAACAAATATTTTAACGAATAAGATGTAATAGCCATATACTGTTGACAGGTGAAATTTTTCTCTTGTGTTTGTGAATGAGTCACTGTGCAATTTTGTCTTGCCATTTGGATCTTTGTGTACTTAAAAAAGCATATGGGTGAGTTCCTGAGAAGTGTCAAAAAGCAGCACAAAGCACAGCGATAAGAAGACAGGTAGATTTTGGCATCTCCTTGACTAAAAGGTCTTCCTCAGACACTTAACAGTTGCCCCAGAGGATGGGATGGAGGTGGACAACTGTCCCTCACACCTAACCTCAGTCTGCAGCTGCACAGAAGGAGATGTGCTGCTAGTTCAGGGAACTCCAGGGAGCATAATGCCTCCTCAAAGCACAGGGAGTTGTGATTCACTTACTTGAGCGTTGATCTTGGCACCACCAGCAACTACAGTAACCAGCAGCTACTGCTGCTACTGAAACTTCCTCTTTAGGTTCAATGAGTTCATAGTGTTCAAGGTCAGACAGTGAACAAGTCTGTGTCAGAAATAAGAAAGAGAAAGTAGGATCTGTTCCTGGCAATTCCTTCCAGAGTGCTTTGCTGTTCTAACAACTAATATTTGATTAAAAAATGTCCTCCTTTACTACGTAAAAAAGTAGAATCTTCCAGCTTTTTTAGGATATTGCTTCTACTTTTCTGCACGGTTGTTTGCCACAAACCTGTTTATGTTGATCAGTATTTATTGTTGCTGTAAAAGAGTATATGTTATAGTGTTTGTCTTACCAATGCAAAGTGATAAAAAGCATCCTAAAATATAGTCTGCTTTAGTGAGAGAAAATAAAAATGCAGTCTCTGGGTAAGTGTTGTAGAAAAAGAAATTCCCAATATTATTATTTAGTGGACATGAAGGATTTTTGAAATAGAGTAATTCAGTGAACCCTATGCAAAATTTTTTGTCATGCACCGTCCAGATCATTATAGCATAGAGTTTATTCCTTTAATATGGACTAATTCAGAAAGTGAAATACATAATGGTGCAACTGCTTTGTTCTTTTTCTAATAAAAGGTAGGAGCTTTTGAGTGTTATTAGACTGAGATAAGCTAGGGTTCTGTATAGCACAATTTTGTATGTCTGAACTAGCAAAAGCCTTTGAAGTCCTATGAATCTTTCTGCTTGTTAATTCTTCCATTTGTTTGATTTTTAGTACAAAGAAAATGAAAGAATATGATGAGATTATGGCATTTTAAGTCAATATTTATTAAAAAATCAATCTCGATGAAAATCTGCCCATCCCTCTAATTAGATGAGGCAACTTGAGGTTGATTTTTAATTGCAAAAGTAATTACACGGAGCAGATAGCCAGTGACATTTGATTATCTAGGTGATTGATTAAAAAGCCTAGCTCACAGAGCAGATTGTCAGCCAGGGGAATCGAGACAAAAGAGCAAATTAAAAAAGTTGTCCTGTTAGTAATCACAAAATTCAAGGATGAAATTACAAAGCTAAACACCTCCAATCCACGTCATCTTCATCACTCAAATGTGTGCAGCATGCCTGAGCTCAAAAAGGGGCAATAAAGAAATGGATTACTTTTAAAAGGAAGGAATATTGAGGAAATATAAGAATGAAAGAGCAAAAGCATTGCTGAGGATAGGGACTTCAACCACAAAGCAAAGAAACAAAAATTTCTCTTAATTGTGACAGAGTTCATTTTTTCCTGTGCTCTAATGAAAGCTCATTAAAACCAAGCAGAGTTTGTCAAATTAAATGAAAGATGTTGGGTAACAAAACATATCTTTTGTGACCAATCTTAATGATTATATAAGAATCTAGTCTAAATTACCCCTTCCTCCTCCAATTTTACAGTGGCTATTCATTTCAGTTTCTAACACTTTGGATTTATTTAATGGCATTTTAACTGATGGCACTCTGCAACAGGAATGGGTGTCACTGATGACTTTCAGTAAAAAGTGTTCTAGAATGCTTGAAAAATTCATATATGAGGTAACATGAATAATAAGCAGAAGGAGAATTATGTTTACTTATAATATCCCATTTTTTTATTTTATGATGCTTGCCTTTCTGGGCTATGCTGTTCTTGTAAGTTAGTCCAATGAGTTGAAGAGCTACACATCCTAAATGGTAAACCAGATCACAAGAGAACATTTTTACGTATGTAGCATGATGTATAGTGTGTTCCCACTGCCTCTGGAGGCTTTGGATCAAGTCCAGTGTGTGCTTTTTTGTTGGTTTGGTTGTTTGGGATTTTTTTTACCATGACAAAGTACTGTTGTGCTTTATCTGAATTATCAGAATGGTTTGATCAAACAGTCTTTGGCAGACCCACTTCAGTCAGATCAAAATAGTATTTAAACCTGGAACTCATTCATGAAAAATAACTGCATTTTCTGAAGCATCACATGACTTGTTCATACCATATTTCTGTGATTTAAATATGTCTGTTATTTTCTATAGCATAGATGCCTGAAAAGTGGTGTAGTAGTCAGGGGTGAGTTTGAGCAACAATTGTTCTTTAAATGAAACAAGAAATATATGCATATGATAATAATCTATTTTGTTAGAGTAAAGCAACCCACAAAATAAGAGAAAGGCAGTGAAATTGTTGTAAGGATCCCATATTGGGTCAATTAATGTACAGTCTGTTGACCTGAGTCCTCCAGAGCTCAAATGCAACTGCTGTCAACTGGTAGTAAGTAGTGGGTTTACCACTGTGGATATCAGCATCAGCCCCTTCATCAGCTGTCTATCAGTTTTTCAGGGAAATCTTTGTGATCCAGATACTAACTCCATGGAAAAAAACCCAAAACCAAACCTCTGATTTTCTTCTTCCATAGTGTTGTCATTGGGCAAAGTAAATGATTACTAGACTGTTGGATTTGTTAAATGCCAGCTCTGTATTGTTCTTTTATGAGCCTCTATTACCTGTGACCCATCAAAATGTAATCTGACAGAGAGTAAAAAAAAAAAAGAAATCAATTGGTTAAAGGTGCTTCTTGGATATTACAACACTGTATAGTTTTCCAGATTCCTTTTGCATAAAAGCATGTGAACACTGCAACAGAGATGGATTAGGTTTTGGTATGTTTCTAGCTCCCTGACATGAAAAAAAACCTCACCAACTAAAAATAATAAGAAAAAAATCCAGGAAAAGTAAATTATCAAACATTGAGAGGGTCAAGTCAGTTTTGGAGATGTGTAATTGGCAACCTCGAGAGAGCAATTTGAATAGAGTAATGTCATAGAAAATTTCTATCTATTTTCAGTACAGTAAAATGTGTAAGAGTGTGTTGGATAGTTTGTACGTATTACAAAATGGTCTTTATTTCTCCTTCAGCATTTTGAGAAGGTGAGATGAAAACAGCAGAAATAATTTTCCTACAAGAGCAACTGCCTTTGTGTTTAACAAACACAATTTTGAAATATTAACAGATTTTGGTAATTTCAAAGCTCTCTGCAGACAATCTCATCTCCCTGCTATTTCTGAGACTCAAGGCAAAATCACAGAATAAACTCAATCTTGCATATTACAGCTCTGTTAAGTCTAATACTGATACCTCTAGCTATGATGTTTACAGTTTGTGTATCATTTCAGAGACCTGTCTTTGTTTGCAAACTAATTATTCCTTACATGGTTGTTGTCTCAGCTTCTCACATGAAAGCTACTTCGCAAAAATGAACTCTTGTATTGTATGAACACAGAATATTCATGTCAATTTTACAAAATATTGCTTTAGGTGACGTAATGTCTCTGATTTTTGTGATCAGTTTTCAGTCGTCCTCAGTCTGAGTATCTATTTTTGCCTTTGCTTGCATTAGACAAGAAATTCAGATGTTGGTAATTAACTGGAGTTCTCCTGCTGCCAGGCCAAATTCAGTTCCAAAAAGCCCTGTATATAGCTACTTCTGCATTTGTTAACAATGTCCAGACAACAGGTCTGCAATTAGATTCCCATCTGTTAGGTTGAGCATTTAGCATAGCCAATGGATGCAAATGAACTTGGGTCCCTCAATGGAGTGGATCTATAACTAGCAGTATTGTATTCAAAAAGAAATTTAGCAGTTAATGACAGGGAATGAGATCAGGCTTTTAATAATACAGCAGCTCTAAAATGTTTAAATGAAAAGAAAATACTGTTGCTATATATATGATGGCTGCTTTAACAAATCTGAAAACGTATTCCAATATTCTTCTGTTTTCCTCAATGTGTTTTCCTAAGGCTGTGTTAGATTGAGAAGGAAAATGCTAACTTTGGGTGTTACGTATAGTGCTTATTGCATAAAGTAATGATGTATGTGTTAGAATTCTACACCAATTGTTGTTGGAGACTCCTAGAGGAACGCTTCCAAATATTAGATAATTTTACAGGATAAAATGGAAATGGCAGAGCAATGCATTTTTACAAATTCTTGTGTTTAATCTCAAACTGCAATTTTGTATCAGTTCTAACAGCATTATAATAAGGGATAATCCTGCCAAGTCCATAGACTGTGTGTTGGAGGATTAGCTAAAGCTCACATATTTAAATGTTTCATTTTATACTGGAATGTCTGAAAAATAGACAGTAAGACCCACATAAACTAATACCTGTTGAAGAGCTAAAACAGTAAGGAAAAGCATCTGTGAAAACTCAGATTTTTTTAAAGTATTCATTGTATTACACTCTTGCCTGTTCAGAATTTGCAGATCAAAATATAAGTATATAGACAGCACGAATATAGAGCTAAAAAGGCTTTTCTCATTCATTAAAAATGTAATAATTCTGTTTTAAAATGAGTGTACATGTTTATATTAATTTCTTTAAATCATATTTATATCTTACCACAAACAAAATCCTAAACTAATAGTAAAAAAAGTATTCCTAAAGTAATACTTGCAATTATTTTGACTCCATAGTAAAAGGAGAGAATATTTCTACATCATAAAAACAGGGGTAAGGTTTTGGTTCAAATTTACACAGATTAGTTTTTATGTGTCTTCCTTTTTTTTGTCTTTGGTAGTGTTAATGAGCATTTCAAACTCTCTTGTGACTTTCTTCAATGAGAGTTTTGCCATAATTGTCAGTGGGATCTGGACTTCAGTCTGTTTCTTACTATAGCTACTACTGAGGTGATGGAATCCCAAAAATACCAAAACAACTGGCAACAATGTATTTTTTTTAGGAAAAGGTTTTAAGATAACCATCAGCATATTATTCCTGAGTTTGGGATTCAGTTGTTCTACTTGGGAGGTATAATGAGATGGTTCATGCTCCCAACATCTTTACAACTAAAGCAGATAAAGGAGTGAGGAGATCTCTTCAAGAACATAGAGCACCAGCCCTGCAGAGTGGAAATGAGAATATTCCAGTTCCACATTCTCAGCACGAGGCAATGCACTGGCTGCCGTTTCTTTCAGTAAAGCACATTCTTGCTGCATAAATCAACTTGGGTTTTCCAGTATATGGAAGAGTTACAAGTAATCAGAATGTCCCATTGGCTTACAGAGCTTTACATTACCAGGCGAGTCCACTAAGTCTTCTTTATGGCTAAAGGTTCTGAAAATAGCACCATTCCAGTGAGGAGAATGAGCTTGGATCATTGCTGGCTGATTCAGGAGCAATATCAGCAGGGTTATACTGCACTCCCTGCTTGAGCATAGCAATGTAATGCTTGTATGCTCAGGGCAAGATGGAAACATGCCTATTGGAAGGATGTGCCCTGCTCTACAGAACCAAGTATGACTTTTGCAATGAATAAAACTAAATGGACTTAGAGAATTTTTGGGCTCTTCAAGAACAATTGCACCTATTTGTGTCAACTACATTTCCCACAGTGTGGGATTGCTCAGGATGAGATGTATACTGCCTGTCACCACGATAAAAGTGCATATCTTGGCCTCCGTGGGATTTGACTGTTCAGGGCCAGACAGAAGATGTGTGCGATCAGAATTCTTTGCCAGGAAAGCAGTTGGTCCAAGTGTGCTACAGACAGGATGGGAGCTTGTGATTGCCTGGTTTGTAGCCTGCTAATCTTCTAGATTAGTCTGTGCATTTTCCCCAGGGGGATAGAAGGCCATCAGCAGAAAGCAAGAGCAATCCGTTGCTCTTTCACTGACAATAAACAGATAGTGACAGCAGCTAGAAACCTTGTCACAGTGCTATAGAGATCTGGGAGTATGTGTGGATATGGTGTTTAAGTCACATTTTTCTTTCTATGCTTAAATAGGAAATGATTCATATATGTGGGTGATGGAGGGACTGTGTATGGGAAAGAGGGACTGCAGGAGTGCATAGGTGGATGAATATATGCTTCTACCAGGAAAATATTAGCCTGCTGCTTCTGTACTTGACTTATTCTATGCTATTATGCCATTAGTATCTACCCCAAGCATTAAACAGGACATCTTCTGGTTCTTGTGCTTGGAAGAAAGCATTGGTTTAGGTAAACACATGTAATTTGACATAGCTTTGATAGCTCTGGAGAGTATTGTGTGCTTACCTGCCCCAACAGCTGGCAGTGATGAAGCGCAAACTCTGGATGCCTCTCCCGTCCACTGGTGCAAAGGGCCAGTGGCAGGCGTAAAGCCTTTGTCCAGCTCTGGTGGTGTCTCTAGGTCATGAGAGACAGCAAGTTCCTCCACTAGCCCACTTATCCAATTAGCCAGCAGTGTAGGATGTGGGCATGGCTGGGAGCAGGGATACTTCTGGGCTTGGAATGGGAGGCTTTCCACACCTATTAACTTTACTTGTGCATTCAGACGATATGCCACTGATTATGCCTCCTAAATCAGAAACTGGCAGCTCCACACCATGCTGAATGTTGTACTTTCTTCAGCTCTCTCTTTGTACATCACTTTGCTTGGTTTAAAGATTGATCTCAGGAGGAATACCATCTACTGAGACTAGTCATGTGTTTATGACTGGGATTCAGATTTTTGGTGTGCTTCTTGCAGCAACATGGATACTTCTGGGAGTTTGAGCACAGTTTTGGCCTTTGCATCCTTAGATGGCACACCGTGTAAAGGCTCCCTGTCTCTTAACTGGCTGTATATTTCCCCAAACGGGAAACTGATGGGCGCTGATACAGTACAAGTGACTAAATCCGCAGGTGTTTTCCAGAAGTAGTGTTTTCATAACACATATGACCACTAGTTTTGCATTCTTGATTTCTTATTTTTCCTCTCTTCTATTTCCACAGATTTATCTTTGATAGCTTTTTTATTTATTTATGCTCAGGCTTTCCCCCTTTAATAATAAACACTTCAAGTTTTTCAGTGTGATATCTACCAGCTAGCTTCTTTCTTATTTCACTTGTGTTGTTATTACCTGGAGATGGGTCTAATAACAGGAGCACAGCATTGATATCCTGTATTCAGGTAATTAACCCAATAATTGTCTCAAATGTGTTCTTTCAATGTATAACTTGTGGGGGTGAAGGGCAGAGGTCATGTAACTCGCACAGTGATCACATTGTCATCAGCATAGAAAACCATTATCTCAGTAGGTTATATCTAATCCTACTGATAGTATTTTAACCAACTTTATTTTTCTAATTAAAAAAAATATTTATGAGGTGACAAAAATTGGTCAAAAGAACCTATTTAAGAAACACCAACTAATCAGCATGGCTGGAGTTTCTTGGAAGAAGTGTAGACAATTTTTGTTTGATTTCCAGTAAAAATTGACCTACCAGTCCTTTGTAATGTTACTAATGCTTATTCTTTTGCTTATTTTGTCACATGGAAGGCAGTTTGGCTTTTAGTATTAATTTATTCTTGCATATCTTTCTCCTTGCTTTCTGCCATAAAAGTTATTTCCACAATGATGTCAGAGGGATGGCTGCAGCACACTTAGACATGGCTGAGTAAGATTTGGGTCAGTAACTCAGGGAGTGGTAGCAATGCAGCTACTTTGGTGTGAGGAGCTGGTTATAAAATGCACTCACCAGAGTAAGCCCTGGAGCACTGAGCAGCACTAAGCTCTGTGTGATGCAGCTCAACCACAGGCTGCCCTGGAGTGGGCAAGTGTAAAGCTGACTCTTGTTTAGCTAAACACTCTTCAGTTACCCCTTTGCCTGCTTTGTAAACCTACTCTCCATCAGCTGAGCTGTTTTGCAGCAGCTCTGTTTCTGGCATGGTGCCTGGGTCTCCACGTATTTATCTTGATGCACTTTTCTGTGTTTGAGCTCTGATTTGCTCCTTCCTAGGGCAGGGGCTTTACCTGTCCTCACAGTCCTTCTCACAGCTCTGCCTTTTCAGTCCTCTGGAATAGCATGGTCTGAGCTTCTCCATTAATATGTTGCTTCTTTATTTTCCTTCTGAGCATGAAATGTTGACATTTTTGAGACCATTTAGTGTTGTGGAGGCTGGAACAGAGATCATGGGGTTACATTAGTTATTTCTCCAAATAGCTTCATAGTAAAGCTTCCATTCAGAATGGATGTGTCTTGATACACCAAAAGTTTCCAGTCTCAAACACACCTTGCAAGTGATTCAAGATGTATTAGATCAGCATTGGTCTAATTTGGTACCAGATTGTCTTCCAGCACTCATTCTTTGCTTTCGGAAGGCTGTTGGATTTGTTCGGTCTTTGGGAAGGGAACAGTTTTCTTTACAGTGGATGTTACTTCAGGACTCACTGACAGTGTGCACCCCAATCTCAGTTTGCACCCAGGTGGCTGCACACCACAGAGAGAAGGGAAGACTGATGGCAGTGTTTGACTTTCTTTACTTTCTGTTGTCCAACTTCAGATTGACCAGGGAGCCTGAGAGTCAAGATAGATACTGGTAACTGTTGGTCTTCTGTATTAAAGGCCCTACTGTGATACTTGCCCTGCAGGTATTACAGCCTTCCTGCACACAGATGTGTGCTGTAACTGTAGCACATTATTATAATAATTATTATAATTATCCTCTGCATGTAGTCCGTGATTGTTATAAAAGAGACTTGGGATGGGAGACAACTAAGTAAGACAAAGGTAAACATAGATGGCATCTGGCAAGAGGAGTTCATGTGTGACACAAGAGGCATAGGAGCCATAGGAAGAATTCTAGCTTCTGGCTAGAAATAATAAACTAGAAAAGTAGAAAGCTTTTTCTTCTTATTTATTATTTTCCTTTTGAAAGCCCCTATCTTGTTGACAAAGAGGAAGAGATCTTCTACCCTCACTATTTGCTTATTATTGCTAAGCTGCCAGTGAAGCACACTGGAAATTAATTTGCAATCTCTTTCACATTCTCTGTCACTTAGGGACCCAATATTTGAACAAGCCTGTCACCTCCAGAAGTAACCCACAATACCAGCTTCCTTCAAATACTTTTTACATTGTGTTGCCCCCTGGCACGTACCCTTTCCCCAGCCCCACTCCACCCCAGCTCCACTGGTCTGTGGTCAGAGTGTTAGGCAACAGTTTTTATTAACTGTAATAACAATATTGCAGAGATGGCCAATTCAAACTGAAGTCCTAGCATAGTCCTGCATTTCACAGCTGATTCATATTGACGAGCGCTGCTTACCCCATGAACTGTAAGCTGCTGGAATGAGCAGAGTGGCTGCGGTTTTCTTTCAAGTTACAGGATCCAAAGGCAGCAGTAATTGTTTTTGAAATGTTTCTTTTTATTATTATTCAATAAATTCATTGTATATGTTGAAACCTGGATCGTTCCTGCTCCGATTTGCTTCTCTTTTCATTGCCAGGCCTGAAGTGCAGGAACAGTGTGTGTGTTTTGGACTGTTCCTAAGCCATAATAAAAATACCTTTCTGCAGAGAGAACGTGCCATCTCTACCATTTCCTCAGAAACCTGTAGTCCATAATTAGTCAGGATTTCCAACTTGGAATGCTAAATGAAAGGACAGGATGTACAAGAAACCCAACTAAATAACCAAATTTTATTTAAGCTAACATGAAAATGCAGAAATCTGTTAGTCGTATATCATGACATATTCTAGCCCAGCCTAATTCAGTTCTTCATGTGTGTATTGGCATAGGGAATCAAACACTGTTTGAAAAGATGTGCTTACAAAGTAAGACACTTTACCAACCGTCAGGAACTGCTTTGAAACACATCCTTACCCCTAGGTACTCTTTACCTTGAGGATGTACACTGCATATTCTCTCTGCAGCTTAAAGGCCCCAGGCTTGAGTAGCAGCAGCTACAGTATCTTCCAAAAAACTCTTGTAAATTATCACATATGTGCCTTGCAGCACCAGGCTGTTTGCTCAGCAGGCAAACATAATGCAGCAGCATTATTAAATTTCCATGAAGTTTACCAAATTTGCAGGATCAGTAGGGTGGACCCAACAGGGAAGCTCTCCTACTGCCTACAGCACCTTTAAAGCAGCTGATGGTGCCGCTGATACTTTGCATTCTGCTGTTCCTCTTCTGCTGTAGCCATCTACTTAATCTCCACAGCAAAGATTAGTTTATTCGATTAAGTCTGTTCCCTATAGACCATCCCTGTAGCTCCTTGGAAGGCATCAAGACTGTGTCTCCAACCTTTTAGCAGCTAAAAAAGATTCAATAAAGTAATCTTTTCCCCCTCCTTTTATATGATTGGAAAATAAATTGAAAATGAATTTCAGTTATTGCTTGTGTTTTAAATATGAGATAAAGGTCAGCCCCCTCTAGCTATCTCCATAGATGGAGATTAACATGAGCATGTTCCATTATAAAATCATATAGCAGTTTTGTAAATCTGTCAAGTCATCTACAAATATATAATTAGTCTGTTAGATTTTGAAATCAATAAACAATGACTTTTCAGTCCCGTGCCTCGAAAGCTTTGCTAGAGAGTGCTTTAGGCATAGGAGTACAAATAGCAAAATGTTTGCACTGTATACATTAAGTTGTTCTCTGGATATCTGGCTGAAGGTTAATTGAAAATTAGGTGCATGCATGTATGCTTTTTTACTATGGCTTTCTCTTTTTTTTTTTTTTTTGTAAGAAAGGAAGCTAATTTTAGACTTGGATTTTTTTGCTAAAGCAGCATGTCAAACAGTGGGTGTTCAAAATATAAACTTCCCATTTTTCTTCTTGTAGTTGGCTACAGCGAGGCGGTGACTGTGGATGTTTGTAAGGCAACATTCATAGACATATTTATACAAGGCATGTGTTCACCGTTTGTCATCACTGTCACAGAACATGATTTCCTGGGTCAGAAAATTGACTTCAAAGCTTGACCCTGAAGATTTGACTTGCCTGTTTGCTTATTCTGGTTCAAGATGTGATGTCAAAAGCTGTCCTATTAGTGGCACCTTTTCACATTTAGTTTGCTCAGGTTGATAATAATGATACTGGAAGGACCACATTTTGATGTTGAAAGAGATAGGGGAAGGAGCAGTGCTGAAATTGATGGTGTTGACAGTAGGAGGTGAGATTGGGAAAAGATATATTAAAATGCAAATATTACTTTAAGTGACAACATTTCTTTGTTAAAAATCTACACATCATCATGAAATTAATTTTATTGCTGTATCCAATTCCTAAGTTAAGTTTATTTTTTTAAATACACTGCGACACTGTTTATATATCAGTTGCTAATATATACATATGTATGGTTTGAATGCAATTTTAAAAGGGGATTAATTAGAAGACACTGATTAGAATGGATTACATCATGTTCCTTTTAATTATTAATTTTAGTACTGAATTTTGATATGCAGAAATCCATCGTTTAGAAAGCCTATTTAGAAATAGGTTAGTATAATTTTACCTCCAACTCTCCAGAACTGCTACCATTCATCTCCTAGTTAGGCTAGTGTGTCATTGTTACAAGTTGTTGGATATATAAGGGTCTGTCAGAATCCAGGGATCTTGAATAATAATAAAAAAAAATTTAATGAGATTATTGAAACACTTAACAAGAAGACACTTGTGGCAGGATGAATGTCAAATCAATAGCTTAACGTTCACGATTGAGTATCCTGGGTTTTAACTAATGATTGCCTGTTTATTGATCTACCTCGTGTCACCAAAGAACAGAAATATTGTGATATTCTTTAATGAAAAAAAAAAAAGAGAAGGAAATCTCATGCAGGATAACATCTACACCAGTGATAGTTTTCACAGCATGCTGATAACATGACGTGGTTGCATCCACTAGTATCATTTGTTGCTAGCAAAGTTGAAATAGATGGCCTTTCCATTTTGAAACACTGTCATACCAATTATGTTATATAAGGTCATATCCTTAAAGTTTCCAAGGTACTTAGCTGGCATAGACCACAGTGGAATGTAAGGTAGCCAGCGTGTAAGGTCACTCGCAGAGGAGAATTCCACACATGAGCCTTGCTTGAGGTGCACACTTCATCAGCACTTAAGCTCCCATATTGTATATTAATAATGCCTTTCACTTGTCAATTTAGAACACTTTAATAATCATTTAATTCCCTATGTTTATACTTGGTTTTATATTTTTTACATTGACTGGCACACACATTTACTTCATTACTTTTTTCTTCCATCTCACCGTTTTAGCTGGTGCAAAATTCCCATGCCATTCAGATCCAGGATTTGTAGAGCTGTCCATTTCTTCCCTAGGCATTTGCAGCTACTGATCCCTTCGTGCTGTCAGGCCACAATTGAAGTTGTCTCTCTGTGCACAGTGCTTTATTGCTGTTTCCTCAGGTGTGGTGCATTCTGGTTAGAGACAGTGCTGCTGTTGGAGGGTTCTGCAAGCCTCTACACTGCATAATAGTAATTTTAGCATTATTGAATTAACTTATGTTGACTTTTAGGCTTTTTTGTCTTTTTGTTTCTTGATCTTCACAGTGTGAGGAGGTTTTTTTGGTTTTGTTGTTGTTTGTTTTAGATAATTTCTTCCTGTGTAGTTTGTTTTAAAAAGAGCTTTATTTCTGTAATTACCAGGGGAATGTGCTCCCAGGGCCTCTGGTGTCTGTTCAGTTGATCTAACAGTAAAACAAGTGGGCTTCTCAGGAAGAGGAATGGATGAGAGAGGCTGATTGGCAAGGCACATCATAGTCAGGGTCTGGGGTAAATCTGGGGTGTTGCTCATTTGGCAGTGATTACTTTAATCTTGTGGCAAATATTCTGTTTTTCAGATGGTTATTGGTTACACTTTTTGTATTTCATAGAATTCTAGTCCTAGGATACAACTAAAAAGCTCAGTTTTATTATGTTTTTCGATATATTAGCTATTTCAGCATACTACCACATGCCCAGCAGTAGGAAAAACAAAACAGCTTTTGGCAAAATAGCCAACTTAGAAACTTATATGTAATTCTGGACAACGTTTATGGATCTCCATTTATGCCTGTGATCTGAGGAACCTGAACTTTCTGATAGTGTGCAGCTCACATTTTGCAAAGAAAATATCAAGCAGACCTATAGTAGCCCTGTAGAAATAATCACATTCCCACAGCATTGCTCAGAAGTACTTTGCAATCCCACAAAAAAAAAATCCACCCTTCAGTGCATGAATATGGATCACACAACAGGACTTAGACAAATATCATCAAGACATTAGTGAGGTTTGATGGAATTAAATTTGACTAATGATCTCTTTTCGTTGAGCTGCTTAGCCCATGTAAAAAGGATATAATAGCATCTAAAACAAGATAATTACTCAGGAATATGTTACCTAAGGATGTCTATCTTACTGACTTAGATTGTAAGTGTATACAAATTTCTGTATATAAAATTCATTGAGAGGCCCACAGTGCTTAAATGTTACATTTACAGCATAAAAACTGAGATGAGACTAAATCACAGTCAATTCTCTCAAATATACTCCTTTAAAAATGATGATTTGACCAGGAATGTTATTCCCTCTGCAAATACTAATTGCCTGATCTTGTATTGTTTGTTCCACCCATCCCTTTTCGAATAAGAAAAGATTCTGACATCTTTCCAATGAAGATATCTTTAGAGGGGTGGAAAAGATATATAGAATTAAATCAGTAAAAAACCCTATTTTGTGTGACACATGCACAGCAGTTGTAATTAGAGAATTTTGTCTTCAAGGAAAGTCACCTTGACTTTACAAACTAAACAAGTCCTGAATGATATGCTAATTATGATGCATCTCTTTAAATGGTTGAGTAAGATTTTAAGCACTCTTCTTGCTTAAATAGTTCACAAGAAGTTCTTCAGTGCTTTTTTTTCCCTCCCCCTAAACAGAGTTGGTTGGTCAAGTTGATCTCTTGTTTGAAATTCAATCAAGGGCATTAAAGTGTAAACCAGTTGGAAAAACAAAGAGCTTAGGGAAATCATTTGCTTAAACAACAACAAACAAGCACTGGTAATCTTCTTACAGAAATTAATGAAGGGAAAACCCCCTCAGCTTGGGTGGATAATGATCCTTAGCTATCATGTAACAAGCCTAGAAGGTTTAGGGAGAAGGTGAAAATTAAGAAAGCTGGATTAAACTGAATTTACAGAGGAACAAAACAAAATTCAGGATAAAGATCAGTTCTCCTAATTTGAGATTGAAAAGTAGTCCTGAACAGGAAGGAGCTTAATCCTTTATGCAAATCTGGTTTAAAGTTAAGTTTTCATCTCAGAATGCTTTTTATTCCTACTATACAGCTAATAAATGAAATACTTAAAAATAATTCAGACAACTGGCTTGTTAATAGTTGATTTATGCAGTGAAAGCTTTCCCATCAGGTAGAGGTATAAATTGGTAAATGTAAAAAAAAATCATTACCTTTATCTTCTCACGATTGTCTTTGATGGTTGTTACTAATTAATCTCTTCAAATTATTTGAACACAAAATTGAGATCTCTTCACATTAGAGCCTACCCCAGAGGATATTCATAAGGGGCTTCCTGATAACTCAACAAAATTTAATTAGTTTTCTCAGTCCTTATATGTTTATCTTTTAATAATGATAGGAGCTACCTTCAATGCCACTAAGAAACTAAACTTCCATTTCAGTCAGTCTTCACTGAAGCAAATTAACTGCTACTATGTAATATATATTTACAAAATATTAATAGCTATTTCAGTTAAAGTTTTTAATTATATCCTATCTGTAGTTAGTGTGGAAAAAGATCACGAGACACTGCAGTTAATTCTCCCTTCCTCTTTCTTCCTCCGTACGTTCACAAAAAGTGTTCCAGTTGGCTTCTGGTTCTTCTCTTAAAGCTCATCATTGCTCAAGGTTTGTTTAAAGTTGATGGAAACGTTGAAAAACAAAGTGATGGAAATACACGTTTTGTTACTCTGCTAGGACAGGTGGAACAGTTCACTGTCAAATTACACACGAAAGCTTTACTGATTAAATGAAAAAGTGGTATTTGGAGATCTGGGCTCTGTCTCTGGATAGGCCCTGGGGGAATCCAGTTGGCAATCTTCACCCACCCTAAAAGCAAATTTACTAAAAGCAAATGCATATAATGGAAGCTTAGATACCCATATGACACAATTGTTGTAGAACTCTACTTTCTAGGCCTGATCGTTGTTACACATAATGCTCAACTTACTGTCTGCAAATAACCCAAGCCAAAAAGGGATTGACAAATAGATTCTAAAAGAGTTTAAATGCTTGCAGTTCTTGGATACCTCAGGTGTGTTATGTTGAGCATAATGGCCAGACCTAAACAGTTGAAATTCGGATACCTTCTGTCTATGGAAACAGCTATCTTGGATTTTTTCCTAAATCTAAATCAAAGATCTTTTTGACACATTATTGCTAAATGATCTCATCTTACCCTGTCGGAATTGAACATCTTTTATGTAGCTAGGCAACAAGACCTGTTGAAGTTGATCAAAGACCTTTAGAAATAGGCTTATTTGGACCTGTACTTGTTGATGAAGGTTCCGAGTTGCCTACTTGCTAAAGCAGAGAGAGCTGTAGTACATCCACGGAGCTTGGGTTGTTCTGCAGCTGCCACAGCTTAATGGAAAGTGAGGAATGTTTTCAATACTAATTTTATTGAATCTACGAAGCACAAGGAGGCTTGGCTTTGAGGAACAATCCGAGTACTTCAGAAGCAAACCCCAGCGTCCAAAAGTAGGAGTGATAGAAAGTAGTAATCTAATGTATATAAATGTTTTCTGTGCTAGTGGCTCAAGCTTGGGAGGAGCTGTAATCATCAAGAACAATATAGTAGGCTCTACTTCAGACTATGAGACTTTAAAAAAGGCCTTAGGCTTTCTATTAAAAAACCTCCATCTAGTTTAGCAGAAACTCTTGGATAATTCCTGAAGGCACCTATAATGTCCTAACTGACAATGTTTTTGCTGGTTCTCTTTAATGCTGTGTTTTGCATGCTACTCCATGTGGGTGCTTTCCTAAATTCATTACTACTGCAGAACTGGCTGTTCTGACTGAGAGAAAGATCAAGCTGGAAGGAATACTCTAAATCTGATGTTGCTTTGTGGTCAGATAGAGCTGTATTATGGACCACAGAGGAACAAAATTTAAATGTAAGGTCTTTCACTTCTGTCTTTTTGTTACTGAGTAGCCTACTGAGAAAACATCATCATAATAGTACCTTAGTATTGTCAAAATTCTCTCTGGCACTTTAAAATGTTCCTGAGCATTTGAGGAATATGGATATCTTTCTGTAAATAGGGACCAATGACCTGATCTTTGAGTAAAAAGCAAAGAAACAGTAGAAAAAAGACTAGTATGTATATGCTTTTGGTACAATTGTAATGTATCATATACTTATAATGTGTAATTATTCCAGTTTTACAGATGGGAGAACTGAGGCACAGGAAATTACATGTCTTGTGAGATAACACAAGGATTTAGAGATTAATTTGCTCTTTTCTGCTTCTGTAAGCTGTAGGAAAGCTGCCCTACTTCTCTGTTTTGTTCATAATAATACATATGTAATCAGTTCAATATTTCCCTAGCACGAGTCCCACATTGTTTTGAGCTTCCTTCATACCTTTAGTTATTCGCTTAAAAGTAGTTAAAAATCACCTGAATGCTGTATACAGCAAATCCATACTTTGGGGGGTAGTCTTGAAATATAGCTCTGATTTTTATTTAAAATACAGTTTTCATTTAATTTAGTTTTGCATTTAATAACCTGTACAATGCCTAACTATGATTGCAGACTGTAACCTTAATTTGTCACATTTATGGGCTTTCTTGTATATTAACCTAATGAAAAATAAAGATTGGGTAGTTGCATGTAAAACTTCATAAATAATAGTGCTTGAGGCTATTGCCTGTGCTGTGAAAGAAACACTGTTTTTATCCTATGACATGAAGCTTTAAGGACTTTATGTCCTGATCAAGAAGGAATGCTTTAATAAGCATCCATGTTAGAGAGTTTGTACTGTGTAAGCTTGGTACAGACCATATGGGCAAAAAGGCACATTGTGTGGCGACAACTGCCCTGCTTGTCATCCCCAATCATACTTGCTCTAATCCTTGTTTTAATTTACTCTGCTTGTACAGCACCAATCCTGCCAGTGTGGTCCTTAGGGCCCCTTCATTCCTGCCATTTATGACAAGGAATATGCAAAGGCACAATTATTCATCCACTAAGGTGACAGAGAAGGGCTCTGCTTGGGAATATGTTCCCAGACTTGCAGCATCATAATGTCAGTTGTTAAAGCACTTTGCAATTGCAAACAATTCTTGAGAGACTTTTTTATCTTAAATACAAATATTTTTGAACATAGAAGTGCTAAAACAAAATGAATCCTTATTGATTAAGAATTGCAGTGCTGGAAAGTTTTTATACCTAACATTCTCCACCCTTGGCTTTTTATTCAAATGACATGGTTTTTGTCTTACCCACTCCACTTAATTATTGTGCTTGTATCATTTGTTTAACTTCAGACAAAGGATAGTATGTTGAGCCACCCTTATTAAGTCTTACAGATTGTATATTGTTTATATTCTGCTGTACACCACATTCCTAAACGGACAGAAAAAAAAAAAGCCAACAAAAAACCCTCAAGTGTAGCATTCAGCCTCTCAAGTCCATGATGTATTTCATTTGCTACGGTCAGAGCAATTTTAACAATGCCTTTCATTTTCTTATAGCCTAAAATGATTTTCTTTCTGTGAGGCCATTCTCCAAAACTTCTCTTCCCCTTTCAGGGTATCATTTGCAATTTAAAGCTAACCTGGTGAGTGTACTCACAATAGACTTGCCCATAAAATGGTTCAAGGCCTGCCTGCATGCCTAATGAGGTTGATGTTGAGCTATTTAGCTCTTTGTCCTTCCATAATATCTACTTAATGCAGTTCAATGGGAGTGGATTGTTAGAAGCATTAAAGATTCTATTAAGTCTTTACTAAAGCCACTCTATTCTAGTCCAGCTGTATAGTGGCAAGAGCATTAAATTTGAGAATGTAGTGGGAACAAGGGGCCTGAAAAAGCACCTATAAAAAAAGGACAAATTTCCTAACGAAGTAAGACCACACTCAATTTAAGACCTGTTACTTTTGTATCTAGATCTAAAGAGTTTCTCAATGTGCATCTCACAATGTTCTGAATTAACTCTCATTTCCTTTAATGGATGGACAAGGTACAGTTTTAAATCTTCATTTATTTCTAAAACACGTGACAAGATTTTTTGCTTCGCCACAGTCTTGAAAACAAATAACACTATAATTTTAATCTCAGAGAAACTACCAGATTCTTGCATAGGCCTCCTTTCAGATAACATTTAAATGGAATGTGTTTTTCCATTTGCTTAAATACTGTAATGAGATTGGTCAGCATCATGCATTCGGAAATCTCTGCACTTTAGGGGAAGATAAACAACACTTCTGACAAGAAATATTCATTCAATGCATTGTTTTGCTGAAGGGATTGTTTTTTATCAGGCCTGTATGGTGCTAGCCACCAGCATTGAGGTTGGGGGGAGGTGGGGAAAGAAGGGATAGAATGGCCAGGATTTCACACAGTTGGCATTGACTTGGCTTGAAGAGGCAAGCACTAAGCTGTCTTTTCAACCATAGTAAAAACCCTCCATCTGGCCACCCTAAAACTCTGTTAGCTTGTTCAACTCGCTGTCGGCTGATTGGGCTTTGTGAAGCAGAAGTAACAACATCAATAGTATAAACCCTTGCCACTTGAGAGTATTACATTTCATTTCATGCTTGACTTAATCAAAACTGGGGAAATGAAATTTACACCTTTTTGATGTTCTTTTCCCTGCTGTTTAAGGAGAAGAATCTTAACCCATTTGATCTTCACATGCACCCAATAAATGACCAAATATGCCAAGCTGCCAAAAGCAGACGGCTGCCAGTTGCCAGTTTATGTCAGGTCACTGTGAGAGAGCTCAATGCAGAAGGTCTTGAGTTTCATACCAAATACCTCAATTTGCAGTACGGTATTTTGACAGCAGTGTCAACAATTTAGCTCCCCTCCCTATTAATATTAAACTATTATAAAGAAAGCAAAAATGTCATTTTTACTGGAGGGAAATCTGTTAGCAAGCGGCTGTTGTGTGACAGAGTCAGGAGAGAGTGACAGAGATGAAATGAAGATGGTTTTGAATTGCTTCTTCAAACCCTTGACATTTGTGCTTTTCTTTTCTGGCTCTGATCTACATGATATACATACTTGTTGTTGTTGTTTTTCCTGCTAATAACAAGACAGCGCAGTGCTGGATGAGAGATTGAGTGAGTGAAAAATGGGACGGGTGATAACATTTTCCCTGTGCCTGGGGGGAGGCTCATTAAGGAGGAGATCAGATCGCTACCAAAATACATACAGAAATAAAATCAACAACTAACAAAGTTCTCTCTTGCAACTTGGTGATGGAAAAAGCTTTTGATTTGGCAATGATGGGCCTGGAAAGAAGCTCTACTCCTCACCTCTCTGCCAAGTTCAGCGTGTTGCTTGGACTTCATGACCAACCCACAGGTGTGGGGCAAGTTGGTGAGCTCTTGTCACTACCTGCAAAGGGATGGACTTGTATGGAAAACCAAACAACAAACAAACACAACACAACAGGTTCCTGCCTTCCCTATCACCATCCTGCTCTCTTAAAAGACCTTTTGCCTTTTGTCAAAGGCCCTCGTTTATGACTTGATGAAAACATTTGTAATAGATCATCAAATACTGATACATTCTGAGGGACAATATCCCATTTGTTAGATATAAATTAACATTAACACAGATCCCTCACTGCAAAAAGGCGAAGGGTTTTGACACCTTTTCAACAGGACAGGACGGGCCCCAGCAAAGAAAGCCAAGGGCCTGTAAAGGAACTTGTCCCGAATGGTGATCCTCCCGGCTCTTGTGTGACAAGGTACATAGTTTCTATTCAGGGACAGGCAGATTATTGGTTACTATAGTTTCCCTAATGCTCAAATGGAGCTAAGGCCTAAGCTGAACAGAATAGGTTAAAAGGTGCCGATGTTTGGGCCTGCGAAACCACATGTTGAGAGTCAGAGACCAAACAAAACAAAGAGCACATCTCTCTGGTCTTTGATGTCTTCTCTGAGGGATGCGGAGTGAGAAAATGCCACCGTGCCCCCGCACCCAGTGGCCTGGCTGGCTGGGGACAATGCACCAGTGTGGGAGCACAAGGCACCACGGGGTAGTTGGTGCACTCGGATTCTGCACCATAGAGGTGGGGTGTTCCTAGAGGAAAGCGATGAGAGACTGTCACAGCCTTGTCTTGCAAAGTCCTTGTAACCCCACATGTTTATTCTCCCATTTTTCCCCCTACGAGACACGCTCTGTGGTCTCAAACAAAAACAAACTCAGGACCCTTGAAGTACTAAGTTTGACTAGACTTAATTTTCTGTTTTCTGCATGTGTTTCCTTTTAGCCTGTCCTTTAGTATTCCATTTGTGTTGCGTGCTTTAAAAACTCTTTACAGTGCTTCAGCTAACAGCTTTTTATTTCACTGCTTGCTTCAGTGTCTGCTTTGAATCCACTGTGGAGCTGCTGCAGCGGCTGCTCTGTGCTTCTTGCATGAATCACTGATTCTGCTCTTTTTTTTTCCATTTGTGAGTATACAGTGTTTTCAAACAATTCATATTCACCATAAAAATGTTCCATGTAGGATATCCCTTGATAGCACAAGCAATGCTGTTGCATTTTTCATAAGCAGGATTAAAATACCCACTACTTGTGCTTATGATGTACATTTCCTCCATTCTGTTGAAACTTGGTTTAGTATTTTAATTTTTTATTAAAACTCTTGTAAGCAAGATAAATGTACATCAACACTAAAGGGAGACTGCCAATTTTGATAGGTTATACTGCCACAATTTGCTGTTGCTCTTTAAGTATGCCAGCACTTGAGATCTAAGTATTATGCAAAGCAAAATTAATCAGCACCTGCATCTTTTAAAATAATAGAATTCATGAATTCTAAAGTTTTATCAGTGTTATTGTAATTCTGATTGTCGTTGGTTCTTTATACCATTATAGAAAAATATCTAATTGTAACAACTGTATTCCTATAGTGAACATATTACTTGAATTCAAACCCTAACAATGGCAATAGGATAACTGTCCTTGAATTTGAGCCTTTTGTGATACATCAATAGGCTTACAATGTGCTGAATTAGCAGGCATATTAATGGGCAGATGCAGCACCAGCCCATTCTTTTTACCCAAATCTTCTTATGCAAATACCCCATGAATCCAGTTCAAAGAGCTAGCTTTAAAATGAGCTTCTACACACATTCAGATGGGTCCTTTCACAACTGGCAATGGGACTTAGATAGAAAGTGACATGAGAAAAGTTTAGACACTTGTTTTTATAACTGAACATGATCTTGTTATCATAATCTGATACTGGTAACTGGCATGGTCTGGTTGTAGAATTTTAAGCCTTTAACAGAGGGAGATAATCTAGGCCTTTGTGCTACAATGTACTGAATCCTGCACTTGGTGAAAGCTATCAATGAGAATCGCAGTTCATGCTTTTTCAAACAAAACTTTTTCATGGTAAAAGCTTTTATCCTATGATAATTACTTAACTGATTGTAGCGGTGCCTTTAACGTTGTGAGCTCATCAAAAGGGCACAGAAAGAAGGTTGTGTTATTTTAGAATAAATAAATTATCAAATAAACAGGTTTTATTTGCTTGTTGAACTGCATGGTAATGAGGTCATTATTAAAAATGCTAATGCACGAGGCATGGTTCGTAAAAGTTAATGTATTTTGTGATCTTTCTTTTGTTTGCTGTGTTCCTTGTGATTATTTCTCATTGACAGCATCTGGGTGAGTGTTTTTAATGATTTAATTGTAAATTTAGGAAAACATGTCAAAGGAACAAGACAATAGTTTTACTAAATCTTTACTGCTGAAGACCCTTCCTTTAAAGTTATTTTAAAAGTGCCTGCCATTTTAATGAAAAACTGTGGCTGTCTAGGGATTTTTTTCAAAATTGTTTAATGAAGTCCAAGAGGTGGTGAGAAGGAATTTCATGTTGACATTTCCCTTATATGCTGACCAAGCTTCATTAATGCAATGCTTCCTACAGAATAGTATCTAGGAAGTATAGAGACAACCAAGAATCAATTCTCAGCTGGAGCAAATTGGCATAACTAATTGACTTCTGTGGATCTGGTCAACACTGTTTCAGCTTTGGCCAGTGTGTGGAGTTGATAGATGTAGATAATTTAAACTACACGAGATTATTGTAAAAAATGAAGGGGGAAATAATCTGCTCTTTTATCATTGCATTTAGAGGATTGCAATGTGTATTAGACTCATCCTGTACAGCATTATTGATTGGCTTATTCTTTACAATTTTTGCTGAAATGAATATTTATAGTGCGTTCTGAAGCATTAATCAGGTGATTCTTATAGATTATTATAGATTCACATAGACACAAAATGGCAAAAATATCATGGATTGTGCCCGATATCCTTCATGGAGGAATGCTTTATTAAGATTTAATGGTAACAAATACGAGAGTTCCACCGAGTCTACTTCTGGACATTGTATTTTATCATTAATTAGCAGTATTATTTAGGGACAGGAGTACATTTGGTAAGAGCTTTGATTTTTGGTGTTGTTTTCCATTTACTGGAAACCTGCAAGAACAAACTTATGTGCTGAAAGAATATGTCAATTTAATGTACAAGTACACAGAGAGCCTAATTCTGAATTCAGATGTATGTAAGTAGACCCTTCCTGTCTCAGAAATATAATCTGTCACCATTGATCCTGATGAGCCATTACTGTCTTACTTATCTGCAATATATTTCATCTTTCAAATGAACATATTGCTTATCAGAAAATGTAGTTAAATCTAAAGGAATGCATCAGGACAATGGCTGGCAGATGAGAATCTGCTCCAAACACTATGTTTCTGCAAGAAGTTCCTTCTGGAAAACATCAGCGACTTCTGCAGAACAGCCTTTTCAGGGACTTTGTCAAATGTGTGTTCTTAGAGCACAAAATAGTTGTACACTTTATGCTTTTGTGAGACTGCAAAATATTTTTTTACATAGCTGTATCACAGTTAGACTGTTACTAAAGTAACTACTTCAATCTCTCACTTTTGTTGTTGCCATTTTAATTCTTTATGGATGAAGCGGAATGATTAAATGAAGTTTTCTTTTCTTGCCCTTTTTGCTGTATCTGGGAATGTTTAACCACAGCACGGAAAATGGTGTGGAAGGAAATCAGTGTAGGAGAACCACTGAAAGACTGAAATGTCAAAGGTAGTGCAGGGGGAAAACATAAATGGGACAGAACAGTAAAATACCTGGAGGGCAAACTGCATGTTAGAACAGTGGAAGGAGAGAGAGGTGGAGAATCCTCTAGAACATCAGTATCAGACTGTCAGACTGTATGATATGCAAAATAGAAAAGGAAAGTTTGGTGTAAATGGCAGATAACATGATCCAGGGAGTAGAACAAATGAAAAGAAACTTCAGCCTCCGTTGTTGTGGAAATGATTTTAATGAAATTATTTTTGTGACTCATCTTACTAGTCTGCAAAATGGGGACAGGAATAACAACTCTTTGAAAATTAGTTTGGAGACTAGAGTGGAAAGTCTCAGGAACATGTAACCTACTAATACATGTTATTTTAATGCAGTTCACCAACAGGGAGTTCACATGTCGTAATGTCAACAGTAACAAAAGGCTAGGAAAAGCTGATTGTACAAACAAAACTAATTTGAATGAGTTCCAGTCCCGTTAATATGTCTGCTCTGCTTCAACAGACAGACAGAAAACCAGGTCTGAACCAAATCCAGGTCAGAAGACAAACTGAAGCGTGTTGTTTTTAGAATGTATTTTATGTTAAGTTGAGGAGCTGTGAACTCTTGTATAGGAATGCAGAATTTAATATGTTGGCATGAATCAAGTCTTCAAGTTCTTTTTCTCAAAGAATAGATATTTTCTGAAAAGAGAGTTTCATGGGGATGGAGACTACCTGCAATTTTAAGTCCATTTTCAGAACATATTTCAAAAAGAGGTGCAGGGGTGAGGTGAACCACTTCTTTAAATCAAAGCTGGAAAACATCTTTGGAGCTTAATCGTATTTTGATAATTTTCAAATGAAATTGAGTATTTTGACAGTTTGAAAAGAAAAAAAATCATTTCCCAAATGGCATTTTTCCATAAAAGTAAAATTAATCCACCCCAAAGAGAAGGGTTTCAGTGTCATTCCTTGCAACTGGTCTGGACTTTTACACATTTTAGTACTTTGAGAAACTGGGATAGGCATGTATTTTGATGCTTTGTGGAACTGGATCCTCCAAAGTTTGAGATAAGCATTAGTTTGTCCTACAGACAAAGCTGAAATTCATCCCCAAGAGATTCAAATTCTTGATGTTGTCGTTTTGACATCTGGCACTGAAATAATCATTTCATGCCTGTGTATCTATTTCTTTTTTGAACAAGAGGATTTCTTTTTTTTTTTTTTTTGAATTCTCATTTTTCACATCTCCTTGCAAGGAACAGTTTGGCATGCTTTGGGCCCTCTGAGCAAACCAGTGTTTTCTAACTACAGGTGTTCACCCAGCAGTAACATTGCACTGCGCTGCATTCCAACCAGAACAAAAAAATGAATTATACTCACAAAATATGCCAATGTTCCCCGTCTCGCGCCTTCATCAGGGCTGAAATGTTAGTATACTCTGCTAAATCCAAGTGAACAATAAAAGAATCGTGAGAAGTGAGAATGGAATTGTTTCTCTGCCAAGTGGAGTGCAACGAGGCTTTACTGTTTGATGAACAGCTGTAAATACTCTAGATTTCCCCATTGCATTCGTGCTGTGTAGATAGTAACGCTGGTGCTTTCTCTCCAACATCACCCGAGTCACTATCATTACACTCAGTTTGCTGCAGTTTTATAGCTTTTCTCTGCTTTTCTTACCTTCGAGGTATTAGATGTACAATACTCTATAGCAAATACAACTACAGCCTGAGCAAATCTCACCCTTTCTCTGTAATTTCAAAGCAGAATTTTATGGCAAAAGCAGCGTTCCTGCTGTTAAAATGCCATCCAGGGGGATTTCCACGTGCAAGGAACACCTTGAAATAGAGTGACCTTTTCCAAGTAATATAACAAGTTGGTGATGAATTTGACAATCTTCTTGTTCAGTTTATGTCTTTCACTTATACCTAACAAGTGGGAAGAAAATAATTATTTACTTAGTAATACATAACTTCTGCTTTCTGAGGTGCTTATCCTAGCAGCACTGGAGATTTACATGGATGTGTTAAGCATAGGATCAGATTAAAAGATATAGTGTAACAGTATCCTTTTTAAATTAATGTTGCCATAACTCTTGAGTCTCTCTGTAAACCCCATACTACATATGACTGTGGGATAAAGTAGTAACAGAGGAGTAGCTCCTTGGACATGCTGGCCATTTTCTCTCAGAAATACTTGGCATACTAGGAGAGAAGCTCAATCACTGACGTAAGTGTAAGAGAGGCGTGGTTTCATGGTACCACCATGGCCACGGAGCTTTTTTGTCAAACCTTAGTGTCTTGGTTTTGTTTAAAACAAAGATACAGGTATCTGCAAGTGGTCAGATCCCTTGAAGATGTAAACACTGGAACAGCAGGCTTGTATTAGACCAACATAATGTACAGATATCAGATCTGGAGCATGTATGTGCTCAACTGAGTGACAATATGAAGGAGGCAACACAGCTCAGAAGATTTAGGGAAAAAATTGCTTCACTGTTTATGATAGCCCTACAAATACACAGCTTATATAGTAGAGTGACAGAGCGGAGAAGGGAGATCAGCTCCTTAATCCAGGATCTCTGAAATAGGATGGAAAAAAACAATCTGAACATGCTACAATAATTCAAATCACTGTAAATACTCTGTTGAATACTGAAAACCATGTAAAATTATTACTACTCCCAAGGCAGCTTATAAATATTGTTATTGTATTGGCTGAATTCAAACATAAAATATTTTCGTCCTGGTTTGTAAAACAGTTGACAGATAGAGTAGACACCACTAGACGACTCTTAATCTTAGTTTTAATATTTAGATTTGTTCTAGATGTTAGAATTAACCCTGGTTAGAATACATGATAGATTTCTATTCTGTAAGAGAAATATCCCCTCTTCTGGAGAAATTCACTTCTTAAATCATCTAGTCTGTGACATCCCCTTAATCCCTTTATTTTTCTCATATTTAGCATAAATACTTCCCCTTTTTACACCTCCATCTGTTTGTTCTACTTTTCTGCCATGATTCCTGTCTATGATGCATTGAGCTCTGTTTTCAGTTGTAAAGGCATTAACTAAAGCAGTAGTTTCCCAGAGTTGGTGCCAGAGACACAGGCTGAATGTTTTGAGAACAGTAAAAGACACGAATATAGAGAAGCACATATTGATCTCTGTGAGTGCAGGAGTGGAGATGAATGAATGGGTAGATGGACATACACACAAATAAATAATATAGCCAGTGAATGTACATATACATCTATCAGGAAAAGTCATAGGATTCTAAGATGCTCTCACTAATAGTCTAGTTAATGAACACAAATGCAGTGCAAACTCAAGCAAGCTTAATACTTACAATGGTTTGTTCCCAGGAATCTATGGAGTGGTAAGGATGAGATTTAACATAGGATTATCATATTTTACACATAGACATACTTGCCAATCCTTTTAAGAATACTTTAAGGACAGATCTAGGGTCTAAGTATTTGGAAGCAAGAATCACTAAATATAGATTATGCAAACCACTTGGCTATAATTCTTTTGATTTACTTGCTGAATGACAGAACTGCATGTTCAGTTGACTTATGTATAATGAAATAAGCCATTTTAATTTTTTAATGTGAGAAGATGTCAGTCCATAAGCTATCCTAACTGTTTAGCAAACTTTCGTTTGATTTACTGAGCCATGTTCAGCACTATGAGAAACTACCCACACTTTAATACTATCAAAAATCTCTTCTGAAAATAAATGGTAAAAGATATCCATGTTTTCCTGAGTTGCAGGATTCAGTACATTAATATGTAATCCACAGGTGTTAGAGGTTTTATGCAGGTACAATCAAGTATCTGTAAGATCACCTGGTTGCATTATGCAGTTGTCTGACAATGTGGGCTGTGGTTTCATGATCATTAATATCTGATCTATGTGCTATCAAAGCACTCAGTATAAATTTGATCTATATAAAGGGAAGACATGTGACTACATTTCTATATACTTGAGTTAGCTTACAATATGCAGTTTAATTTGGCTGTTGTAGGACAAAGTCTAATCTGGCATAAAGGCTGCTGCTACATTTTTTTAGAATGAGCTACAAAAATAAGATGTCAGAGTAAGGTTTTTCTACAGTGCATCTTGTGACCACAGTGCTTTGTATGTGATATTAGTGGTCTAAAATCATGGGTTTAGCATATCAAAAAATGAATCCTCAGATACATCTCCTGTTAAAAATATATAACAAAAGCCCTATCTAACCATTCTTAGTATTGCTTATGTTGAGCAGGGGGAAGGTTTGCTTTCTCTTCTTCATTTATTAATATTACCTAAATGACTTACTTGCATAATTTATGGTAATGCTTTTCAGATATATTTCAGAGTTGCTTTTGACATAGGAAAAAGTAAGTTTAGAACACACAGATGAGTTGAGAATCCTTGTTTGTTCAGTTTTTGTGCTGTATCCTGGGTGAAGAGTTGTTTAGGGATGTTATATCTTGCAGGACTTTGCTGTGTGCAACCCCTCAAATTACAGCAGAGCAGATTCTACTCTTTTTTTTTTGGAGTGACATAAGCTTAAAATTCTATATTCTTTCCCATGTTCATCTCCACAGTTTAACTTTAAAAGTCATTATTGATGATTTTAAAACAGTCTGAAAGGTAATGAATACCATACAGCGGCAGACCAGATGTCCTTCTGTTGTGTCCTGCTATCTGACTCTAGCTAGCAGTGAATGCTTATCAGTGTAAGAGCAGTGCGTCATCCTTTCCCTAGTATATCTTTCCAATAATCAGTGGTTCACTCTTCACTGAATTAGGTGGGATCTGGGAATGCATCTCACAGCAGCATTCAGCAGTTTGCATGTTTAAACCCATTGAAATGTAGTATTAATTATGGTGGTGCATCTAATGGTGCTGTCATTATTCTCTGATGGATTTTTCCAGATAACCCAGGGACCAGATGTTCATTTGGTCAGTTTCCAAAAGAAATATCCTTCTTTATACATCTTTCATTTTGTGTTTAGTGAGGTTCTCACAGCAATGCACTTGTAATTAAGAATCTTTTGGTTAGCTTTTTTTTTTTTGGACGGGGGGGTGACAGTGTTAACACAACAATGAGCTCAACTGTGTTTACAATTGAACTGTTTGAAATTGCATCAGGCAATGACTCAGTCTCTCTTCAGCTGCTCTGAGTCCTCACCCAAATGTTTGTTAAATCAGTTTTGGTCGCTTTTGATTTATGGAGGCATGATTAAATAAGGAGACTGTAGCAGCAGAAAGTATCTGCTGCTGTTCAGGAAGCACAAGTCCTGGAAGCTGGCGGATGTTGGCTCTGCAGCAGATCAACCTAGTTGGAAAAAAGGTCACTCTCTAATGGAAAGAAAAACAAAAACAAAAGAAAAACACTTCCATTCCACCATGAGAAGATACCAAGCTACCAGAGGGAGACCTTCTGTAATGTATTGCTGTGCCACCTGTACTTCACAGATCTTTATGGTCTTTTACTCCTCTTTCCTCCCACAGATAAATTGCAAAGTCTGATGGGCCTGTGACAGGCCTGAGCAATGATGAAATGGGCTGCTGCTCACACTCTTCCCAAGGTGTGATCCAGAACCCTCCCCGCTCAGCAGTGATTCCCTCCAGTCTTAGTGTCCTGTGATACCAGTTCATGTCCTGACCTATAATGGGCAGCCTTCATCAACAAGAGGTCTGTAAGTGGTCCTCTGATTCAGTCTGGAAAGCTCAAGAGGAGCTTTGATATGCACAGATACACAAGAGTGTGCACACCTGCCCACCTCTGTCCATGCTCTTCCTGTTTGATGGAATCAGTATGTCATAGCCTACATGAAACTCATCATTTTCTTGATCACACTTGTCCAACTGTGGCACTGGGTCTGTCTCTGCTGTACCTACACTGTTCCTCCACAGCAGACAGAGAACTGAGTGCTGTGTATACTTCCTCAGCATGAGAAGCTTCCTGGAGCTTCTGTGGCTCTTCCTAGCATAGGTACAAATTCTAAAACCTGGAAACTTGAAATGCTAAGCCTCGAAGTAGTCCTTCACTGCTTGACATCAGTGTGATACAGCGTGACAGCAGTGACACTAAATTTCTGTCATATCAAGCTATGTGCATTCTCATTATCTTGTGCCTTCATGATGCTCTGAAAAAGTGACTGGTTCCATACGAGAGAAACTACATGACTTGACTTTCTGCTGTGTCCTCTGGGACTGATAAATGAGGACTAACAGAAGTTTGGTGTTTTGAACCTAGGAGGTACTACCAAGGCACTCCGACCTCTTACACAGCTCAGGAAAGGACTCTGCCATGTTGTGAAGGATGTTTGTAGTTCATTTAGCTTCCATTTTTGTAACTAATGATTTAAATATAGGACTTAAAATTCCCAATTTTGTGTGGCTATGGGGTTAGGGGAAGGGTAGTCAGTTTTTGCAGAGAAAATTTCTACTTACCAAGTGAAGAGAGACTCGGCCAGGTGAACCTTTGCTTGGCTTCAGGATTTCAACTTAGTTTTTTCATTTCCATTTTGTGGTAATTCTGTGGTGACTCAAATGTCATTTACAGAGGAAATCTGATCTATGTGGTTGTGTTGTATGGCCCCAGTATCATGCAGTACTTATGTTGCTCTTGTTTAAGACCATAGTACCTGTGTTCAAGTTACAGAAACAAAAACAAACACTTGGGCATGCTTAGGTGAGTGCACACAGTGAAACTTCAATGTGTAATGAAGTGAGAAATACCACATTTTAAGTTTACATCTACATTGCAGGGTAGAGGAAAAAGGGACTCACCACTTCTTGATAACTGAGTCCTGAGATAACTGTTGTGAGGTTGAAATGGACAGAATAGCAAATCACACTCCTTGTTCTCATGAAAAGAGTGCTGTTTTGCAACCTCAGAAACAGTGGTTGCCAGTCGCATGCATTTCCATCATAGCCCTTGCCTTTGCTTTCTGTAACTGTTTCTTCCAAAATCCCCGTGATTAGTAGGCAAAACTTCTCTGTCTTTGAAGCTAAAGACATACTCCTGAGTATTGTCATCAGTTATAGCTTTGGTGTTCTGTTCAGCATCTTAAGAATAAAATCCCTAGCTAAATTCTTGCCCTGTTATTGAGGACTTCAAGTAAAAGAGCTCACTAAAAGGAGAGTGCAAATTGTGAAGCACTTTTCTTCAAAGGATTTTGGGGGTTTTTGAGGGTATGGTGGTGGTTTGTTTTGCTTTTTGGGGGAGAGGGGGGTTAGTTTTTGCCAATACTACTTACTGCATGCAGTAAAGCTAATGGCAGCTTTTAAGCAAGAACAAGTTGCCCAGTACATGAGTGTGTGTCTGTCTGCATAAATTTCACTTCTCTAAATTAAACATCCAATAAATGAAAACTGTCCGGATACACTGGTTCTAAGTGAAAGGTTGACTCGATGTCTGCTGTGGCCATTAATAAGCCTTTCCTATGCTCCCTAATCATCTTGATTGTCTTATTGAATGAAACACGCGACACAGACTTTGTGCAGAATCTTACTTTAGTTCTTTGTAGAGTAAGTGGTGATTTACTTCTGGCACATTTTCAAATGGCAGCTCTTTAAATTTATGATCTTCAGTTGAATCTTCTATCTATATGCTTAGTTTCTCGGAGCACTGGTTATCTTCAAGTTGTTAATATCCCAACAGGTGTTAATATTAGAAAAGCTGTGCCAAGCCCTTGGTCAGCACACCATTTTTTCTGTCCAACATGAAGTCAACATGCTTCCCTCAAGAGAGGATTGACTGAAGCTGCACAGCTTCCTACTCCTATAGCCTTTTGAAAAAAAGAATCTGCAGGTTTTTAACCAAAATGTTCATTATCTTTACTTAATAAGAGTTTTACTAGTAAACACTTTTGGTTTTAATAATCTTGAAGTTATTTGGGTAGCCCATTTAAACTAAGACTGTGGCCTTATCATGTACTTAGTGAAGTAGTATTACCCTGCAGCCCTTTGTACCGCACGAGTACTATGAGCTTCCTGTTGATGTTTGCAGTCTCAGGAAAAAGCTCAGGTTTACAATGGAAGTGGAAAGGGAAATGATTGAATAAGCTTTGAAAACTAATGACTGAATAAGCTTTGAAAACTAAACTACTCTTCCTTCTTCAAACACATCTTTCTGGGCATGGCTAGAAAGACGTGGAGTACAATGGCAAGGAAGTCTACTAAACTTAAACTTCTGGTGTTCTCATGCTTGTCACTGGCTATGTACATGTTTAGTGGAACTCATTCATGCTTGTTAAAGAATGAGACTGTTAACTAGTAATTAACTACATTGTTAACAACTTGCAGTTTCTGGATTTAGTTGGTTTGATTTGGTTTTGGGGACAACATTGTGCAATTTTAATCCATACTGATGGAGCAGATTTTTCTGAATGTTGTTCCTTTAATAGGATAGGCAGTTACTGTTTTTAAATTGTAAGCTTTGACTATATACTTTAAATATTTTGAAACATGTACTTGTCCTAATTTTTTCATTTTAGATCTTATTGAAGAAAGAGGTAACTGCTCTTACAGATGCAAAAGAATAACTATTTGTCTTGATTTTCCATCATAGTTCTTCTGCTTGTGTGTCACCACTTGCACTCAGTGTACATCTCATCAGCCCATGGGGTGCTAATGTGAAGATCTCTCATAGCTTATCTGATATTCTAGAAAGGGTAATCTATACGAACAATTGTTCTTATCAGCAGTGTTCCCATTTCAAAAGATCAACAAGTTTGGTAATGTAATGAACTATAATATGTGGGTGAGAGGGTGTGTTGCGCTTGGAAGCCCCAGTTAGGAATTTGGCTCTGTACATACCTGTCATCCTTCAAGAGGTTGCAGTGTAAGCAAAGTATGGGAAGAGGAAAATAAGGGATCTTGAGGGACAATGGTAAATCATGCAGCTGGAGTAGAGAGATTATGTAAGAGAGAAGGTTAAGAGATAAAAAAAATGTTAAAACAAAACAAAAAAAACAGACCCCAACAAAAAAGAGAGGTGGGGAAGGGGGAGAAGAGGGAAAAGTCAAGTAAAATGCAACATGAAAATGCTGGGAGGAGCAACCCATGCACCACAAACAGAAGAAGATAACATAGAAGAGAAAAACCATATAGTTTGGAGTTATCCATGAAACACCTAGAGCATACCTGAAGCATTTGTGTTCTTCTTAAGTATTCTGTAGATTTCTAATCTGCTTCTCTGAATGCTTTAAAATGTTAAATGGATTTCATGCAGTTGGATGAAATTGGGAATTTATTTTCATACGTATTTCTTTTTCCTTTCGAGTATGTTGCAGTATACAGAGAGAAAGAATAGGATGTGTATTAGTTCAACAGGAACTCAGGATGACTTGTTTTATGTGAACGAGGGTGTAAGGTATTGTGAACTATAAAAATACTTCATTGTTAGATGAGAAGAGTTAAATGTATCACTTTTAGCAATCTTCCAAATTAAACAGCCAAGTTTTGCTCTTCCCTCAGTCAAAATGACATCATTTTGTTTATACTGAAAAAAGTATTTTAGAGATAGATCTGGAGTTGGAACAGGTTATTCGGGGTGGCAAGAATTCATAAAACATTCTTAGAAGTTTTCTTTTTGCCTCGGTAAGAGGAAGTCAAAACAAACATTTTCAGGCATATAAACCATATACTTTAAACATTGTCCCCGGGGTTGTATTTTTGTTTGTTTGTTTTGGTTTTTTTTTGCTGAAAGCACAAAAACATTAATCAAATACATTAGTACACAAGGGAAAAATGTATGAAGAAGAAGCTGTACTTCTGTACAGAATTGTTGTCAACATTCTGTGCTTATTCCAGTGATGAACTTCAGCCTTCTGTCACTCAGTATTTCAATATTTCTTATTTAAACAAAGTTTTGCAGTTCCTTTTAAAAAGACAGTGAAAACAGTCACAATCACTTCAGGACTGGATTACATGGATTATGTTCTCATTTTGTTTCCTCCTGATAGGATACTTCTGGTCGTTTTGCCCTGTTCTGTCAAAACAGAACATCCAGACTCAAGCTGTCACAGCACCACTTTTCTAAGTTGCTCTAATGAAGCTAAAGCACAAAGCACCATCAAAAAGCTGGAGGTTTATGTGTCATCTTAATATCTTTAGGAAGCAGGCACACCTGGCTCCACAAATGTGAGTTATGAAGGGTTCTGTCTGTGAGGATGATGCTGTGATGTCTGGTAATGGTAACCAGTAAGGCAGCAAAGTTACTTCTAAAAGTATCACGTTGCGGCACAGAGCTTCCTGGTGTTATGTCAGGCAGCTCTTGTGAATCCCCCCACTCCGCAGGAGAAATGTTCTTAGAGGCACTTCTCATTTCTTAGAAAATGCTACTGTGAGAGGCTTAGTTGGTTTTTATCTTTAGAAGTGAGCATTTAAATGTTGAACTAATTTGTAGCTCATTCGCGACTCAGCTGCAGCCCTGCCAGCTGCACTGGGATCAGTGACAAGCCTTTCTTCTTCCTCCAAAGCACACTTGCAGATAGATCCAGGGCCTAGGAGCACATTGCCCCAGAGGCAACTTGGCTTTTTCACAAGCATGTAGCTGCCTCGGGGAGTTTTCCAGAATAAGTACTATTTTGTTGCGTTCCCTAGCAAAGAGAGACCTTACATGCATGAAGAAACCTTGCTGGCTTCATGAGCTTTGGATTGGCATTTCTAGGGACCACTCTGTTTTGTTTGGAGGTGGAAAAAGGCTGATGCTTGTGAAGTTAGGTATTATTCCAGTGCAACTATGTGGCTTAGAAGCAGAGGTGTGAGCTGCCCAAACTGGTGGCAGAAGGGGACAAGAGAAAAATCCTCTATTCCCTCAAAAGACTTTGATTCAGAATTGTAGGAACAATACATATTTTAACCAAAGCATCTTTTCCCCTTGTTGGGTGACCATCCATGATCCTGGGACAGCATGCTTGCAAGACTTAACAGAACAGCTAAATTAGAGGCAGCCTCTCTGATGTGTTGGACTACACAGGAAAAAAAGTTCTTTTTTTGGATGGAGATCAGAACATTAGTTAATGAGATAGAGGTAGGATTTGGTAATAGATACACTGTGAAGCATCTGGCTATGTAGCTTAGCTGTCATTTGGCACTGCAAAGTGTTGTTTCTACATTTACAGAGAAGCCTGTTGTCCTCATTCTTGTGCAGCCCACCTTGTCTGGTTTTGGGGAATGAGGTTGAGAATCTGATTGTCCTCCCAGATTTGCAAAATTGATCTGTCCATTCCTGCAGTCCAATGAATAAATACACTTATGCAGAAGCCCAGCAGCCTCCCCTTTTCAAACTCCCACTGCTAGCCATGGTTAGACTGGTTGCAGACTTCACTTGTGTTTTGGAGAAGTATATGGTGGCAACTGGACAAGCCCTGGAGCAGCAAATCAGGTACAGACCTCTCTGGGCTCTGACACTTTGTCTGACCATGGGCCCCTTCCTGACCTGGCACTGGGATAAGCCACCACACTGTCAGTTTTACTTCCTTGCAAAGATAAATAAATCTTACTTTCATAGTTGTATGTTCGTATGGGGCTCCTCTTCTGAGAGAACAGAAGTGAATTAGCACCTCTGTCTCTTGGCACAGCTCATGTAGCTGGACAGTAAACAAAGATATACTTAAGAGAAGATTAATTCTCTTAAATTTACTGGGCATTTTTTTGTTTGATTTTTCAATTGAGGAGATTTCTCCTTGTTTACACCACTGTCAACTTTTACAGGCATGCAAGATACTTCTTTTCAACCCCATCTTCCTTTTGAGATCCAAGGAAGTGTGAAGGAGTAAAAACCAATCATTCACTGTTAACATGAGCAGCTGAAGTGATTATATTAGTTCATGATAACTGCCCAGATGCTCTAAGCACTGGCGTCTCACCACCGGCTGGGAGATTCCCATAGCAAGCGTCAGTAATAGATAGTGTGAGAAAAAGAAACATGATCAGGGCTCTTCTTAAAGAGAGTAAAATATACACCCAGCAGGGACCAGAATATCCTAGAAACAAACAGCAGGGAGTCAAAATGAGGAAGAAACGGTGCAGGAAATAGAGCTACAATTCTGATTTCATCAGATTAGCAGAAGCCGAACAGAGGAGAAACCAGAGGATTTCTGTGAAAGCAGGAGAGCACTGTGTTAGATTCACCCTTGACCAGTAAAGTAAACCCGGTTTTCACACTGGTTTCACACTGTGAAAGTGCAGAAGAGGCATAGAAGTTATGATTAAGATGTTGGCTCGTCATGTTGGTTTCTTTCTTGTTTTATTTTTCTTGTTAAACTTTAATCTCTTTTTTTCAACTTCAGGTTAGTTTTTTAAACTAAGGAACTGCTCTTTAGAACTCAATCTGCAAATAAATGTTGTTTTCTAAACTGATCCAGCTTTATTTAGAACTCTGACCTTTCCAAAGCAATCTTTTTGAACACTTTTCAAATGAAATGTAGTTCTGATGGCTCTCTGCTGTCTTGTAGTGACGCCTTTTTGCTTTCATTAATTATTGCAATTCAAGTGCAGCAAATACAGAACTAACTAAATGAGCCTTTAAAAGCATATTACTCTTAATTAAGTGGAAACTTTGAAGGCATTGAATGAGCTAGGTGAGATTCACCAAGGGCAATAAATGCATTGTATCTATTTAGTGTTTTAAGCAAATTTTAATTCTGTCTCTAATGAAATTAATTTGATTTTCAAAATGAGGAAAGGGAGGTGGAAGTAAAGGCAGTGTAAGGTCAATGAGTGATCCTATAAGAGCCTTGAAGTAGCAGGTAGAACAGAGCAAATAGTGAGATGGAAAGAAAAGGGATTTCTCATTAGGGTATCACGTTAACCTGAAGTGATTAAAGTATGAGGTCTAGTAAGAGATGGGTTTTTATTTCTCCAGATATTAGGGCTTGTAGGGAAAACTAGAAGAAATCAGAATATCAGCGGATTCTCAGCACTGCTGTGTCATGGGTCTTAGGACCTTGGTAAAGTCAAGCTTCCTGAATGAAAGATGGAAATTGGTCCTTGGTATGTTTAATTAAAGAGGAGATTGAGAATTATTTAAATATAATTTAAAGTGATTTAATGAAAACCAGTGTGTGAGTATAAGGTTTAATTTCTCTGAAAATAAATCATGGCTAAGGATGAGAAACTTTACGTGTCGATGCACCACGCCTGCCGCAGCCCTGGGAGGGCTGGCACTGATGGCTGCTGTGCTGGATGCTGGATGCACACACTACTGCATGTGCTGAGCTGAGCAGGAGTGGAACAACATCACTAGACTGTAGGATAGGAAGTGAGACTTGCATTTTCCCTGGAAGAATGAGGATTCTGTGACATACAGGTGTTTGCTGAACAGGGAATGACCAGCACTATTGAGTTGAGGAAGTGTTTGGTTTATTCTCCCCATTTTTGGTTTTTTCTTTTAGTTCTTTGGTTTAGAGTATCTTTTTATTTTCTACCCTCCAACTTTCATAAGAGATGAAAGAAATGTATAGAATACAAAAAATCACCTTGTAATGCATTTTAGTTTAATTTTGGATAAACTTAATGGGAATTTTCACAAGAAATATTTTGAAATGTGATACATTTAAGAAAAATATTAAATAAAAAAATAGACTATTTGTCATATTTTATAGACCTAATAGGAATAATTTTCATGTAGGAGGCTTTTTATGGATTGAAGACAGGTTCTGCTGGCTGTGCTGGGCTCAATAGTCCAGGACTCAGCAAATTCCCTTTGGCTGTCTTCAATCATGCTGCTGTTACAAAACTTTGAGAGCTCTTGCTCTTAGCACTCCTGTAAATGTTTTAGGAAATGTGTTTATTGTTTCAGTGTAAAGATGAGAAAGGCAATTCTTTTTCCAACAGCTTAACTGAACAGTACAGAATCCCAGTCACTCAGATAAATAAGGGGAGGACTGTGTCCGTGTGGCACTGCAGGGTAAGACACCTAAGTCATCTTTTCCTCTCAGAAAAAGCAGGATAACTTAACCAAGCAGGAGGTTAACAGGAGCCTTGTCCTGTCAGCCCTCTCCAGCTCCTAGTGCCTGAGTAAGTCAGTTTGGATACTTCTGTGCAGCATTGGACTGTGTTGTGTGCATGCATTTCTGCAGTCATAATCTAAGTTGAACTACAGTTCCTGCATCCATGCTATCCTCCCAGCCTCCCGACTGTCTCATTTGTCTCCCGTCTTGTTTTACCCATTGATATTAAATGTTCCTTCAGGCAGAAAGTGCAACAGAAAGCCAAGTCACCTGTAGTATAGGTATTGAGTTTCTGACCTAGAACATCATATGAGGAATGAAAGCCTTTAAAGTCTGATATATTTAAGGGAGCAGGTGCCTGTTGTTTTCTAGACATCAAATAGCTACTTTTATCCTGAAATACTCACATTTAAACACAGTGAGGGAGGACTAGCACAAACACAACATAACATCTTGTGTGGCAATATGAAGCATTAAAAAATAAACGTGCAGTGTGCAATTCTTTGCCAAGCAGAACCTGGGGTAGAACTTTCTGCTTCATAAATGTGACATTAGTCCACATCTTTGTTTCCTTTTATGGTGCTGTCAAATATTCAGTGCACTATAAGCCCTGTGTCCTAAATGTCTTGATTCATGTCTAAACATTGCTTGTATTAGCTGTACCCTAATTAATCCTTTTGTGCCACAGGTTGAATTTGCCCAGCATGCTTTTCATTGCCAGGAATGGATGCATCAAATGTGCTGATGCCAAAGAGGTAACGTATATTTAACATGCATCAGCACTTGCTCTCCCTTTTATAATTGCTGATCCTGCCACACGTAATAGTACACTGAGTTAAGGTTACACAGAGCTCAAGCAGTGCTAACTATCAGGGTGTGTGGTTATTCTATAACCACATTTTAGGGTGTGTTTCAGTTTTACAGAGCAGTAATTTACTTCAAATTATTTTGTAATTTCTTAAAGTCATTGTGTAATTCCTTTATTAAAGGAAAAGGAAAAATATAATTTGGTTTTTAAAGATGCATTAAATAACACTAATTATAATGCTCAGCACGGTTTTCATCCTCGGTGCTTTATAGCCATTTTGCTAATTAATTTTTACAGCATCCTTGTCGTGAGCAACTAGCTGTACTTGTACCTGAAAGTTAGGAACACTGAGGCAGGGAAGTTGGGTGGTTTGCCCAAGATTATTGTGATTTGTCCAGGAGTTGGTTTTAGAGCCAATACTAGTATTTAGTTGTTTCTGCTTGCCAGGTCATGCACTCATAGATCTTTTTTACCCTCAAATAATATAAACAGTCTCTAGAATGATTTCATCTTTTTGAATAGATAAAAACAGAGCCTTAAAATGGCACAAGTCAGCTCTGTGATCAATAGAATCCTGTCTCTGTGAAGGAAGATTTGCTTCTAAACAGCTCCACTTGAAAAATAACATTCCCATACACCACTGGTCTTTGGAGGCAGCAAAAATTCACATAAATGTCCACCAGTTCTTTTCTTGAAGTTTCACCAACTAATTAGTGGTTGCAAGGCAGTAATCCATGTTTCCATTGCCTCCTTTAAGGCCTTTTCAAGCTTCAATCTAGCCACTAGCTCTCAGTCTGTGATTAAATTTCTGAGCTGCCTTTAGTCCCAAGAGTGTTCACTGCAGTAAAAAGAAATGTCTTCAGCTGCAGGCGTCTAACAGGTTAGATATAAAGGAAGAGAAGATGTTTCCTCTGTCATTTGTAGATGCACCATCCTTAATGGAAGAGAGAAAGGAGAGGTAGTAAACAGAACGTGGAATGTCTGAAATGGAAGCAGCTAGATGCTGAGGACTTCTGAAATACCAAGCCATCATATTTAGGCAAACATACAGAGTAGAAAGCCTTTTTAAAAGCAATTTATCTAACTTGAAGAAAACCTTACTGGAACAGTTTTATCAGAATTGTCAGTTTTCTTGAAGTGTTGATAATAGTGAGATATAGTCATACATGGGTGTATATGTATGTAGTATTACATTCCAGTAGTGTAATATAATATAATCTATCTATGAAATCATGTGGTTTTATAAGACTCAATTTCCATTTATTTAAGAAATCAATCTGAAAAATGAGTCTTGAACATGCAAGAGCTTAACAATGCTGGAAAGCAAGTTAGAACTACTCACAACTTTTAAATGCTTGTGTTTGACAGTATTGTGGATATGTTTATTTTCAGAATGTGGACTGGGTAGTATTATACCCATATTTATCACAGCTGGATCATTTTCAGCTGCTTGATCTTTCTTGGTACTTGATTGTAACTTTGGTTCCAGCACTGAGAGTGTTCAAACTGAATCCTCCTGTTACCCCAAATTTTAAAGTGAATTACTCTTATCCTCCAGCACAGTTATCTTTGATTCAGCTGTTGTGTGAACACTGAAAATACTAAATAATAATTGAAAGGAAAAGATGACTCTTGTAATTTTTCCCAAAGGTCCTAATCCTCCCATGGAATCATATTGCAATGACTGTCATGCTTTAGTTGGCTTCAGAGGAGCTGCATGTAGGAGTGAGGTCCCAGACAAGCCTCTTTCAGGAGTACAGCCTTAAAAATACAGGCATTTGATACTGATTAGTTTTTTGGGATTTTTTTTTGGTCAGGGTTTTGTCACTAATGATAGTATGTGACAATATAAACTTCAAGAGCTTTACAATAGACAAAATGAAAACCATAAAATATTGGTGGTTGTACTTTGTGTTTACTTGCCATAAACAAGAAGAAATACTTACCTAATGCCAGCATCTCAAAGGCTGATACTGTTTTCTTAAGAGTTCAAATAGAGCCTCACCAGAGGCTACCTTGTTGAAATCTTCTCAACCAACCTTTCTTTATATACAGTGCTTACCATAGCTGTTTCTGGCCTGCCCTACAAAATTGCAGTCTCTGGTAAAGTTACAAGGATGATTCATACACCTGGAGAAGGAATTGAATATTCAAGTCACTTGTCAGGCTGGCAGGTTTAAATTATATAACAGGAAGCTTTCTATTCATATGTAATGTAACTGAATCACCACTTCTTTATTGATAATTCATTATATGTTGCTGCTATCACTCTGCAGCTCTGAAATGCTTTTTGCTATAATGATTTTATACCATACTAGTATAATGGCCTTCTGACTGTGTCAATCAGCACTACTTGCGTGTACAATAATATTATTCTGCAATCTGTCTTGGGAGAATGCTTAAAAGCTTTCTCTCATTTTCTCCATTTAACTCGTGTATTATCTGAGTTTTTACATTAAATGGCCATACTTAATATCCCATGACATGTCACCTATTTTCTAGGGAGGATACTGATACAGTACTTACCAATTCCAGAATCTATACTAATCAAATTACACCTGCCCACCTCAGCCAAGAGCAGTTAGTTCAGTGCATCAGCATTTAATCTGTAGGAAGGACTTATGAGATGGAACAAAAACAATGTGAACTGTAGTTGGCTAAATGCGGGCATGGTTGATGTAATTTGTTTTGTGAAGAGGGCGTAGAAGATATTGAAGTCAAGCTGAGGTACAGGGGTCAATTTATATACAGATTTATTGCCAGAACTCAGCCTACACTGGTAGCACATTTATAAAGTCAAGGCCTAATCCAGTGAATATTTATGCTGTTTCTGATGTGCACTTTGTGATAGGTACTTTTGCTGAATGAGACTTCTTGTCTGTAAAATTAAGCATATGTGTAAAAGTAGCAAACTTGGTCAGACTTTACAGAGAGTTCAATCCCAATGCAGATACTAACCACAGTTTTGCATTGAAAGACTGTCTAGAAGTCCCAAACAGTTATCCTGAACTCCTTCCACTAGTCAGGTTAATCTACTGGAAATTTGAAGACTTGAAGTGCCAGCTGCTGAACACAAAATCCTACACTGGAACCAGTGCCAAGCCATTTAATCTGTTTGACATAGACATTTTCTCTAAAAATACTGGATACACTTAAATCTTGTTTGTTGTTTGATTGAGTCAATGCCATGGTGTAACTGACTTTCATGTTAAAGAATAAAAGACCATTTACCAAACAGTTCTAAAAATTTAATGTTTCAAGGATGGCAGGTGTCCATTTACATTAACATTTGCTTATAGTATAATCCCATCTACTCTACATAGAAGAACTTCAGGCAAAGTTAATGCAGCAAGCATGCAGTCTCCAAGTACAGGCAGAATTAATTTGCTCAGCCACACAAGAAGAATGGCAAGGTGGAAAAGCAGTGGTTTAATTAGGCCACAACCTTATTAACTCACACGACAATGAATTGTACAGTTCACATTGTCATTCTTTACTTGGTCTATTTTCAAGCCACTTTTCCTTGGGAATTGGAAATTCCACCCTGAGCACTTGCAGCTGTAAATGGACGAGGCTTTTAGTTGTGGAGCTCATACAAAGGTGCTGGAGAGGATCCCAAACAGTCACGCAAGGGTAAAAGTATTTTTGTGACGTGTGAATGGGAATGTGCATAATAATGTAAAGATAAATGGCTTTTCTTGCTTTTGCTGATGAAACAGCACCCACCTGGGCCTCTCCTCACTCCTGCCTGTACCAGCACATTGGCAAAAATCCTAAGGAATTTCCTGTACTAGCATACATTTGGCGAGAAAAAACTCAAAGGCAAATTGTATAGTTCTATGTTTAAAAACTGGGAAATTGTCATAGAAACCTCTCGTGGTTTGTTCTCTTTTGCCATCTTTTCCTCTGCTGTGTTAACCTGCCAGCCCTGCTTTTGTAGCCCCTCATAGGCTTTTAGAAGCTCTCAGCACATAGGGCTGCCTGTGTCATACTATGGGTCCATTCCCTGTCCTAAGTCTGGGTTTCTGGCATTACCTGAGCAGAAAATTCAACCTAAATGGTTTTGATTTCCTCCAGCAGTGACAATACTGAACAGAGACAGCCCTCTCCACATTGCTATCTCATGATGTTTTGCAGAGCAAGCAGCGTTACCCTGCAGCCCTGGAACTGGAGTAAATGAGTTATGGAGCTTCAAAAGACTATAGCAGCAGTGAGAGCAAAGTAAAAAGTTTAGTGGAGATGAGCAGTTTGTCACGATGGGCGCCTTAACTCCATCTACACTGTTCAGATCTCCTGTAGGCCACTGTGAGTCATTTATCCCACACCTGAAGGATCTGCCACCACTCTCCCACTAGAGCAGGGTGCACTAGTCCTTGCAGTATGTTGTCTGCCAGAAATACAGAAAGTACCTTTTGCTTCTAAAGTACACTGTAATTATTCATTTTATGGTTTTGTTGTAATACACAGTGTGTGTTTGATTGCCTTGGCATTAGTATAACTAATAACCCTAAGAGGAAATAATGCTTACTTATGGATAAGTTAAATGTAGAAATGTGCAATAAAGGGAAAAGGGACTCCAGGCAGAAAGTTCTTAGGAGAAAAAAAATTGATTGTTTTTCTTTGAACGTGTTTATTTTGTAATTTGATAGATATAAACAGTTACTATGGCAACTGTCATATCACAGGCGACACATGGAGCCAGGCAGATACAGTACACTTACCAATTAGTGGAATGAGTTTTAATATTTTTAAAGAAACACTTTGCTTGCCAATGTGATGATATTTGTAACTTGGCCTTCAAGGAAAGTGGAGAGTCTGCTCCCATACATCCCCTTGGCAGCTGCAGTAGCTATTGCTTCTTGTCGCACCCTTCTTTCTAACGTCCTCCTCTTTGAAGGTTCTCACTGCTGTTTGGGCAGCCAGCAGCTCACGGGGTCTGTTGTGGGGAAGCCACCCTCTCCATGGGGATGGCATCCCAGGCCTGGCAGTCACAGCTCACCAGAAGGTGGGGAGGAATAATGATTTATGCTCCTGTGACACCAAAGATACTCAAAGCACATTACTAGCGTTAATTAATCCTTGCAACGGTCTGATGAAGTTAGGTAAGCATTATTACCCTAGGATTTTATTTAATGTTTTCACTATTTTTACTGTACAAAGCAGCTGAAGTTTGTTTGTTTTCAAGGTCAGGGAGAAGTGGAAGATAAGAGTCTCTGGTTTCTGGTGCTGTGCCCAGACCACTACTCAGCTCTCCCAGTTCTATTTGCTGAACTCCTCTAGTATCTCTCTATTATTATTATTATTATTATTATTATTATTATTATTTTAGTGTGATCTTGAAAAAGCAAAATACTGTAGTGCACCAAGGATTGTTTCCTTTTTATTTTACTTTTTGTTCTCAAAGGCCTTGGAAACACAGCAGCACAGCAGCTTTCATGCATATACAAATTGTAATCATGTGTATGCCACATTTTCAAGGTCTGGGGTTTTCTTCCCTCTTTTTAATTTTCTTTCAGGAAGAAGTGTGTATATGTCTGAAATTATCCTCATATTGCAGGGTAGTTCAGAGCGTCACGTTTAATCTGTGTCTTCATGTGTTGTATAATTTTCATACACACACACAGACACATCTACTTAAAATTTTTTGCACATTTATTTATTTGTATACATTTTATACAAATGAGCATAGACATATATACTATTTCCATCTCTGGCTCTAGCACATAGGACTATTGACTGTACTCTTTTTCTTTCCTTTAAAGAGCATTACCACTAGTGAATTTTATTTAGTTATTTTTGTCATCTCTATGAGATAACCTTTGCCAATATATTTTTTTACTTTAGAACCACATTCACAGAAGGTTGTGTTTCACAGCTGACATATTCCTCCTTCTTAAAGAAGAAATGTAATGCTGCAATTTGTCATTTTAACTAAGCTATGTGGGGCTGGGTAGCATTTTTAAAAAAGCAAAAAAAAAACCCACAGAAAGGAGAAAAAAAAAAAGTGTTGTCCTTGTCACCTGCCATTTTTCTAGCCAACTTGACACCCCCAGGCTTCCCAACAGCTCTTTCCAGCAGGAGCTGTCTTGGAGCTCTTAGCATCACCAAATAATTGAGGTTGTCACATCTCTTGTTCATTGTTTTTTCCAGGCCTGGAAAAAATGCAAATATTTCATTGTAGTCATTAATTTTCCCATCCTTTTCTTCAAGCATCTCATTGGTTTGATCTGATGAAAAGGGCTGAAGGCATTATTGCAAACACAGTGGCATCCAGGTTCTGCCTATAGTGGGGAAGAATCTCATCAGATAAAGTCTCAGGGAGGTCATCAATCACAGTTGCTGACAACCATTTTGCCTTCGTTTGTTACAGATGTGAACATGCTTAATTATTTGTAGTGTAATTAGTTCATGAAATGTCAGGAAATGTCAAACTGTGTTCACAGCACAGATTTTTGCAGCAAAGAGCAATGAGAGCAAGTGTCAGTGGGAGATGTGGAGGACTGATGGGGGAAACCATGTCTGCAGGCAAATGAGGGAAATGGCTTTGGGGACAAATGAGGGTCAAAATATTAAGATTAAAGTTTTGAGAGGGAGATCTTCAAGGGAGCCAAGTAAAGTGAGACTTTAACAGTGTTACCATACAGCATCATTTCAAGCACATGTCTGGATTGGGAGGTAAATCAATATTTACACTTGTTTTCATTTGGTTTTTTGTAAACATTGGCTTTTTATGGCAGGTATTAAGCAAGAAGAATTTCAGCAAAATTCTACCCATAAGTGGCTGATACTGAAAAGGCAACTTTTAGTGAAAGGAGCTTTCTAGCACTTTGTACATTTCTTAATTTTAAAATTATTAAATTAGCTATCTATGGCATGATTGTGGAGAAATTATCATAACAAGCAAATGTATACACTTTATAAAATGACTGGAATACTGCTTCAACATGAATTGTGTATTAGCTAGGCTTTCTGTACCTACAAGTTGACGTACACAACAGTGTCTCCATGCTTGAATCCCAGATATGGAGATGTGCTGAGCTTTACCTCCCAGCAGAGCCTTTGGACTATTTTCCCTGCAAAAGGGAAAGGGAGTTTAATAAATGGGCCAGGTGTGTAATCCAACATCAATTTAGCCAGCAAATTCTTCTGGTTCAATGGTTGGATCCAGCTCAAAGACTCATTGTGTGAGAGCCTGCAGTAGTATTACATGTGTGTCACTCAGGCACAGATAATGAAACATTTTTTCCTTCTTTTTCTTTTTTTTCTCTTTGGGAGTGACTGTTATGGTGTAATGTAAATGTATGGCTTGGCTAGCACACAGAAGGAATTAATGATGACATCCCAAATATCATGCTTTGGAAACCAAGTTATCCATACACAATAACTCTGTTAGCTGGCTTCTACGAACTGTACTTCTCAGAAGCTTGA